>NC_140480.1:23961268-24561268 GCF_051167445.1 Perissodus microlepis
ATGATGTGTGCATCTTATTGCAAAATAAAAATAAAAATAATAGTTGGAACAGTTGGACGTATTTTCATTTGCTTCAGATTTTGCGGATTTTGCTTCATTGTTGTTTCTGATGTTCCAGCATTGCATAATAAATAGACTGCAAGAGAAGTAAAATCACTACATGTAAAAAATTTTAATGGCAACTCACAAAGATATATAGTTCCATAATATACTGGCTGTTTTAGTGCCCAGCAGCTAGCTTTCTAGTTCAACCAGTTTGACAAATTTGTTTTGGATCGCCTTTCCTAGAAGCAACTGCTATCTGTGGCTTCTTTGTTTTGCCCATCATCATGACAAGCAGCGTTTTTGCTGAACTGCTTAAAAGCAACACACTATAACATGTAGCTGTAAACCACATAGCTTGTGGGAATCACAGTTAATCCTTCACTACTAACCACATTCTGACTACTTTTGTCAACTCCATCCATTGCTCATGTTTTCTGTGTAATACCCTGTGGGTTTTAAGTAGACTAACAACAGCACTGCTGTGGCGGGCCTTCAATGCACCACCAACCTAAATTACGTATTTTAATGTATAAGAATAAAACACCCTCTACCCACTACATTGTTAGTCAGGTTCTGACTTCCAATACTGGCGATAATAATATAATATAATAAGCTCATTTCAGCCCATTTCAACCAGCTTTTACAGATGTCACACACTTTTAGGGAAAATTCTTAACTCCTGCCCAGAGTTTAAGGAGCCACACTTTCAAAGCAGGGCAAATTGCTGCTAGTTTGAGTTTCACAAATGGGAGTGGAGAGTTCTGTGGGTGATCCAGTAACAAAGACAGCCAAAAATGAATAGACCAAATTTGGCGAGAGTAACATACTAACAAAATGAATGCATAAAAGCACGCCAAAAGAAATACAGACAAATCATATATATAAGAAGATGCTGAAGGTAAATCAATGTTTTTGATACAAGGATAACTATTCTTTTTTAAAAGGTGCTGGGGACTGCTGTCCTCTGTGTAAATCATCTGGATCTTCTCCTGATAAACTAAGAGAGGAACTGCGTTATTACAAACTATTCCACGGTATAAACCTTAAATTGTCTGTAATAGCTGACTTTTATGTTGTCTTGAAGAAAATATAACATTTACCATTAATTCTCAGCTTATCCATATGTTAATGAAGATATCACTACTGTGCCATGTGCATGTTTTTTCTACAGGCTGTGTGAGACTATGTGAGGCTGAGGGGATTCCCCTCCTTTCTCTTACACCGTTCAGTTCAGGTAGGTTCTGGTCTGCTTCATCGGGACATTACTTACTGAAGAGCGGGGATATGCTAGGCTTGGCTCTGAATATACAGGGTGAGGACTCAATGAAGAGTTACAGGGCAGAGCCAAATTATTGGCACTGAAGCCATAGCTTCCATCCATCTTTGCCAGTTACGCACTTGTTCAGATAACATCTCCTCCTCCCATTCCAAATAAATAAACACTTACTTATCATCTATCAAAATCACATCAGGTACAAAGTAAGACATGCTTCTTTGTGGCAAAATGTCCGCTGCAAACCTTAGTAAACCCCTTTTTGTGTGTGCTTCATTTACAAAGCCTCCTTCTGAAACTTTGAGCTCAAAAAAGGAATCTCATACAAATACATATATAATAAAACCAGCTGCAAATATACCTGTTTCCACACCTTTCATTCACTAAACTGACACTGACTAACACTTAAAACGGTTTTGTGTGTTTATATTTGTTATTTGTGCATTGTCTTGTGTAACTATTTTCTAACTGACAAGGTCACGCCAGGTTCTTTCATACAGTATCAACCTACTGTAGAGGCAGGTATAGCAGTAATAAGTACAAGTACTGAACCTAATATGCAGGTTTGAACTTGTGTGCACTTTGCTCCATTTGCAAACACAATATTGTAACTGGCGCTTTACAATAGGCAATACTCACGTCAGTTTTTTAAGTCGCTTCTTGCCCCCTGGCAGCTGGGATAGGCTCCAGCCCACCAGCAACCCTGTATATAAGCAGAAGAAAATAGATGCATGTATGTTTTAAATTAGGTTATGACCTAAGATTTCTTTAGGGGTTTTTTTTTTTGGTTTTTTTGTAATGGTTTAACCACCAGCTTGTGGTTTATGCTCAAGCACTATAATGAAATAATATTTTTAATACTTAAATATAATTGTTGTTTTTATAATGACTTTTCAAATTGATGTCTTTTTGTACAAAAAAACAAACAAAAGAATAGTTAAACCAGAATCCAAATGCCAAATTAGTTATTTACTGAAATTGAAAGACAAAAACTAGTTTTCGAGGTTTACTCTTGATTAAGTTCCGGCTTCTCCAGTCAAGTTGGCTGGCTCAAATGTCGGTATAAACAAAATCATTTAAACAAGTTTTGACTTCTAAACATTTGATCTGTTAAATTCCTGATTTGTTATACAGTACAGAGATGGCTACCAGATAGGGCTGCCTATCTGGTAGCCATCACGAATCATGATTACGTCAACTATCAAAATCATCGACGACTAATTTTATAGTCGACGCGTTATTTGAAGCTTTGTAAGATCCTAAAAGATGCAGGACTAAGTAGTAGGATTTAAGAGTGTAATAATGGACCGAAACAGAAGATGACAGCAATGCAATACAAACATGCCAGCTGCAGTTACATGCCAAAGAAGAAGAAGAAGCAGTCTCCGGTATCGTAGCTGTGTTCAAATTCAGGGGCCTCATCCTTCGGAGGCCGCATTTGTTGGCCAATTACGTTACAGCGAAGCGACGAAGGCTGTTCAAATTTGAAGGTTTCTCCAAATGCGGCCGACAAATGCGTCCTTCATTTCCCCAGATTGGAAGGATGGGTTGGGTGTATCCTTCGTGGCCCAACCTATCCCAGAATTCATAGCGCGGCCCAGCCAATTCCATGTTCCAACAATGGCGGCAGCTACTGAGTTTTAATATTACTCTTTCTGGGTCACAAAATAAACTTTTAACATATTTTCAGGCAAGAATGTAGCTGTGTAAACTTCATATCTCTGCTCGATTTATCAAGACATCACATATTTGCAAAAGTGCTCTGACGATTTCGGAGAGGTCTGTTACCCACCAGCTCGATAGCTAACCAGGGTTCAAGGCTCACTAGAGCTGGCGAGAACACCCCCCGTGGTCTTTTGCTACTTCAGTTAAACATGATATATAAGTCACTTAGATAACGTAAAAATCTTATTGTTTGCCTTTTTTCAGTGTTTTATTTGTTCCTGAGTAAATCAGTTTGGCTGAGATTAAAGTTATAGTTTTCACACAGCTGAATAAACATCAAACAGAAAACTGAAGTGTGAGATGGTAGAGAATATACTCCGGTGTCCTGTTATATTTTATATGTTATATTTTAGATAGCAAGGAGCAGACGGCTGAGTTTATTAAACTCCACCGAGACAATTTTCCAATTTCATTAAAAGTTTAATAAACTGTCACCTTGTCTTTATTTTTAGTTAGCACATACCTTAAAAACTTCAAGCTGTAAGATAATGATAGTTATATAAGAGCAGATGCACGCTGGTGCAAGAAGCTGTACGTTTTACTTCCAATGGATGCATGATCTGATTAGTCAACTAATTGCAAAAATAATCGGTGACTAGTCGACTATCAAAATAATCTTTTGTGGCAGGGCTACTACCAGAGCAATGAAAATTTGCTTTGAATATCATGTCAAGGAATCACAGATAGTTCAAATTTAAACCCCATTTTGTTTTAAAATGAGAACTGCAGATTTGTGCACCATATCCACTGATTCAGCAACTTAGTGAAAGAAGCTAAATAGGTGCAAGCACCAAAAATACAGCCTATAAGTGGTTTCTTCCAGTAATTCCATAATTGTAACACACTTAAATCTTAAAGAACATGTAATTAATTACTCATTTTTTTAAGATAATGTAAATATAATTCTTATCAACCAAACAATAATTATTATCAGAAAATCGACAATTTTGTACTGTATCAGGTGGGTTTGGGATGTTAAATTTGTTTATAGTCACAGAATAGTCATAGAAAGAACAACAAATTACAAAAAGAAAGTTAACTTCATTGACAGAGAAAATAACTAAAAAGAAGACTACAAAAAAAAAACAATTCGTGAAAATACAGCAGGTCGTAAAAGCCATATTTGCGTGACAAACATAAAAGCCTTAAGGTTACTTGGGTCTAAAGGGAGGAGCTCATTTTTGTGCCAAGAGTTTTATGTTTTATGTTCTGACTCTGCAGTGGGAAACATTTTGAAAAATCACCTAACTAAATCTCTGTGTGACAAGGTGCTACATGTAGTGATTGGTAAAAGTCATGCAGATTTTTGAAAATTATTTGCACTGTTGGATTGCTTTGTTCATGTTGAGGTTTTGGGAAAACCAAACTATGAGCAACTTCTTCAATGGATCAACAGTGTTAGGCATCAGTTACTCTAGTGCAATCATTGAGCAAATGTGAACACTAGTTTGATGCCAAGAAAAATATCAATAAGACTACCTTCTCACTGAAAATGGAGTCTTCATTGGAATTGGTTATTGAGAAAGCTTTTCCTATAACTCCCAATTCTTTTTTTATTTTATTTTTTCCTTGTTTGCTTTATTTTTCTCTTAATATCTCAACTTTAATGTATATATAGTGTTTAGAGAACCTCTATGTGTGATTCAGAGAGAGAAATCATGAGAGGCAGTGAGCAGAATTTTTTTTCCAGAATATATCCCTGTCTTTCCATAGATGTGGAAAGACAAAGGCTGTTTGTATATAATTTATGTACAAAGCTCCTCAGCAGGATTTCTCTCAATTCAGCTCATTTTGACAGCTTTATGGCACGCCATCCAAAAAGCCCTCAGGAGGTTGATATGTCATTTACATAACCTTATAAAATAACTTCAAGATACAGAGCAAAGACACACCGACATAAAAACTAAATGTCCATAACATTAAATGGTCTAAATGTTATCATAAAAGTTAAATACATATATACACCTAAACTATGTGGTTCTTGTTTAACACATTAACACTAATTCACACTCAAGCAAAGGTTTGGGGCTGCAGTAAATTATTTGTTACTTAAGTAAACATTATTGTTACATTCCACCTATGGTCCTTTTCCTGCTTTGATATAATGGTATGGGTATTGTTAGAAGATAGTACTTACTACACTATAACTTTTTTGGAGCGGTTTGGCACTGTGCTCCCACAAATACAGACACACATATACACATATACAGTAGGGGTGCAACGATACAGAAAATTCACGGTTCGGTTCGATACTTTGGTGTCACGGTTCGATATTTTTTCGATACAAAAAAATGTTCATGCCTTTTTAATTTGTCATTTATTAAATTTTCACGGCACATTCCGCACCACATCTCTGTGCGTTCATCATTTGTTTGAAGCCAGCTCACCTCCTGCAACTACTTTTCCGAGAATACGTGCTTCTTTTGTGGTTCGGACTCCTTCTGACATTTCTTTGGAGGTGGAGGAACATCACAGTAATTGCTTAAAGGAGCTTGCTTCTTCGACATCTTTAAGAGTTCTAAACAAATGTCTGTCGCAACTTCTTATCTTGTGCGCGTTTTTTATTTTGACAGCGAATGCGCACCTGCGGACCACTTATGTGCAGCCCTGGTTATTTAGCTTGTCATATTGCAGCCACAGAAATTCTTTTGTCCATGAAACCATAAAGCTGCACTTTCTTTTTGCCTTATAGTCTGATTTGTCATAACTTTTCCGTTTTGTGGTAAGCTTTTCTTTGGCTGTCACTTCTTCACCCTGACCTGTCTTATTTGGCTCAGCAGAACTAAAATATATATCCTGCTGCTTTTACACACGCACTCACATAACGCTCAGCGATTCTCTGCGCGATCAACCTCTCACATGTTTAAGCTTGCTGCGGGAGATTTCACTTGTCATGTTTGCATAGTAAGCTAACGATTGATAAGACGATGTCAGAGGAATTGGTGCGTAAATTATCATCACTCACCAATCAGTACTGTCGCTCTCTATACACAGTTCGTGCGATTGCAAAGTGAAAGCAAAAAACAAGCGCAAATTCAAACGCAATTTCAATATGTCACATATTGACAGTGGCTCACCGATGCCAATGACATAATTACCCAGCTACATTTCCGAAAGAATGCAAAAGCGTTGCCATATATTTTACCTTCCTACGATAGCCCGACGGGCAGGGCAGAGATAAATTTTGGTAGCCCGACTGGAAAAATCGTTAGCCCCAGGACGTCGGGCTAGCGATTTTGCGAGCCCTGTATCTGATTGAGGAATCACTCATCTTTGGAAAAGAGAGTTTATTACAGAGAAATGGCTCTTTCCAAAATAAAAGCTATACTATACGCTTCGTCTGGGCTATACTCTCAGCAGCATATTAAACATATCAGGTCCCCATAAGGAGAATCATGCGCTAACAGCTGTCTAAATGACTCGGGTAAAGTTTGTAGCATGTGTGCTTGTTGTTTTTGTCTGCTTCCACTTTTCTTTACTTGTGTCAAGCCAGCCTCCAATTCGAGACTTGCAGTCAAGCCAGCCTCCAGTTTGTTTTACGTTCCCTGTGTATTCAAAGTAGTACGGGAATGGATGTGGAAACCGGATTTCAAAATAAAAGCCAACTTCGAGTGAATTAACAGATATGTTAAGAACATAATAACAAATAATTTAGGCTTTTTTTTTTTTTTTTTTTTTTTTTTTTTTTTTTTTACAAACTCTAATGTTAGATCTATATGACACAGCCTTGTACCCTAATTGTGCCCTGTCACTATCAAGGCCATCTTATTTGATTTATCTGATTTCAAAGTAAAAGCCCTGTGAATCTTCATTTTTGAACTACTCTTTCAATGACTTCATAATGCTCTTAAAAGCAAAATTCGTATTTCCAAATACTATTTGAACTTTATATCAACACTTTCCAACCACAGTCTTTACAAAACAAGTTCCATAACACAAGCATCTCGTCTGGCTTCAGACACAGATTGTGGATTTTACTGGGCTAGTCCTGAGAACACTGGCTGATACCACCATAACCTGTAACCTTCCTTGCCCTGGTCTAGTTTCTCAAGTTGTATGTAGCATAACCAGGCCAGAAGTCATAGTCAAGTTGGGGGTGTTTGTCAGGTTTAAAGCCACAAAATACAGTCAAGGAAAAGGATCAACACATGATTAAATAATCAAAGGCGTAGTGATGTTTGGAGGCCATTGCTTGGTGTGGAAGAGGAAATGGAGAGCTGCAAACTGAATCCTTTTGAGAATTTTATAAACCTCATATACTGTATATTAATGCTGCTGACTGGTTGCCTGTCCCCTTAATCCCAGTAATGATCTTTATTAATTCCTACGCATCCGTCATGCCTTTTTACTGACATTTGAGCTCCAGGCACTAATATTGTATTAGTTATTGAATATCAGTGCCTTTACCCTTTAATATCCTTGATCCTCAGTTTTCCCAGTCACACTACCTGAGTACTTTTGATACTAAACATATTGGGTTTTCATTTTGAAAAGCAAAATCAGACTCAATTGATTATGACAGAATTGAATCATAAAGATGATGTAAAAGGAAGCTGAAATTGCTAGTAAGTTGTAATTGATAGTACGTTCATATTTCAAGTCTGTGGAAAGATGTCATTCTAAATAAAGAAATTACAAAACAGCTTGCAAACCATTTCCAGGGTGATTATTTTTAAATCCAAAATAAGAAAGACTTGATTTTCACAGTGTACAACTTTGAGGGAGTATATTATTGATTTAGAGAAAAAATATTGCATGGGAACAGGGATTTTCCTATTTAACAGCATTCTAATGTCACCGAAAAGTATGGTCACCAACTCCACTGTTAGATTATATGCAATGATATGTGTTGGCACAAACTGGTATTAATTCATAGAAGCTGGAACTTTCCATTTAATGCCATTCTGAAGTTGTGGAAAGAGAAGCTCCTATAAACAAAGTCAAAAGGCTTTTACTCTGAAATGCAAAACGAGATTGATTTGAGATTGAGATGTTACCACTGTAGAGGTTGTGTATGGTTTGCATGAACTCCAATTACTTAGTGGAAACAGTAATTGTCCTGTTAACAGCATCCGCGTTTAATTATTAAAAGTACCAAATGAACAATTATAATGCCGATACTGACGTGATAAAACTGTGGGGTTGTATACTGTCAATGTAGAGTGAAATGATCTTGTGGAAACAGCAACTTTGCTTTTAATGGGATTCTGAAGTCAGTGAAAGAGTGGGTCATACATGGACAATTTCAACGGACCATTACTTTGAAAGGCAAATTGACTTGATATCACCGTGATAGTGTGCACTGTCGATCTTGAGTGAAATTATCCCGTGGAAACAGCAATTTTCATTTTTAAAACATTCTGAAAAAATTGAAAGAGTATATCACATATGGACAAATTCGACGGGCCATTAATTTGAAAGGCAAAATCAGACCAACTTGAAATTTACATGGTTTTACTGTCGGGTTGGATACTGTTGATCTAAAGTGGAATTATCCTGTGGAAACTGCATCTTTCAATTTAAGAGCATTTTGAAATCGTTAAAAGAGTATATCTTTTATGGTCAATTTGAAAAGTCTTTTATACTGGAAAGCAAAATCAGCCTGACTCAAAATTGATATGGTAACATCGTGAGGTTGTATACTGTTGATGTAAAGTGGAATTACCCTGTGGAAACTGAAATCTTCCTTTTTAGAGCATTTTGAAACCGTTAAAAGAGTAGGTCGTATATGGGCAATTTGAAAAGTCTTTTATTTTGGAAGGCAAAATCAGAATGACTTGAAATTGACATGGTAACATCGTGAGGTTGTATGCTGTTGATCTAAAGTGGAATTACCCTGTGGAAACAGAAAATTTCCTGTTTAGAGCATTCTGAAATCACTGAAAGTTAGGTAAATTATGGGCATTTTCAACAGGCCATTATTTTGGAAGGCAAAATCAGAATTACTTTAAATTGATATGGTAACATCGTGAGGTTGTATACTGTTGATCTAAAGTGAACTTATCCTGTGGAAACAGCAATTTTCATTTTTAGAGCATTGTGAAATCTTTAAAAGAGTAGGTCGTATCTTGGCAATTTGAAAAGTCTTTTATTTTGGAAGGCAAAATCAGACTGATTTGATATTAATATGGTATCACTGTGGGGTTGTATACTGTTGATCTAAAGTGGAATTATGCTGTGGAAACAGCAATTTTCCATTTTAGATCATTTTGAATTCGCTCCAAGAGTAAGTCATATATGGGCAATTTGAAAAGGCCTTTATTTTGAAAAGCAAAATCAGACTGACTTGATATTGATATGGTATCACTGTGGGGCTGTATACTGTTGATCTGGAGTGGAATTACCCTGTGGAAACAGGAATTTTCCATTTTAGAGCATTTTGAAATTACTGAAAGTTAGGTCAATTATGGACAATTTGAAAGGGCTTTTATTTTTGAAAGCAAAATCAGAATGACTTGATATTGATATGGTATCACTGTGGGGCTGTATACTGTTGATCTAAAGTGGAATTACCCTGTGGAAACAGGAATTTTCCATTTTAGAGCATTTTGAAATTGTTCCAGGAGCAAGTCAGATATGGGCAGTTTGAAAATGCTTTTATTTTTGAAGGCAAAATCAGAATGACTTGATATTGATATGGTATCACTGTGGGGCTGTATACTGTTGATCTAAAGTGGAATTACCCTGTGGAAACAGGAATTTTCCATTTTAGAGCATTTTGAAATCACTGAAAGGTAGGTCAATTATGGACAATTTGAAAAGTCTTTTATTTTAGAAGGCATAATCAGAATGACTTGATATTGATATGGTATCACTGTGGGGCTGTATACTGTTGATCTGGAGTGGAATTACCCTGTGGAAACAGGAATTTTCCATTTTAGAGCGTTTTGAAATCACTGAAAGTTAGGTCAATTGTGGACAATTTGAAAAGGCTTTTACTTTGGAAGGCATAATCAGAATGACTTGATATTGATATGGTATCACTGTGGGGCTGTATACTATTGATCTGAAGTGGAATGACCCTGTGGAAACAAGAATTTTCCATTTTAGAGCATTTTGAAATCACTGAAAGTTAGGTCAATTATGGACAATTTGAAAGGGCTTTTATTTTTGAAAGCAAAATCAGAATGACTTGATATTGATATGGTATCACTGTGGGGCTGTATACTGTTGATCTGGAGTGGAATTACCCTGTGGAAACAGGAATTTTCCATTTTAGAGCATTTTGAAATCACTGAAAGGTAGGTCAATTATGGACAATTTGAAAAGTCTTTTATTTTGGAAGGCATAATCAGAATGACTTGATATTGATATGGTATCACTGTGGGGCTGTATACTATTGATCTAAAGTGGACTTACCCTGTGGAAACAAGAATTTTTCATTTTAGAGCATTTTGAATCGTTAGAAGATTAAGTCAAATATCGGCAATTTCAAAGGGCCATTACTATGAAAGGCAAAATCAGACTGACTTGATATTGATATGGTATTACTGTGAAAAAGACTGTGGTTGGAAAGTGTTGATATAAAGTTCAAATAGTATTTGGAAATACGAATTTTGCTTTTAAGAGCATTATGAAGTCATTGAAAGAGTAGTTCAAAAATGAAGATTCACAGGGCTTTTACTTTGAAATCAGATAAATCAAATAAGATGGCCTTGATAGTGACAGGGCACAATTAGGGTACAAGGCTGTGTCATATAGATCTAACATTAGAGTTTGTAAAAAAAAAAAAAAAAAAAAAAAAAAAAAAGCCTAAATTATTTGTTATTATGTTCTTAACATATCTGTTAATTCACTCGAAGTTGGCTTTTATTTTGAAATCCGGTTTCCACATCCATTCCCGTACTACTTTGAATACACAGGGAACGTAAAACAAACTGGAGGCTGGCTTGACTGCAAGTCTCGAATTGGAGGCTGGCTTGACACAAGTAAAGAAAAGTGGAAGCAGACAAAAACAACAAGCACACATGCTACAAACTTTACCCGAGTCATTTAGACAGCTGTTAGCGCATGATTCTCCTTATGGGGACCTGATATGTTTAATATGCTGCTGAGAGTATAGCCCAGACGAAGCGTATAGTATAGCTTTTATTTTGGAAAGAGCCATTTCTCTGTAATAAACTCTCTTTTCCAAAGATGAGTGATTCCTCAATCAGATACAGGGCTCGCAAAATCGCTAGCCCGACGTCCTGGGGCTAACGATTTTTCCAGTCGGGCTACCAAAATTTATCTCTGCCCTGCCCGTCGGGCTATCGTAGGAAGGTAAAATATATGGCAACGCTTTTGCATTCTTTCGGAAATGTAGCTGGGTAATTATGTCATTGGCATCGGTGAGCCACTGTCAATATGTGACATATTGAAATTGCGTTTGAATTTGCGCTTGTTTTTTGCTTTCACTTTGCAATCGCGCGAACTGTGTATAGAGAGCGACAGTACTGATTGGTGAGTGATGATAATTTACGCACCAATTCCTCTGACATCGTCTTATCAATCGTTAGCTTACTATGCAAACATGACAAGTGAAATCTCCCGCAGCAAGCTTAAACATGTGAGAGGTTGATCGCGCAGAGAATCGCTGAGCGTTATGTGAGTGCGTGTGTAAAAGCAGCAGGATATATATTTTAGTTCTGCTGAGCCAAATAAGACAGGTCAGGGTGAAGAAGTGACAGCCAAAGAAAAGCTTACCACAAAACGGAAAAGTTATGACAAATCAGACTATAAGGCAAAAAGAAAGTGCAGCTTTATGGTTTCATGGACAAAAGAATTTCTGTGGCTGCAATATGACAAGCTAAATAACCAGGGCTGCACATAAGTGGTCCGCAGGTGCGCATTCGCTGTCAAAATAAAAAACGCGCACAAGATAAGAAGTTGCGACAGACATTTGTTTAGAACTCTTAAAGATGTCGAAGAAGCAAGCTCCTTTAAGCAATTACTGTGATGTTCCTCCACCTCCAAAGAAATGTCAGAAGGAGTCCGAACCACAAAAGAAGCACGTATTCTCGGAAAAGTAGTTGCAGGAGGTGAGCTGGCTTCAAACAAATGATGAACGCACAGAGATGTGGTGCGGAATGTGCCGTGAAAATTTAATAAATGACAAATTAAAAAGGCATGAACATTTTTTTGTATCGAAAAAATATCAAACCGTGACACCAAAGTATCGAACCGAACCGTGAATTTTCTGTATCGTTGCACCCCTACTGTATATGTGTATATGTGTGTCTGTATTTGTGGGAGCACAGTGCCAAACCGCTCCAAAAAAGTTATAGTGTAGTAAGTACTATCTTCTAACAATACCCATACCATTATATCAAAGCAGGAAAAGGACCATAGGTGGAATGTAACAATAATGTTTACTTAAGTAACAAATAATTTACTGCAGCCCCAAACCTTTGCTTGAGTGTGAATTAGTGTTAATGTGTTAAACAAGAACCACATAGTTTAGGTGTATATATGTATTTAACTTTTATGATAACATTTAGACCATTTAATGTTATGGACATTTAGTTTTTATGTCGGTGTGTCTTTGCTCTGTATCTTGAAGTTATTTTATAAGGTTATGTAAATGACATATCAACCTCCTGAGGGCTTTTTGGATGGCGTGCCATAAAGCTGTCAAAATGAGCTGAATTGAGAGAAATCCTGCTGAGGAGCTTTGTACATAAATTATATACAAACAGCCTTTGTCTTTCCACATCTATGGAAAGACAGGGATATATTCTGGAAAAAAAATTCTGCTCACTGCCTCTCATGATTTCTCTCTCTGAATCACACATAGAGGTTCTCTAAACACTATATATACATTAAAGTTGAGATATTAAGAGAAAAATAAAGCAAACAAGGAAAAAATAAAATAAAAAAAGAATTGGGAGTTATAGGAAAAGCTTTCTCAATAACCAATTCCAATGAAGACTCCATTTTCAGTGAGAAGGTAGTCTTATTGATATTTTTCTTGGCATCAAACTAGTGTTCACATTTGCTCAATGATTGCACTAGAGTAACTGATGCCTAACACTGTTGATCCATTGAAGAAGTTGCTCATAGTTTGGTTTTCCCAAAACCTCAACATGAACAAAGCAATCCAACAGTGCAAATAATTTTCAAAAATCTGCATGACTTTTACCAATCACTACATGTAGCACCTTGTCACACAGAGATTTAGTTAGGTGATTTTTCAAAATGTTTCCCACTGCAGAGTCAGAACATAAAACATAAAACTCTTGGCACAAAAATGAGCTCCTCCCTTTAGACCCAAGTAACCTTAAGGCTTTTATGTTTGTCACGCAAATATGGCTTTTACGACCTGCTGTATTTTCACGAATTGTTTTTTTTTTGTAGTCTTCTTTTTAGTTATTTTCTCTGTCAATGAAGTTAGCTTTCTTTTTGTAATTTGTTGTTCTTTCTATGACTATTCTGTGACTATAAACAAATTTAACATCCCAAACCCACCTGATACAGTACAAAATTGTCGATTTTCTGATAATAATTATTGTTTGGTTGATAAGAATTATATTTACATTATCTTAAAAAAATGAGTAATTAATTACATGTTCTTTAAGATTTAAGTGTGTTACAATTATGGAATTACTGGAAGAAACCACTTATAGGCTGTATTTTTGGTGCTTGCACCTATTTAGCTTCTTTCACTAAGTTGCTGAATCAGTGGATATGGTGCACAAATCTGCAGTTCTCATTTTAAAACAAAATGGGGTTTAAATTTGAACTATCTGTGATTCCTTGACATGATATTCAAAGCAAATTTTCATTGCTCTGGTAGTAGCCCTGCCACAAAAGATTATTTTGATAGTCGACTAGTCACCGATTATTTTTGCAATTAGTTGACTAATCAGATCATGCATCCATTGGAAGTAAAACGTACAGCTTCTTGCACCAGCGTGCATCTGCTCTTATATAACTATCATTATCTTACAGCTTGAAGTTTTTAAGGTATGTGCTAACTAAAAATAAAGACAAGGTGACAGTTTATTAAACTTTTAATGAAATTGGAAAATTGTCTCGGTGGAGTTTAATAAACTCAGCCGTCTGCTCCTTGCTATCTAAAATATAACATATAAAATATAACAGGACACCGGAGTATATTCTCTACCATCTCACACTTCAGTTTTCTGTTTGATGTTTATTCAGCTGTGTGAAAACTATAACTTTAATCTCAGCCAAACTGATTTACTCAGGAACAAATAAAACACTGAAAAAAGGCAAACAATAAGATTTTTACGTTATCTAAGTGACTTATATATCATGTTTAACTGAAGTAGCAAAAGACCACGGGGGGTGTTCTCGCCAGCTCTAGTGAGCCTTGAACCCTGGTTAGCTATCGAGCTGGTGGGTAACAGACCTCTCCGAAATCGTCAGAGCACTTTTGCAAATATGTGATGTCTTGATAAATCGAGCAGAGATATGAAGTTTACACAGCTACATTCTTGCCTGAAAATATGTTAAAAGTTTATTTTGTGACCCAGAAAGAGTAATATTAAAACTCAGTAGCTGCCGCCATTGTTGGAACATGGAATTGGCTGGGCCGCGCTATGAATTCTGGGATAGGTTGGGCCACGAAGGATACACCCAACCCATCCTTCCAATCTGGGGAAATGAAGGACGCATTTGTCGGCCGCATTTGGAGAAACCTTCAAATTTGAACAGCCTTCGTCGCTTCGCTGTAACGTAATTGGCCAACAAATGCGGCCTCCGAAGGATGAGGCCCCTGAATTTGAACACAGCTACGATACCGGAGACTGCTTCTTCTTCTTCTTTGGCATGTAACTGCAGCTGGCATGTTTGTATTGCATTGCTGTCATCTTCTGTTTCGGTCCATTATTACACTCTTAAATCCTACTACTTAGTCCTGCATCTTTTAGGATCTTACAAAGCTTCAAATAACGCGTCGACTATAAAATTAGTCGTCGATGATTTTGATAGTTGACGTTTGTCTTTGCACTAGGATGCTGTCGGAGTAAATGTGCAGTCATATATTAATCTCGTTGAAATGACGTTAACGCCACAACACGGCAAATCTCCGTTAACGAGCTACCGCGGATCGCCCCGTGCGTGGGGCTGGACGGCCAACACGTTAACGAGCTAACTGCGCTAACACACTAATTCCCACCCATGTAATTGAGCATTGCGTGGCACATCCAACATACTGTTTTACTTTAGTCCATGACGCGCTTACCTTCAGGGTCATACGTCCCATGAAAACCAAAATAGTTCCAAACGCCAGATCTGAATGAGGGTGGGGGAGGTTCAATTTGCCATGTTGCAAGGAGGGCTTAACTTCTGTCTGGCTAGCTTGCCCTGCGCTCAGTGAATCTGCGTTCGACTACTCCGCCTAGGCTGCACTGTCGAGTGCAGATCCACTGAGCGCTCAACACAGACAGCATCGTCAGAAGGAAAGTTGATCAAATAAATTAAAAATTTTGTATTGTTCAATACATATGCGTACCGAACCGAAAGCACTGTATCGAACGGTTCAATATCGATACGAGTATCGTTGCACCCCTAATATACAGACGCTGGAGGGCAACTACTGTAAGCCTGCAGATAACTCCACAAGAATCTGTCAACTAACCAGCCAACACTCTTCATAGAGCCAGCATTAATTTTGTCTGGTTCAACAACCTAGCAAGCACGCTGTGGTTGTGTGGAAAATAGTGGAGGCTGCAAGGAAGCAGATGAAAATAAGCAAATTACTTTCCCACATGTTTAAGCTTGTTGAACAGGTCGTTTTACAAATGACTATATTTGGTTTGTTCAAGGAAGGTTTAAACATTCACATACTGTTAAAAAGATGAGATGTCAACTTTTGAAAAAGGTTTTTATTTCAGATTTGGGGTTTGTCCTCCTCAGTGTGACGCTATCATCACTATTCCTGTTATCAAACTTTCTGTTGAAAAAAGAACAAATATAGGGATAAATATGTAAGAATAGGTATTTACAGTTGAAAACTCATCTATGGAAAATGCAAAAATGTGAAATTTTAAATGCCTGTGAATCACTGTCATCTTGAAGCTCTGCGGATATGTCTTCACACAGGTGTACATGTTTTAAAATATATCAGGAATCCCTGGAAATCTTCATAGGAAGATTTTCACTCAATAGCAGCTTAAAGCCTTGGTAATACTTTCCATGCACACAAGTCTGCTAGGGTCCACTGAGAGCCAAGTTACATAAATTTCATCAGATGAGTCCGTGTGGATGCCCTCATGTTTGCCTGTTTTTTATGACTTCTCCCGAGAGAATTTTAATTACAATGCACCAGCCTCACATGTGGCCCAGGCAGACTCCAGGCCAAGTATAACAGGAATGATTACTTGGCTGTCGGGTGTCCAGCTGTCCTTGTTTGCAACATATAATCAATAGTTGACGTTCACAGCACTGAACAACACTTTAATAACAGTATTAATTTACTAAGAAAACTCAATTATTGTTCTCTAAAAAGTGCTATGTATCTCCAAAGCAGCGCCAGATTGAGGCTAAACAAGGTCAACCAGGAACTAGAAAGAAACAATGGCAACCTTGCCAACTCTATTTGATCAGTATAAAATATCATGCCAAGTCACTAGAACTGGACCACAATGGAACGATAGAAAAGATACTCTACTTCTGCTCTTTTTTTATTTATATATTGTCATATATACACCTTATCACCGTATTTTTTGTTCTACAGACAAGTTAAAATTATAGTTATAATTTTCTGAAATTATAGTCCAGTATAGTGACTATCTGTATCAGGTCTGAAGCTTTCTAGTATCATAACAATCCTACTACAAACAGTAGTAGGAGGCCCAAACAGCCACCGATTTATGCAGCTCTCTTTTTTTATTGGCACTGGGCCAGGCCTTGCTAGTGTCAAACCCTACAGATACTTTCATTCTTGCATTCCACAGAAACAAAACCTCCCCTCCCATCACGGTGTACTGAAACAGGTTATAAAGAGCTAGAACTCATTAACTGACATTAATTAAAAGTGGTTAATAAACAAGAGTGTGGCGTTTTTTTTCCCCAGCCTTACAGATTGTCATACTGCAACTTAATAACTGAAATAACAGATAAAACAAACATCTTAACAAGAGAAGCCTATAGAGAATTTATAGAGCTAATGATGGAAAAGCAAAATGTATTTGGCACAACTAGCGCATTCAGATCATAACTCTGATTGTAAAAGCTGCCAGACCTTTACCTCCTCCGTAGATTTTAGAGATTAAAGAATTTAGTTTTCTTTCTTTAGTGGCCACGTGTCATTTAGTAATGGCATCAGTCTATCAATGTACTCCTTTAGGCTTGGTTGTTTTACTTTTTCACTGAGTTTTAAGGTTTACAATTTGAACCTTCTTTATGTTGCTTAGGAAGGCTCCAGGATATGAGTTGCACTTGCTCATTTTGTGTACTTTAAAATATATATTTTTTAAAAAAAAACAAAGAAACAAAACACCTGAAAGCTTTTTTTTTTATATGTGGGATGTTGTGGTCAAGTTACACTAGGGCCCATTTAATGTAATTTTTTTCTGATTTAGCTTCTATATCCCTTTAATTTATACAACAGAAGTACAAGTACACAGAGTTATTCAATTTCAATTCAATTCAAGTTTGTATACATATACATATATAGGGAGACGGGACAAAACATAGCCCATGGGAGAGAGAAAACAGTATTCAAGAATATAGCAGTATTCATACATCAGTTTAATAAATTATGTGTTAAACATCAGTGACGAAGTAATTTGATTCCGTGTTAAAGTAGTGAATCACCATCCAAATTTATTTTTTTAGATGTGGCTCACCTCCTTAAATACAGATGCGTCATTTTAATAACCAGGCTTAATCAGCGGGAACTGTTTACCTGCAACTTTGTGGAATCAAGCCAAAGCTAATACCTCCAAAACCTGCCAATAAGCATTGCCTTTGGCAAGGTGGACACAGTTACCATTAGTCAAGGATTACATGATAATAACTGTTAATTACAATTCAAATCCACTGACTCTGAGTCTGAAAAGAACTGCAAAGCTTCAGTACTAAATATTTAGGAATTATGGGAATACGCAGGTAGAGAAGGCACATACAGAGTGTGTAACATATCACTGACTGAGTATGAGTGAAGCTACTTTTACCTGTGTGCTTAAAAGGTTCTCAAAGCGACAAAGCTGAAGGATCTGTGGATTCAAACTTCATTTGCATATGATGTAGGCCACGCATAAATAAAACACGGTAACCTGAGCTGTAGAGCTGGAGGGATGTACACCTGAGCTGCGAAGCACAACCACAGACTAAAAACTCACAGTAGCTTATACATTCTGTCATGAAGGACATTTATATAGGTACATTTATGGGATATATAAAAACCAACTGGTCTTTTCCTGCACAAAACTGGAAAAAAAAATACATTTATTGCACCCTGATACATCAAATAGTACAGCATGAAGACGCAGGTCTGTGTAGACTGGAAAGTCAGCCAATCTGCTCTCTACAGCAGCTGTGGGCAGGGCTTTCCCGCTCTCCTAGTCAAGCTGTTTTTGAAACTCAGAGCACTCCAGCAGAGGATATCAAGGAGTGTAGAGCAAGATGAGGATCTCCCTTTTTCTGTTGGTAAGTACAACCTTTTTAATAATCTTCAGTATTGATAAGGGATTGTCTTATAAATTCTTATTGTTATTCTTTTTCTTATTCTTATTGTTAAACCCAAAAAAGATCATTGTAATCACCACTGAAGATAAACATCAATTTCAATGTTTGATATTTTTTCTGTAATGTTTATTTGTATTATAACTAATGATATTTTCAGGTTACATTAACCTGCATAGAGCATTTAGCTTCTGTTAATGTATATGTATAAGTATATATAATGTATAAGTTCCCATCCGTTCACAAGAGCAGGTAGATAGATGAGCAACGCAAGCAGAACTTGTTCTATGCAGTGTTGTTACAGCTTGTGGACTATGAACTTTAACACAATGTATTCGGTGAATAAGCCTTTAGGTGCTCAGGTGCTTTAGGTGTTTAAATTTACTTTGCAGTATATTTAGTTTCTGTTGTGGGAAAGACAATCAATCAAGAAGCTCACACACCTATATGCTCACTCCCAGGTTGATCCATCGTACTATATGTACTAGCCTACAGACCTTCCTATTATTGTCTGAAGCTCATTTACTTATTTACTATTTTATTTAGTAGCTAATAACATAATATATGTCCTGTCATCTGCACTTGGTAAACTAAATGCTATAATACTGCATGTTTGTCAGATGATTATTCTTCATTCAGAAAAAAAAATCCAGAAAATATTGATATAAATGACTTCAACAAATTTTGGGTACTTTGTTTGAATGGTTTTCCATATTTTGTATTTGAGGGAGCCAATTATTTTAAAACAAAGCACAAAATGTTTCATACTGTTGCAAAGGTTTAAGCACACTCTTCACTTGTTTATTTTATGTGAAACTTACAGAAGACCTTTAGGCTTTAGGATGAATGTGGATAAAAGTATATATAAATAAATAAATAAAAATATGCACAAAAACTAAATATAGAGTCCTAATCAAAAGTTTAAGAAAACCTGAAAAATGGCAACAACAAAAAATTGCATGGTCGGATCTTAACAAGGTTCCAAGCAGAGCTTCAACATGCAACAAGAAGGAATGGGAGTGCTTTTAATAAATTGCATACTCAAAAAATGTTTTGTCTCACTCCCATTTCTTCTTCTAACATGTTGAAGCCCTGCTTGGAATCTCGTTAAGATCCAACCATGCAATTTTTTTGTTGTTGCCATTTTTCAAGTGGTCTTAAACTTTTGATTATAGATAGATAGATAGATAGATAGATAGATAGATAGATAGATAGATAGATAGATAGATAGATAGATAGATAGATAGATAGATAGATACAGATATATATAGATATATATAGATATATATAAGTAGGACCTCATTGAAAGGCTTTGGTCAAGGTAGTATGCAGTGAGAGCTCCCCTCTTGCCAGCTCCACCCAACAGTTCCTGTCATCTCTCAGTAAAATACTGTGTATTGTGCCAGTATCTGTAACAGAGTTGTTGGGTATTTATACACTTTCGTGGGGCTCATGGTTGTGTGCTAGGGTGTGCAGCTTGTGCAACTATAGCAGTTACACAGCAACCTGAACAAGATGAAGACCAGAGGTTGGTACACCTTACTAGTAATCTGCAAATTGTTTGTTTGCTGCCATATATGAGACATCTGTTTTTGTATGTGATCCCTGGTGAAAATAAGCATCATGAACAACCCAAACTAAACTAATACTTAAAAATGTCATTTGTTCTAAGCCATATGGTGAGGCTGTGTAATAGTTTCTACAGGTTGCAAGAACCAAGGTCACCTTTATTCTCTATAAAAGTAATGTCAGTATTCATTTGTAGATATGTTAAACACATTAGAGCAACCAACAAAGACACAAAACACAAAAATCACTTCCCGTATATTCACTCCTCTTCTGTAGGACTAGCTAGATGCCAAAGTACCACAAACACGACTTCCGTACATCTACTGTTGTTCCGGTGTTGTGGCAAAAACAAAAACAAAAAGCACCGGTCTACTTTTAACCCGTAAATTTGGTACACGTCATCTCTTTTTATGCAACATCCTCTGGTGATTAATGCATGAACAGGACTGCCACTCACGTGTTTCTGTTTAGGGTCAAATCGGTTTGCTGTTTGAAGGGTCACAGAGACAAAATAATAACCCACCCAAATGTGTTAAAGCTGCTTTGAAAATGTAAGGAGTAGAAAATATAGACACTTGTTTAAAAATGTAGGCAGTAAAAGTAAAAAGTAGTCTGTACATGAGTACAGTAACGAAGTATTTACACTTCGTTACTTCCCACCTCTGATGATATTTATTTTGTGTGTGAAGATCTTGCATGTCCCCGACATAGGACTATAGGTTCTCCTTATCATTAACCTGTTTTGACCTGTCTTAACTTTAGGATTAAAACTGTTAACATTAAGCACTGGGGCTGCTGTTTGTGCTACTCCTTTCACCCTCAAGTTAATGATTTATTTACTATTTTAGCTGTCTATATGTGCCCTTAACAGTAACTTGTAACTTAGCAATGGCTTTTGAGCAGAGGAAGTCTGTAAAGGCAGGGGGGGAGAGAGCAAGAAAGAAGAGACAAGGTTTCATTTCAGGTCACTTATGGCCCACAGTTACACAATGCTACAGATGTTCACCTG
The DNA here is from genome assembly GCF_051167445.1 of Perissodus microlepis. NCBI lineage: Eukaryota > Metazoa > Chordata > Actinopteri > Cichliformes > Cichlidae > Perissodus > Perissodus microlepis. The sequence goes on from NC_140480.1 coordinate 23,982,523, forward strand.
AAAATCATTAGTTCAATGCAATTATACTTCATGAATTATGTTAGAATTGCAGGAGTTGATTAAATAATGATCACTTCCCACTCATTACTGTTAATTTGTCATCAGGCTGTCATAAAAAAACAACATCTTATTATTCACTGACACATTCATCATGAGTTCCTTCTCCAATACTTGTACACAAATGATTCTGTTTTTCTTATGAACATGCAGATTAATTTGAACTAGAAACTGACTTCCCCATACAGGGAGTGCAGAATTATTAGGCAAGTTGTATTTTTGAGGAATAATTTTATTATTGAACAACAACCATGTTCTCAATGAACCCAAAAAACTCATTAATATCAAAGCTGAATGTTTTTGGAAGTAGTTCTTAGTTTGTTTTTAGTTTTAGCTATTTTAGGGGGATATCTGTGTGTGCAGGTGACTATTACTGTGCATAATTATTAGGCAACTTAACAAAAAACAAATATATACCCATTTCAATTATTTATTTTTACCAGTGAAACCAATATAACATCTCCACATTCACAAATATACATTTCTGACATTCAAAAACAAAACAAAAACAAATCAGCGACCAATATAGCCACCTTTCTTTGCAAGGACACTCAAAAGCCTGCCATCCATGGATTCTGTCAGTGTTTTGATCTGTTCACCATCAACATTGCGTGCAGCAGCAACCACAGCCTCCCAGACACTGTTCAGAGAGGTGTACTGTTTTCCCTCCTTGTAAATCTCACATTTGATGATGGACCACAGGTTCTCAATGGGGTTCAGATCAGGTGAACAAGGAGGCCATGTCATTAGTTTTTCTTCTTTTATACCCTTTCTTGCCAGCCACGCTGTGGAGTACTTGGACGCGTGTGATGGAGCATTGTCCTGCATGAAAATCATGTTTTTCTTGAAGGATGCAGACTTCTTCCTGTACCACTGCTTGAAGAAGGTGTCTTCCAGAAACTGGCAGTAGGACTGGGAGTTGAGCTTGACTCCATCCTCAACCCGAAAAGGCCCCACAAGCTCATCTTTGATGATACCAGCCCAAACCAGTACTCCACCTCCACCTTGCTGGCGTCTGAGTCGGACTGGAGCTCTCTGCCCTTTACCAATCCAGCCACGGGCCCATCCATCTGGCCCATCAAGACTCACTCTCATTTCATCAGTCCATAAAACCTTAGAAAAATCAGTCTTGAGATATTTCTTGGCCCAGTCTTGACGTTTCAGCTTGTGTGTCTTGTTCAGTGGTGGTCGTCTTTCAGCCTTTCTTACCTTGGCCATGTCTCTGAGTATTGCACACCTTGTGCTTTTGGGCACTCCAGTGATGTTGCAGCTCTGAAATATGGCCAAACTGGTGGCAAGTGGCATCTTGGCAGCTGCACGCTTGACTTTTCTCAGTTCATGGGCAGTTATTTGGTGCCTTGGTTTTTCCACACGCTTCTTGCGACCCTGTTGACTATTTTGAATGAAACGCTTGATTGTTCGATGATCACGCTTCAGAAGCTTTGCAATTTTGAGACTGCTGCATCCCTCTGCAAGATATCTCACTATTTTTGACTTTTCTGAGCCTGTCAAGTCCTTCTTTTGACCCATTTTGCCAAAGGAAAGGACGTTGCCTAATAATTATGCACACCTGATATAGGGTGTTGATGTCATTAGACCACACCCCTTCTCATTACAGAGATGCACATCACCTAATATGCTTAATTGGTAGTAGGCTTTCGAGCCTATACAGCTTGGAGTAAGACAACATGCATGAAGAGGATGATGTGGACAAAATACTCATTTGCCTAATAATTCTGCACTCCCTGTATGTGTGAAGGGACTCCTGTGTATATTTGTTTTGTGATAGAAGGGAGACCTGAGTTTCTGTCCCAGTGCACACTGAAGTTTGCTACAGCAACTGAATCTCACAGCAATGTTTTCCTGTTGCATATAGGTTGCTGCAGCAGCCGTGGCAGATTGTTATGGTAGCAAGTACAGCAGCCCTTCCAAAAGGGTAAACATAATTTTTACTTTATCTGTTTGTTAAGGCTATTTTTGTAAAATAACTTTCTGTAGAAAACAAAGCTGGTGTAAAGTTTGGTCCATATTTTGGCCTTATCAGGATCTCCTGGTGCGTTCCAAAAGAAGATGGGTCTTATCTACAATTGAATTAGAAGAAGAAAAGGATGCACAGTACCCCATAGAGATTTCAGTGGTAAGGAAATTATATGAAAGAAATAACTGATACTGATAAATGATATGACTGGTCACTATAGACAAATCTAATATGCAAAAATTAACAGCCTGATTGTATCTTGACTAGATGTCTAACGACAAGACTCAGGGGAAAGACTTTAGGTTCCGTTTAAGTGGTGATGGTGTGCCGGACGTGTTTACCATCAATGAAAACACTGGCGCCGTCTTTGCACATAAAAAAGTGGACAGGGAGCAAAAGCCACTTTACCATGTGAGCTAATACTGGAATATAAACTCCTCTGACAATAAACACAACTGATATTGATGCTTTTTAAGTGATGTGTCTTTTTTTATCCACAGATTAACTTTGATGTCTTGGACAGAAATACGGGTGAAAAACTAGACAAGGAACTAGCATTTGATGTTGAAATACAAGACATAAATGATAATCCACCCAAGTTCTCTCTTCCTGAAGTAACAGTTAAAGTAAAAGAAAATATACAAGAAAGTGAGTATACGATGTGATAAATAACTCATAGTGTGCACATTTTCTATTTCAAACACTAAAAAAATAAAACAAATGATATTAAGACTCTTAGAGAATATAGAATCATTTCAAACCAAAGTCTCATATTTCATCTTACTATAATCATACTACATAGTTCTATAGTTGTGTTTTCCTGACTGAAAACATTTTCTTTATCCCACATTTACTCTCCAACTCTCCTTGTTTGTCTTTACCCAACTTCTTAAAGGTGTTTTGCCAGTTACCCTGGTGGTCAGAGACACAGATAAGGAGAACACACCCAACTCTGAATTTGACATCACAATGGTTTCACAGACTCCAGCAGAGCCCAAAATTGCTGTGGAGCAGCATACAGGAGGACTGGCCAAACTCACCTTAAAAGGATGCTTTGACTATGATGTGAGATTTATTGCGATATTCTTGCTAAATCTTTGAAAAGTTAATGTACATGCAAATAAACATGTTGAATTTTCAAATATCTCAAATATATTTTATATGTTTCAGAAAGCAACAAAGTATACCATCATCTTACAAGCAAAAGATCGTGGAACAAAGCCAAAGACTCAGTCCTCTACTGCTGTTGTTACCCTGAACATTGTCGATGCAAACACTCACCAACCAAGATTTAAGCAGAGACAGGTACCAATTATTTTACTTACTAAAAGTGCTTTTTAAGAGACGCACATATTAAACGTTTGAAATTTTTCCTTCTTTTTAGTACAACGGTGAAGCAATAGAAATGGAGACCATTGCTAATGTTTTGAGAGTTGCTGTGGAGGATAAAGACACTCCGAACACTGATGGATGGCGTGCCAAGTACTCCATTATTGCAGGGAATGAAGAAGGAATCTACAAAATTGAAACTGATCCAGAAACAAATGAGGGTGTCCTGAGTATTGTCAAGGTAATTCTGCTTTTCTCACTCGGATTAAAAACTTGATTATTTTACTCTGGGAAGAACTAGTCCACTAATGTTTTATCACAAAAACTGTATCAGCATTTAATAAAAGTTGTTTGTGTGTGTACGTGTTGTGTGTTTCAGAAAAAAAATTTTGAACGCACAACTTCAATAAACCTGCAGATTGGAGTAAAAAACATTGAAGACATATTTGTTTGTGCTGGCACAAATCCACCTACAGACAGAGCCAATGTCACTCTAAAAATGATTGATACCAACGATCCACCAGAGTTTGAAAAAGCTATAGATGACATACACTTCAAGGAGGAAGCAGAGCCAGGAAAGGTGCTGTTCAAGCCAAAGGTTCATGATGTCGACTCTAATATTACCAGGTAGGGTGTCTACAACCTTTCTACAAAGCTTATTTTGATTGACATAAATATATAAGGGCTGCAATGATTCTTTGAGTCATTCGAATAACTCAATTATAAAAAATCCTCAACACATATTTTTTCTTTGATAACACACAGCTGTGTAGCGCTCAGTTGTCCCCATGTAAACCTGAGTGCTTCACCCACATTTGTGGCTAAGAATAGACTTGCAGTAGAAACATATCTAGAAGCATATTTCAAGGCTTGCGTAACATCATTTTTCTGATTTAAAGTGAAATAAAATAAAATATTAATAAAACTGCATTAATATTTAAAAATAATAATATATATAAGTTTTTTACAGGCCAGTAAAATTGTATATGTGCCAGTAAAACTCTGCGGCATTGATTAATGATAATACTCAGTTACTAAATTATGACTAAATCTGCTATGTTTATAGAACAAACCCCAAGTGGCCCAAATCTCCTCAGCAATAACACTTCTTGACATAAAGGTTGGGTCAGTTGACTTAATTTGAGTTATACTGTACTGTAGTTCATGATAATCTCATTGATTGAGTCTAATGTGAATCCAAGATTTTTCATTCTGCCTGTAAGCTACAACAAAAAATAGAGACTGACAAGGGTTTTATTTAAAGCCTTTTATTTCTTCTTCTTTCTTGAAAGAAAAAACAGATCCTGCAAAGCGGATAAGCAACAAGAAATGGTAGCTATCCCAAGCTAATCTAATCACGTCTTTATCGACACCTGGTCATATAGATTATCAGAAAATAAGCCTATACAACAGTGGCCTTACCACTGCAAGGCCAGTAGGTGTCACAGAGAAGCATAACATGATTAAGTTAGAAATGGCTACTGAAGGAGTAACGCCCTTTGCACTGCAGTACACAAAAAGCTACAGCTTTGGTTTCCACAAGCTAAAACTCAGTATTTTCATCTAATATGTTCTGCACCACTCTCTGATTACTCTTTAGGTATGTGCTCCTAACAGATCCAGCTGACTGGGTGGCCATTGATAGCAAAACAGGAGAAATCAAATCAACTAAGAGGATGGACAGAGAGTCACGATTTGTTGATGACAAGAATGTTTACACAGTCGTCATAGCTGCCATAGATGATGGTACACAGAAGCTCTACTATTGTTAAAATAAATTGGATAATTTCTTAAAGAAATCTTTGGAATAACAAAGCAATTTTTTTTAATTTTGCTGTGGTTTCAAAGGTCAGCCTCCAGCCACGAGCACATGCACTGTCAAGATCCACCTGACGGACATCAATGACAATACTCCTAAACTGGTCAACACCAGCGCTGTCATGTGTGGAAACAAGGTTAACAAGGTCAAGGTGCGTGCAAAGGACCTAGATGCCGTTCCTTACAGTGGACCCTTCCACTTTACTCTGGGGGATGAAACACAAAAGCAGCAGTGGAAAATAGAACCTGACTATGGTTGGTACATTTAGATATATGTTAACCCTCATTTCTATATTAAACAAACATTTCTGGGAAAAAGCCTCAAACCCCCATGCTGTTTTCTCACCCCACACAGGTGAGGAAGTATCTCTTGTTAGCCAGAAGACACTTCCTTATCTTAACTATTCCATTCCCCTGGTGATTATGGACCAACAGGGCATAGCTGGACATGACACTCTGCAATTGACCGTGTGTCAATGTGATGAAAATGATGTTTGTCGCGGCAGAGAGCCGCTTTCAACCCGTCTTGGATCAGCTGGCATTGGGTTGGTTATTGCAGGATTGCTTGCATTTTTGTGTGAGTATTAAAATCAGTGAGAAGACAAAACTGAGCTATTATAAATTCTAATAAGATTATAGTCTCCTGTGTTTTTGAAGGTAAAAAAAAAATCTGTATTAGCATTGATACACAAGTGTTGACCGCAAAACCTTTTTGTTTTCAATTTCAGTTTCACTGTAAGAAATGCTTTAATTTTTAGGAATAACCCAATCAGACAGTTACACTTTTAGAACTCCTTAGTACAACCACAGTCACATCTGTTGTTCATAAGGAAGACGCAGCTCTTCTGCTTTCCCAACCAACTTTAATGTACTACTTGGGAGACCTTCTGCTACCCATGGCAATGACAGTCCAATAAAACACAAAGACAAGATGCACACTGTGTTCTTAGCATTTGTTTCATGTGTGTCTGCAGTGCTTTTAATTGCATTATTCTGCAAGTTTGGACCAGATAAGATTGAGATTTTGCCACAAGATGAGGGCAATCAGACTCTAATCCAGTACAATCAAGAAGGAGGGGGCTCTCCATGCACGGTGGGTTTGTCATGTTCTGTGCGTGTAAATTCAAGACAACGGTGTGCTATATTTCTCCACCAAGCAAAACATGTTTTTTAATATTCTCTCTTTCCTTCAGACCGAGCCCAATTTCTTCCAGTCACAAGTAGATAATATGATAGTGACAAATGGTCAGATGGATACCATGCAGGTGATCAACCTCTCAACTCTGACACTTTCTTTCTTTTTTGGTGAAGGATTTTTTTTCCAAAAGAGACATCAGTTGTGCCAATTTGGACACAGTCATAGTGTAGTTAAAGATATCAGGAGAGAAGCCAAAATGTGTCAGTTAATCCTGCTTAAAATGAATGGCAGCTATAATCCAGTTGTTATCGTATTTTTCTTTGATGACAGACAGGTATGTAAGGCAGTGGTTAAGATGTATGCTGTGTATACAGCTATAGGAAAAAATTTGCATACAGTCTGCAAGGTAAACGTTTAAAAAGTGTGAGCACATCATAGAGAAGACAAGTTGGAACAGCTTCTTCATTTTTAGATGTACTGATCATATTTGCTGCATTAAGTTGTGAATCTCTATGGTGGTCTTTAAGTGTAAGCTACAGGTAGGAATTGATTTCTGTACCAATGAATATACAGTTTTGGGAAGTTTGTGAGCACTTAAGAAAGCATAAAGTTTTATTATTTGGAAGAGGGTGCTATAGATACATTTTCATTTTCAAATCTGTTGAAATGTTTTTAATTGAAAAGTAATTAAACTTAAAACGTTTTTTATAAAACTTGAATATTTTCTGAATTCAATGCTTAATTAACCTCTTCTGCTCAATTATCTATCCCAGATTGATACAGAAGGACCATATGACATAAATAGGTACAACAGCTTAGCGTCTACCATGGTGAGTAAAGCTTTTTAAAATATTTTCTTTTGTTTATTTTAAGTGTACATGATAATTAAGCTTTGGGATGGGTACTGAGGACCATTATTAAACAGATTCTTGTGTCAGACTGCTTGGTCCTAAAGTATAGCATCAATTACAAGTCCCTTGACAAAATTACTTATTGCTCCCTGATGATAAAGCTTTTGAATTTCCACTATAGCCCAGGGCTGGACTGGGACAAAAAATCGGCCCGGGCATTTTGACTAGAGACGGGCCAACCAGGTATTACAGGAAAAGCCATAAAGCCTTTGAATGAAAACAGACGCTGTTGTGACAGTGAGGTACACCCTCTTGTTGGTATATGTATGATTTTACATTTTACATCAGATAAAAACTTTGGTTGTAAGATTCAGATAATTATTTAATAAAAGCTAGACATTTTAAATGAGAATAAGAAAGAAAGGTATTTCTTTGTGCCCCCCTCTCCCTGTTAATGCCCTACCTGCCCCCTGGCAAAACTTTGCTAGACCCGCCCCTGCACAGTTACCAGCTGTCAGCTACTTAGAAAAGGATCCTGGTGTTATTTCTCAGAAACAGTTTATAACTTCCCTTCAACTCATTCATGTCATCTAAAAGGTAATCCTGTTTCTCCATCACCTGTTCAGCCCTGATGATTCTCCTGGTTTCATCTTCATGTTTCCCTCTCACCAGATAACCAAACCGATATCATGACCAGCAGCTTTTACAGCTGTGGCTCCAGCAAACATCAGCTACTAGAAAGTAATATTAAATAAATTCTAATAACAGCTGATCAAGCTTAAACGTGCTGCTGTTGTTTAGCGCGACATCCGCTGGTTTCCTCTTTCTGACGCAAAGTGGGAGATAAACAAACAAATTCCGATCAGCTGATCATTGATCAGTTTCATGATTGAAGTAGCTGTGCAGTGTAAACACACAGAATAAATCCAGCTTTGTGTCTTTTTCATTGTAGCTGAAGTACGGGACAAACTACGTTCCTTCTCAGCTCAATACGAAACGCGTAATGTTTTCTCTGAATGAGGGACCATTCCATTTTTAAGGAGCCGTTGGCAACTCTACTAACTAACCTTATGAATAAAATAAAGTTCACTATCAGTAACATCATAGCACCCACCCAGCTGTATAGAATGCCAGCTAGTTAGTAGTACGAGTTATTGTAACTGACTATAAAAAGTCAGCACAACGAAAATAAACTACACCTAAACTTGGTTTATATCTGACCCACATAGACTGCAGGTCATAACTTCTTACCTGAAATTCAGTTCACCTGACACTCGGACCAGCAGCCGCCTCTCCTCCTCCTGCCTCTCCTTCCCTCATCCACCCGCTGGCCTCTGTGGAAGCTCCGCCATAGCCACCACCAAACAACTGAGTTATTTTTACACATCGGCCAGCATCTGGCCAGTCCACCACCTCTCATTGTTCATGCCGTTCATGCCCGGTATGCCCGATGGCCAGTCCAGCTATGCTATAGCCCAAAAAGGTCCAAAAAGGTTGAGCAATTATGGTAAAATGCACATGGTAAAATCTACTATGCAGAGCTCACTTTTCTGTTTGCCTCCAGACAGCAGTGCTTTGTAAATGTTTTATTATACCGTGATACACCAAAAATGAAGCTCATCTTCTCTTCTTTCCAAAAGCATTCAAATTTTTTCTCTTGCACAAATTATCTCATAAACTCAGAACAAGCATCAATTCTAAGCACTTCTTTAAATGCTTAGAAGTCGGGGTTAAAATGAATTGTACAATGGGTGGGAAGAGTGTTGTATGACAGTGCTGACTTTATGGAAAAAGGTGAAGTTAAAAAAAGTAGAGGATGTTTGGCTATATTCTGCAAATACTTTATTAGATTTTTTAATTATATAATATATGCACTTTATTATATGTTCAGTATACATTGCTTATTTACTTGAAGTGAGTGGAATGTTGAATAAGAATTGAAACAATAATCTTGAAGTGAACAGTGTATTTTTTATTTTTTGTTTTTTTTAGTTCTCTAAATGGAAAATAAACACCCAGTTGCTAAGGAGTACTTGTCAGTGGCTTTAATAAACAGGGACATTTTAATAGTTATAAGTAGGTTTTTCACTGGATCAGAATTATATCAGAAAAAAACGTGTCTACTGTAGTTTCTTGTCTTAAACGTGGCTCTCACTGGAGATCTGACAGCCAAATCAAACTCATTCTTGAATGCAAGTTAAGGCAATGAAAACCATTTCATTCGTATAATAAAACAGATGTGAGTGACTAGCATATGTTTGAATAAGACACCCTGGTACCTGCCGAGTGAAGAACATCATGTGAGAATAGAAAGGTGTGTCTTCTCTGACATTCACTGGCATGTAGCTGACAGACAAGAGGTGCCGCAATGAAGACAAACTGATGAACTGGAAGAGAACATTTTTAGGGAATTAACATTTACTCTTGTTACTGTGAGCACAATCAAACCTTTTACAAGTGAAAAAGGTGGTTCTGGATCACAGTATGTGTTCCACGACCATTAAGCAACATGTAGAAAAGTTATCCTTTTTAACCGCTTTCATCCACCCCTTATGTGTTTTACAAAAAAAGCTATCTGTATGGAGACAGACTTGCTACATATCCTGAAACGTTGTAGACCCTTGTAAACTCATTTATAGAGGATAGCCAACTCCCCCCTAGTCTAGTCAAGAGTATGTACCACAAATTTGTTTGACCTATCCTAAACTTCGTGTGAGCTGTCCTGCCAATCACAGGTAAACAACTTGGTATTACCCATGGTTATGCTGGGCCGAGCATAGCTCTCGAGTATGAAGACCAGCTGAACTCGTCAGTGTCTAAAAGCAGCCATTATCAATGTAATCTTTTAATTTTACAATAAAATGTTCATTGTAGCATCAACAAAAGTGTAGATAAATAAAGGTAAACAATAAGCAGCGTCTGTATCATATGAATACAATCCTAACAATATATATCCCTAATTATGGGCATAAATATTTAACTTTAAGGCACAAATCTGACCCAAGGAGCAGGGCTTGTTGTTTTTTTTTTATTTAGCTTTGTTGTGTCTTTCCTACAGTTCCACTCGCTAGGCATGCATCAACAAGAAACCTACAGGAGCCATGGCATGAGAAGCATGGTAAGTCATAATGGCTGTAATAAAAACAACTTTTCCTTCTTAACCGTTTACCTTACCCTATTTATTTTCTAGAAAAAAATTATTTTAATATATAATACAATAATAATAATATCATATTGTAATAAAAGAATTGTACTAGGCACTGGTAAACTCTATGATGAATAGCCATGCTACCGCTTTAGATCCACAAGAGGGTGCTGGAACCCTTATGTTAAAAAATACTGCCTTACCTTTTTTTGGATACAATATTTAACTCATGCTAGCTTGTTAGCTTTTACACACATACAAATACTACTAAAAGTAGTTTAAAGAAAGTGAAACATTAGTGAGGATGTTTGATTACAAGTATTATTATTCTATACTGCCAATATTAAATATAATATTAAAATACAACATTTATAAATATACTCACAGATTTACTCTTATGTTAACAAACACACATGATGGCAGCTTTGCTTCATTTTATTATATGTTCAGTATTTAATTACTCAATTACTAAAGTGGGTAGATGCTGAAGCAGTTAAAAAATAATTTTGTGTGAAAAGATCTCTAAAATATTATGCTACAGTGTAGAATGCATTAAGAAAAAGATAGATATACACATATGTCTGTGAAGGTTCTCAGTCATCCAGGTCATCGTAGTCAAAGGAGCTTGCATAGATATACACAGATTTTCAGAGTAAATTTAAGTCTGCAGTGAACAATATGTTTTGATTTTTTTAGAGGATGAACTCTACATGGAACTCAAACAGAATGAACACCTATCGGGTAAGGAGTACTTTTATGTGGCTTCATATTTTACAAAACATTGAAAATCAGTGATTATGTTAACAAAGCACTATGGAAATTATGCATTTGCATTATATGATGCAATAAAAGCTGACAACCCTGTTCTCTGTAAGCAGGCCGGCTCATCAATTTACCAACGTTCTTTAAGCCTTCGATCGGCTGACCGCATTGAAGACCATATCAACAGGGTAAGAGGTTTATTTCACACAAAGCATGCCTTGTATATGGCTTATAATGCACTTGATTTTATTGACGATCACATTCATTAAACTGCACTGACTGCACAGCAATGATGTGTGGAAGGGCTGCAGTCATGCTGTACCAAATGCAATTCAACGCTATACTGAGTAATGTTTCTTTTTTGTTTGTTTTACAAATTAAGCCAAGCCATTTATTTCTGACTTCTAAATTCCACAGAGATGTAACGAGGTTGATGGAAATGTTGTTGACCACCCAGCATACCAACCCCACAGCTATGCCTTTGAAGGAGATGGCAGCATATGTCAGTCATTGGATAAACTGTCATTCCACGACATGGGAGAGGATTTTAAGTATCTGGATGATTTGGGGCCAAAGTTCAAGACTTTGGGACAGATGTATGATGAGGCAATTAAAAAAAAGAAAGTACAGCTTTAAAAGGCACTGCTGAAATGTAAATTGTATTCCAAGTTTCGCTCCCTAAAATACAGACTGAGCAAAGATGATACACCACTACGTTTTAATATTTTTACTTAAAGATTATGGACTATAACATCTAATTCATCCTAAGCCAGGTATATTTTGTTGGCATTAAGATGGATTTAATGCACTGCACAGCTGGTGACGCACTAGTGGTTTGTGAAATGTAATAGCTTGAAAGGGATTAGGTGTGTTTTCTTGTTTTTTTAGTTTGCTTTGTCAGGGCAGTATTATTGGGAAATTTAACAGAACTTCTTTTGTTGAAACTGAGATGACTCCTGTTAGTCACATTTTTCTAGAGTACTGTTTTGTAAAGGATTTTTGATGAGAACACAGGGCTTATCACAATGGGCTATTGTTCATGCAAGTTGGAAATGTCCTTGGCCTACGGTTGATGATCGAGTGACATACTGGTCTGGAATTAACACTGGATATCCTACAAGATTAAAACGTTAATGTTAATGTTTAGTTTTTGTATTTGCATTTCATGATACAAAAATAACAAACTTTATTCCTATAACACCTTTCTAAACCAGTCAAAAGGTTCTTTAAATACTTTACAAAAATAACACATTTTTATAAAATACATAATAAAATGAATGACATAAAAAAATAAAAAATAAAAATAAAAATGAAATTAAAAAACAAAAACAAAACAAGCAAGATACATCATGAAATGTTATTTTTAGAAGAGCAAGTGTATACAGGTATATTTTTTGAGTTTACTGGACGGTTGGGCTGATTGAGCTGATCTAACAGTAACAGACTTGTTCCGGGGGCTAAAACAATAAAAACGCTGATTTTAAGTGATTTACAAGTAATATAGAAAAATCTGAAACTGTATAGAATAGAGAGCAAATGTGCATATTTGTAAAAAATATTTTCTTTTTTAGGAATTAAAATAAAGATTATAGTTTTTGGGCTGAAATACTTCAACTTTTTAAAATTATACAAAGATTTTTTTACACTTTCTAATGACAGCAATTAATTATTTTTATTCAGTTTATGTTTGCACAATGCTCCTCTAACCCGACTACTTAAAGTGTGGCTTCAAAAACATCACTGCATAGAAATATCACTGTAACACTGAGTTGGGTTGTCTGTGCTTGTGCCAAGTTTTGAGCTTTGGTTGTAAAACTTTGTGACAGCTCCTTAACAAGCTCCTTTGTTGTGTTGTGCTGACTGTAAGCCGTGTAGTCATAGCTCTTTCAGCAAGTGTCTGAACTTGTTTGTTTTTTTAAATACTGACAAATGTCAGCAGGTAGTCAAGGTGAGCCACAGAAGGTAATATGCAAAACAAATCTATGAACATGTTTGCATCACATGCATAACTTAAAAACCTTTCTCTATTACAAGTGCAAATGAATTGCCAGAATTCATAAAAAGACAAAACATGGATTATAAATAATAAAACATAATATGAAACAAAAACAGACAGATGAAGGCATCGAATGAGGCGATAATAAGGGCATTAAAGACATGTAAAGAATCTTAAAGTTCACTTTCATTTTTTCCATTTCTTCTGGCTGGTGTAAGTGAGGTGCGGTAGATCGTGGTTCAAAAGGAAACTAAAATTTGAACTTGTTGATGCATTTTTGCTGACTTTTATTATTCTAAACTTTTTTCTTAAAACTGCGGGGTGTGGAACCTTTTTTTTAGCTTCTACAGTAGGAAAGTTTGAGAATGACTGGATTAAAGTGATTAAAGTACATACAAGAACGCATAGGGGGTTTCTGTGTTTTTAAAGTAAGCCTGCTTGTTTTAGAAAAACAGTTTGTTTAGTTATTTTACTTTGTTTTTTTTGCATGGGGTGGTTTTGGCAATGATCTTCCCACGCAGGGTGTTGTCCATTAACAGTTCTTATCTGTTTTCCGAAGAAGTGATTTTATCAGTGCTGCTGGTAAAGGCTCTGAAAGGCTGTTTTGCTTCAGGCCATAAAATAGTTATTTTAATATTAAAGACGAACATCCCAACAGTAAAAAAATAAAATAAAATCCTAGCAGACAGGAGCCGGGGCTCTATTCCTCATCACTAAATAGGCAAACCATAGACAAATTGGTAAGTCACTGAAAATGTATACTCCTGTGTACATTATTTTCCAGAAAGCGATCTTCTTCCCTTTCCCTACCAGACTCAGAGGAATTGACAAAGTTTTTTTTCTGAAGGTTTTGGAGATCTCCATAGCTGCACAGTGCCACCACAAACTTCAGTAGTTGTAGGGGTAAATAAGTTTAACCTGTCACTCTGTAAGGAGACTCAAATTGCTGACATCTAATCTGGTTTGATTTCCCAAAACTGATGGTTTTACTTTTCCCATGACATGGCGTGTGGGTTTCCTTTATTTGAATTTGACTGCAACGCTTTGAACACAATGTTTTAAAGAGGATCAAATTATTGCTGCTACTCAATTTGATGTGTTTAAAATACATAAAAAGATTTCTGTCACTTAGTTTGAAAGAAAGCGAAACAACTATGAAAGCTTTTATTATCAGCGATCAAATCACTTCTTGAGAAAAGGGCCTCAAGTTAGGAGTGGTGTAATTGTTTATTATTTCCAGATAATTATGCAAGTTCCTGCTTAGTTCCTTCAGCTCAATGGCTAAATGAAATAAATCAAATCACTTAAAAAAAACAACTGTATTATCATTATTATTATTATTATTATGAGCCACTGTGGACATTACCAATACCCTCCCACTCCTCCAACCCTTCCACCTTCTGGGAAGAGATACAGATTAATCAAAACCTGAAGCAACAGATTAAAAGTCCTTAACTCCTTCTGTCCTCAAGACTGTCGTAATATGCAGGGTAGTGGAAGTACATAAACCATGTTAGTCTCACCTTTTTTTCTTTTTTTTTTTACTAAATGCAAAAGTCTTGAGCCACAACTAATTTCTTTCTAATTTGGTTTCAAATTTTAAAGGGATTTATTTATTTGACTTAAATATTTGACTTAACTGACTGTGGTATCAGCAAATACTATTTACTATTTTTTCTGTGTTCTAGCAAGCTTTCAGTAGGTCAGAGTTTCAAGATTTTATATATTTATACAGTGTTACAGTTTGTAACAAAAGCTGCCAACTTCTGCTGTCAGGGTTAATTAAAATTAAAATTAAAAACAAATTAAAAATGTAAATAACAGTAGAGTTTACTATTAGTCATGAAAATATGTGTTATGAAGAACAAAATTGTATTTTAAATCTGCTATTTACCCCAATTTTAATCCCTTTCTTTTTTTTTTTGTCACAAACATTTTTACTACAAAGATTATCAGTATTTGCATAAAGTTAATTTGTCTTCTGCTGACAGAACTTGGGTTAGTTTGTGTTTTAAATTTGTATTATAAATAAAAGTCACATGCCTCAAACCTGAAGGGAATGAATCTGATTCTTGGGCTGCTTTTTTGGTACAATTTTCAAACATGCTTTCTAAATGAAGATACCACAAAAGCCGAAAAGAAAACACCATTCCATTTCTTGGCCGAGAAAGAATATCTATTAAGCTATATAACTCTAAATAAAAATGTGTACAATAAGGCACTCAAATCATTCATCATTAACTGATGGAAAACTATGAGTTTCTATTCATTTAGTTCTGTAATGACTTCATCGCGTCTTTACCACAATTGCAACAAAAGCATTGTCAAGTAGCTTTGGAAAGATCTGTAAGACCTGAAACACTGAAAGGCTTGTGTAGCCTATCCCCAACATGCTATACTTGTAACTGACTTCCACTAGAAGTCTGAACATGCCAGGCGCATTTTGGAAACACCTGCTGTGGTCTCATAAGGTTTAGAACATCTGGACACAATGAGAAAAGGTACACTTCAAGACAAAAAGGTGCTGAAAGCCTCAACCAAACTCTTGGACTATATGTGTTTAGGTAAACATTTTAACAAGCACTAGATTAAAAACATTAAAACAAAAACTTTAAAAATACAATTCGTTTTAGACCTAGTTTGGATAATTGACCTGTACGGAGCCCCACAAGTGACATTGGAGAAAAAAAAATAAAGATGAACTTTTGCAAGATCTCCCAAAACTTTTGCCATCTTGGTATAGCAGAAAAAAATAAACATTGCAATTCTAATAATGTTGTATCATGTGCTAACTTGTGCACGCAAGGGCTCAGGTTACCACCATGAAACAAATAAGTCATGTGTGGCCTCTGTATTTTTTGCTGCATTTGATTTGAAGTGGAAATTCTGAATTTGTGTATAAAATTCATAAAGTCAGAGAAGCCATACGACCAAGATTTCACAATCATATGACAGCTTTGCATATAAACAGCAGGGAACCTGTAAAACTTGGAATCTGTACAGCTACTTTTGTGCATTTGAGATTCACTAAATAAATCATACACAGAACACTAACCATGTTCTATTTGTGAATATGAAGCGGTTTTAATCACACAAAAGGCCTTGTACTATATTAATGGTAATTGATGAATGATTGTACCTTGACATAGAGCATTTAAAAAGTTGCTTTTCCAACTTTACAAATGGAATGCAGTTAACTCTGGAGTGAGGTTACTCCAGTGTGTGACATCCGGAGCAAATCAAACAACGCATTTGTCCTTCCCTTTGAATCAGTGCTGTGACTACATGTATTAGTCTTTATTGTCAACATTTAAATTGTCTGTATTAAAATACAATCAGTATTGTGTAACAATCTTTAGCCAGCCTTCGTTTGTTTCATACTTGGACATTTTTGTAATTTTTCTCTTTCTCTAATCTTTTAGAAGAGAATTGTGTGTTGGGGATTTTCTTCATTTAAGCCATTTAACACTGACCTTGCAAAAATGCCTCCACCACTTGTGTCAGCTAACAGAACATATTTGGTAATTGTAGATATATTTTTATATATTTTTGTTGTTGTGTGGTTTGAGGGGGCGACCATGTCTGCTTGCCTTTCTGTAAATAGCCGCTTCAATCACAAAAGGTATCTAAATCAAGGTGTGTGTTGTGTGCGCACACAGACAAGTGAGCAAAAAACTAATCTTAAATTGTCCCTTTAGACATTTTGTGGTGAGTAGCCTGTTGCAAAAACACACAATCTATTCCAATGTATTTAAGTGAACCTATAAAAGATGCCCAAGATACAGTTACAAATACATATACTCACAGACACACAGATGCAATACAATGCAATACAATTCTATCTATTCTATATTATATAATATATTATAATACATAATATAATATCATAGACTAATTATGTTTTTAAATGTGATTTTACGTGGTTTTTAGTTTTTCTTTTCTTTTCTTTTCTAGCATCATTATAGGTTTTCAAGCAAACGGGTACTGTTAGTCAAGGTGAAAACTGTACACACCCATATAGATACAGATAAAGATTACGATTACCTCATGGCTAGACGTATACAGCTGATTTATAAAGATATCCCTCCCACCGGTATCTCTCTGCCAAAGCTCACATTGGCATGCAGCTGAGTTTCTACTCAAGTGCATTCAAGTAGTAGTCTGCAACGAATTCACTTCAAAACTAGCCGTTCTGTGGATATAAAATGGAACTAATACACCCAATTCTACTTTTGATTCTGGTAAGGCTTAAGTATGTAAAACAACATGTAATCTTTTATTACTTCTGCCATAAATTTCAACACAAATATTTTAAAAATATGTCTAATTGTTTTACTAATTGTGTTTATGACGATTATGTCTGTCAACATTATACTGAGTTATAGCCAGTGTTTAAAGATTAAAAATCTGCTAAGAATATAATATAATATATAATATATATAATACTCATAAATATGCTGTGCTGCACATTTACTGCAAGAAATGTTTCCAGTGTAATCTTTTGCAGTGTTGGGGAGTCCACAGATCATCTTCACAACTTTTGCTGCGTCAAAAAAGAAACTGGATCATTGATTCCTTTACTATTGATGAAGGTTATCAGGGACCTTTCCCATATTCACTGGGCAAAGTGAGTGTATGCCTTAAAATGTAACACATATCATGACATAAGGAAGGATAATTCCAAAATTTACTGCTGGTGTGTCTTATGTTTGATACAGATTAAGGTTGTGAAGGACCTCGTTCTTTTTATGATACAAGGACAAGGTGTCGATGAGGAACCAAAGCAAGTGTTAGAAATCAATTCATATACAGGAGAAATAAAGGTCCTCCGTTCTGTGGACTACGAACAATATCAAACTCTTAAGGTAAGAAGAAATTTAAAAAAAAAATCTAATGGAAAGTAAAAGCTATGTATGGAGTGAGGTTTGATTATTTCATCTTTCCATTGCAGCTTAAATTTAAAGCACTTGACAGAGAAAAACATGAAATAGACACACAGCTCGGGATTTGTATAGAGATTTTGGACACAAACGACAACCCTCCAAAATTTCTGTTTGAAAAGTACACTTTCACCATAAAAGAGTCATCATCACAGGGTAATTTTCTCATTTGGAAATAAATATTATTTAAATTACTAATGCTACAGTGTCAAAATTATGGTTTTTGTGACAGTGAATCTAAATAACATAATCATTACTTCCTTTTGATACTAACAGGCACTGAAGTGGGTAGAATTCAAGCAACAGATCAAGACATAAGTAAGATATATAACAAAGTTGACCTTAAAATAGTTTCAATTGAACCTAAACTGAAGGATCTTGAGTTCTACTTCAAAGAGATTGATGAGACAGGCATTGGAGTCATTTCTTTTAAAGGATGTCTGGACCATGAGGTGAGAGAAATTACTGCTTGATGGCAAAATTCTCAAATTAAAACTTTCCATTTTAATCTTTCAACATGAATCTCCTCAAATTTCAATAGTACAACTAAATTCAATATTTTTGACATCCATTCAAGATGAGCAAAATTTTATTTTTCTTCATCAGACAGCTGAGAAATACACCATTATAGTGGAGGCCAAAGACAGTGGAGAAAAACCGCAATCCAGCTCCTGCACCATCATAATCAATATAGAAGATGGAAATAATCACCTTCCTGTCATCACACAGCAAACAGTTAGCAGTTACTTATTTCAGTCACAATAATTTATTCAATGAAAATCATTTCCTATTTTACATCTTCCTCTTTTGTAACCCAAGGGCCCAGAAAAAGTGAAAGAAGGACAGACAAATGTTCTTGTTTCACGTATACAAGTTCATGATGAAGACACCAGAGGAACTCCAGCCTGGAGAGCCAAATATACAATCCAAGGAGACACAAACAACAACTTTAGAATAACTACAGATCCTGAGACAAACAATGGACTACTCCATGTGGAAAAGGTATTTTTGTGATTATGTTTACAGTAGACTAAACTTTCCAATCTAAGTAGTTCAAAACAGTCTCTGTGGTAAAAACCCTGTCGCATTTTTAAATTAACCAACATAAGCTCTTTTTTATCTTCAAAAATTAGTATATAAAACACAGAAAAATATGAAAGAGATTTTCCTGGCCTGGCTTTTTATAGCAGATAACCTTAAAAGTAATTTGAAGTAGAACAAAAATGGAAGAAAACCATGACTCAGCATATGAACATTACCTGATGCTGCTAAAGTGAAGCAGAACAAAATTACAGAGGTTTTATTAGACACAGCTAAGCGTTTTGCAATTTGGCATAAGTTTAAAAAGTTTATATTTATTCAGTATTGAACAGCAGAAATGAGACTTTGTTGTCAGAAGTCATTTATATAAAAAAAAAAGCAGTGACCAACAGTGCTGTAAACAACAGTAGACTGCTTGGAAATAAGCAAGCGAATCATGCAGAAAACAGATTTGACATGGGGAAACTGTTCTTGAAGTGCACTGAGAGAGAGAGAGCTGTGCAGGAAGTGTGATTTTATCATAGTGGAAGCAAAACAGCAAAAGTAAGAGGGAATTCATGACGATGTTTATGTAAAGCGAAATGTGAAGCGGCGAAGCATAGTTTTGATCTTCTTTTGCTGCTGGTTCAGTCTATTTTGGTTGGAGAGAGACAAAACCTACAGCTTTACAATCTAGTGCAAAAAAAGACAAAAACACAAAGCGCAGCCCCAACCTATCAGAATCTGTGAGCTGTCGACTTTCAGCACTGACTGTTTACGTGAAAGAAACCTGAAATCTCACTCATTGTGATGCGTCGGGTCCGCGCCCTGTGCGTGAGTCTTTTTGTGGAATCCATTTACCTGCTCTCATTTACTGTTTTAGCTGTTTTGTGGTTGCTGAAATAGTTTTGTGAGATTCTGGCACTTCTGGCAAAGTACATTTATATTTAAAAATCAATTCGGGATTTTAACAAATCGATATGGCTTTATTAAAGCAAAAAGCAATTTTAATCGGGTAGCAAACAGTTTTAACCAAAGCTATGTTTTAAAAAGCCCTGGAAAAATATGATAAGTTATTGTTGGGTCTGCGCTTCCACAGGCCCCGCTGGTTTAGAAACCTATTCCCATTAACGACAAGCAAGGAAACAAGACGAACAGCTTTTACTTGCTAGCAAGGGAGACTGGCTGTGGGAGCTGAACACTCCTCACCTGTCTCCTAGCCAGAATCAAATAAACAGCCTTCCTCGCAGCCTTTTATTTCCATGACTTACAAATTTAAGTAACACAATGACAACATTTAACAATTTGACTCCAACAGTTATGCTCTTTTACAGGCTTTAAACTACGAAGATGGTGCTCTGAAGAATATAACTATCACTGTAGAGAATGAGATCCCCTATTATTCATGCAAAGTGGAAAAACGCAGCTCCATTGGTCTTTGGAAAGTAGTTACCATATCTGGTTCTGCTGCTACTGGGTCTGCAATGACATTCATGGCTGGAACAGTTGCATCCAGCCGTCAAGTGATCGTGGCTATTGAGGATGTCAATGAGCCTCCAGTCTTTGACAAGACTACCATAGAAACTGTGGTCCGTGAGAATGTTAAGAAAGGCCAATACCTGGCAACACTCACAGCTAAAGACCCTGATGTTGCCAACAAAAACACATTTAAGTAAGTCTTGACAACTATACAACTACATGTCACTTCTACAAGACAAAAACATACAGCATTACTACATCAGTAGACACTTTGAAAATGTCTAACAAACCATTTCAGATACATTATAGGACACGATCCAGCTGGTTGGATTAAAGTGGACCCTGACACTGGAAACATAACAACATCAAAGTCCTTGGATCGAGAGTCAGAGTTTGTTACAGACAACATTTATGTAGTCACAATATGTGCTGTTGACAATGGTATGAATCGATAAGTATTCACATATTTGGCCCATGATTCATTTACATTTCCTCATTACATTTCTAAACAAGTTGCAATACTTTTTCATCACCAGGGAAACCACAAATGACAAGCACTGCAACTCTTAGCATCTATGTTAGAGATGACAATGATCATACTCCATACCTGGTTGTAAGCACAATTGAAATGTGCCAATCTGACGGACAATCCTTTGCCAACATCACAGCCTTAGACTCAGATGTTGAGCCCTACAGTGGCCCTTTCACCTTCAAGCTCCATGGAGATGTTGAGGGCAAGTGGAAGATTGACCCTGTCACTGGTAAGCTTTAGAGATACTCAACCTTTTATAACTCACAAAAACAGTGTCACTTAAATATACTTCTAAGCCTCCTTTATATAAAAGTATAAGTAGTATATACATAGACTGCCACAATGACTGTTATACATCTGATTATGTATTCATTTTGGACACACAGGTTATTCAGTCAACTTGGTTAAAGAGCCTACACTTCATTCCGATCACCATGAGCTGTCGCTAGAAGTGTTTGACCAACAGGGGAAATCAGCTTTCCACAACCTGTCAGTTACTGTTTGCAGCTGCTTAGACTCAGAAATCCCAAACTGTCATGTGAGGACATCTGGCACCACACTAGGAGCAGGGGGAGTGGGAATTATTTTTTTGGCCATGCTGCTGATTACAGGTTGGACACATGTTTCAAATATTTCAATTATTATAAATAAGATATCCTCGTTTATATTTGTTGTTATTATTTAAAAACGATTAAAATATAATAATAAAAAAGGTCTAACAATAAGAAATAACTTTGACTATAATAATAAGCTTTGGACTTCTTCTGGAAAAAAATGTAAATGAGTTTTTGATGGGTGTGTTTCAGTTAGATTTAAGTACTTATTTTTATGCTTGTTAAGATTTTGAAAAACAGTTTTTTTAAATATTTTTTTAAAGTAAAAGTGACGACAAAATAACAGGGATTCATTTCAGTCAAAGCCTTTCCCTAATGTAATAGAATTATAACAGCAATAAACATATAGCATGTTTTGTATGTCATGTATTTGTGTGTGTGGTCTTTATGCTCCAGGTTTGCTACTTTTGGCTCTTCTGATGTCCTGCAAAAAACAGATCTTGGAAATCAAAAACGATTTATCTTCTGAACAACAACTGATGAAGTCTAACACTGAGAATCCAGGAACAGACTGTTCAGTAAATACATTTATCATAAATCACACTTACACACACACAAACACACTCAAATGCTCACTCACACAGATATTTGTTGGTTTTTAAATTAAAGATTCATTTCGCCTGACTTTTTAAATGTAATTATTCCTACTTCAGCAATTGTAATGACTGAAATTATGTAAACATAACTTCTAGTTTTTGGTATAAAAACCTTAAAACATCATTACTTTGTCAAGGTGGCCATTGTGAATCAGAATGGGAACGAGATGCAAGAAATATCTCAAGTTAAAACTGTGAAAATGAGTCCAGTAAGTGCTACAAAATATATATTATTGTAATAACTAGTTTGTAAAGAGCATTTTTGTAATATACCATGCATTGTGAGAAATATTTGATGTTTTTCAGGCGTTTCTTCTAAATGACTCAGAAACCACAGAATTCCTCAAGTATCAAAAAGAAAGCTCGGTGGCACAACCTTTCATTCGTGGAAGCTTTATGCACATGGTACAGATATTATGATTACTGTTGTTTTATTTGTTATTATCACTAAGTAAACCTGTGATACTTAAACAGGTAGAAGTTAAGAATTTTGCTCATGATAATTTTCTGTTCATGAAATTTATCAAATCTCAGAAGTATTTAAATGCTTGATTTTTCAATCACAGCGGGGATCAAACGTGGGAATGGGATATCACCAGGGACAATCTGTGAGTGGGGTATGTAATATTTCTTTTCATATGAAACCTTCTGAAAGTGCTGGACCACCTTTTCTGTCAGAACTGACTTAATTCTACAAGAAACCAGCATGAAATGATTTGAGATTTGTGACATGGTGCCTTATTTTGCTGGAAGCAGCCATCCAAATTTGGGTACACTGTGGTCATAAAGGGACAGACGTGGTCAGCAGTAATACTTAGGTAGGCTGTGGCATTTAAATGATGTTGACTTTGTCCTAAGTGGTCAAAAGTATACCAAGGAAATATCGCCCACGCCATTACATCACCCCCACCTGATTGAATCATTTCTATAAGGATGGATGAACCTGTGCTTAGATGTTGTTTATGCAACTGTTCCTATCATCTATACTTCACAACAGAAGCCAATACATCCAATGGTCTCTTGTCCATTTTTGGTGAGCCTATGTAAAACATAGCCTCAGTTTCCTGTTTTTAGTTGACAAGAGTGACAGTGTGGTCATCTGCTGCTGCTGTAGCCCATTTGCTTCACAGTTGAGGTGTTGTGCAATCAGAGGTGCTCTTCTGCCTATCCTGGTAGTAACAAGTGGTTACTAATGCTGGCTTCATGTCAGTCCAAAGCAGTCTGACCCTTCCCCTCTCACCCCTCTGCCAGCAACTCATGCTTGAATTGGCCTGAATCACACACATCTGCTACCTAATACTCAAAGGAACACAGAACAACTAA
Source organism: Perissodus microlepis (assembly GCF_051167445.1). Lineage (NCBI taxonomy): Eukaryota > Metazoa > Chordata > Actinopteri > Cichliformes > Cichlidae > Perissodus > Perissodus microlepis. Next base: position 24,006,101 of record NC_140480.1, read on the forward strand.
TAATAGATGCTACTTAGTTGTCCTTGTTTTTAGTCCCCTGCTCTTTCAAGAAACTGTTTAGCCTTAGAAAAAAAAAAAGCCTTTATTTCTTTCGGGTTTTGGTCTTTTTTTTTATGAGATTGATTGAAAACTAAAAAAGCACAGAATAATCTGCTGGCCTCGCTTTTTTACATTGTATATTATTATAGACTTTAGCAAATGGATTCTTATTGAAATCATTTGTGCCAGGAAACAATGTCATGGTTTGATGTGTTTGTTTTGCGGTTTTTTCTTCAGCTGATGAATGAAGCAGTACATGGAGGATCACAAATGAACTCACTAACCTCACAGTACCGGGGGGAAGGATCAGGGTCAGCATTTATTCGTGGAACCGTCATGCGGAAGGTACTGAGATTATTATTAGTATTAGTATAATTAGTAGTAGTAGTAGTATTGAGTACATCTGTTTGACAAAGTGGTTGTTAAGGATTTTGCTGGTTCTTGACATTTTGCTTTTCTGTGAAGTTTCAAAAGTATTAACCAGTTAATGCTTGATTTTTCCAGTCACTGGGAGCAATATCAAATAGTGGAATGAAACATCTCCAGTGGCAATCCAGGCATGGGGTAAAGCAAAATGAGTCCTTTTGATGTTAAATTTTCCAGAACTATTTTATAATTTCCACTCACCAGCCACTTTGTTAGTTACACCTTGCTAGTACCCTTTTGTCATCAGAATGGGATGTATTCAACAAGGTGCTAGAAATATACCTCGGAAATGTTGGTTCCTATTGATATGATAGTGTTTAACAAATTTTGCAGAAGTGCAAATCTCCAGTTCTACCACATCCCATAGATGCTCTGTTGGATTGATATCTGGAGACTGTGAATTAAAATATGCCATTTGAGTGTAGTGAAGTCATTGTTATGTTCAAGAAACCAGTTTTGGAGTTGCACATTATTTTACTGGAAGGAGCCATCAGAAGACTGTAGCCCATTGGTTTCAGGTTTCCCTGTTTCCATTAAGAGATGCACTTCTGCCTACCCTGGTAGGATCGAGTAGTTTTTACTGTTGCCATCCTAGCAACTCAAAGCAGTTCACCCGTCTCCCCATCACCCCTCTGCCAGTAACACTGAGTTGATGGAATGTGGTTGGCTAATTAGAAATGTGCATTAATGAGCAGTTGAACAGTTATTCCTAATGAAGTGGCTGTTGCGTGCAATTCCTACTATGGAACAAATTTTGTTGTTAACAGGTATTGTCGATGTAACAACAGCCTCATATTACAGGATAGATAATAAAGATGAATATTGGCATTATTACAGAATTGGAGATGATTATATACACATAATCCTGCTGCCAAATACTCATTAAAACACTGAATAACTGATAAAAATCCTTAATTCAAGTCAAAGACGGGAACACAGTTTTGTCGGGACAGAGAGCAGCCGCTGTGTGTGCATATTATTATGCAAGTAGTATGCAAGTAGCATAATATATGCTACTTGGTTTAACTTGTGTAATGTGTTCTTCTTTAGTCCCTTGCTCTTTTATTTTTAAAAGGTTTTAAACACAGAAAAGTACAGTATCAACTGACAGCCTTGTTCTAACATGATCCAAGTATGATAGGCTTGGATGACAAGCCTAATCATAATTAAAATGATTTCAACGATGAAATGCTGTCATGCTTTGACGTTTGTTTGTTTGGTTTCTTTTCAGCTGTTAGATGAAGCCGTACGTGGAGCATCACAAACCGGGTCAATAATCTCAGCTTTTCAAAGGGAAAGCTCAATGCCACAAGGTTTTACTCGTGGAAGCTTTATGCGCATGGTACAGAGATTTTTCTTATAAAACTTGTACTTACTCTTGTTATCATTAAGTACATGTGTCATATTTAAATAGTCCGGTGTTAAGAATTTTGCTCAGTAATGACATTTTGTTCATTCAATTCTGTCAAGTTTGAAAGACTTAACTATTTAAATGCTTGATTTTTTCAGTCACTCGGAGGATCATCAAACAAAGGAATGGCACATCTGCAGGTTCAATCTAAGCATGGGGTAAAGCAAAATTTTCTACAGTTTTGTCATTTATGGTCAACTACAAAGTCTTGTCTTACCTTAATTCCTATTTAAATTCTAATATAATAATATTTCAAAAAAGAAAATTCATACAACTTCCTGTTTCTACTTTTTAAGATTTATATGGGACTAGACCACCGAAACCAGCTACTAAATGAGGTAATACCAAAAAGGATAAATACTCTCCAGGAACAAGGAAAGGAACTGGGCGATTATATGCCTCATGTATATAATGAGGAGGGAGACACAGAGCATAACTTTGAGCTTGATGCAATCTCCATTGCTGATGTTTCCTTTGACCCTGAAATGGATCTGTGTGACAAGTTCACTACTCTGGCCTCAATCTGTATGCCTAGTGATGTTACCACAATACAGAAAATCCAAACAGCAACTCTTGCCCAAGAGGAAAGCCACGAACTAAACTGGCAGAAACTCACATTAAATGAGGTTTACATTTCACAATAAAGTCACTAGACCTCAAGTATAGTACAATATGAAAAGTCATAAATATTTATTCAGTTGTCTGGGTGCATGGTATGGTAAGATGCAGTGTCATGTCATAGTGTTTACAATAAAGACTGGGTAATGCAAAAACTAATGCAGAGGGGTAAATATGGTATTTATCAAATCTGCTTATTTGCACTCTGGGAAACATAAGATCAATTGTACTAAGAGGGTAATGCTTTCTACTTTCGTTTGGGTTATCCTGAGCTTCTGTTCTCAAAAGTGTTTTTTAAGGTCACTTTTTTTATCTTTTTCTATTGCGACATAATATATTTCAAGCATGTGAACTGTTTTCTTTGTCCATTAGAGGTTGTCAGGCCTTTAAAAAAACAGAGTTAAGCTTGAATGCATGAATCTTAAAGGCATGCAGGTGTGTCTTGTGCAAGTAAAAGCTTTCTCCAGAATAAATGATGACTGCCGCTGTAATGTAATTCCACGGTATTTCCATTTTGGCACGACAAACTTGTTCTCATTTTGTTGTTTAGACTCCATGTTATCAAAAGGTGCTGGTGTGGGCGTGCTCTCGGGTATCTGTGTTGTATGGGTGTGTTCATGTTTGTACATGCAGGACAGTAAGTCTGCTGACTGCTTCGGTGAGGAGGATTTTCGGCCTTCGGCCACACTGTCTGAGCATCTGGGTGCATCTAATAAACTAGTTAATATGCTGTGTCAGATTATAATATTATTTTATGCCATGTTAGACCCTTAATTAAAGATGGTGAATTATTATGTAGTTTTAGTTTGCATTATTCTCCTGAATTAGAAGAAGGTGATAACTATTGCATTTGTTAAACTGATTTGCATTACATTAGACTGCTGGTTTATTGTGAATGAATGATATTGTTTTATGATGCATTATACTGCTGAGTTATGAGAAATACTGTTTGCAGAAAGTCATCGCCTTATTTGTCTGATTAGAAGAGAACAGAACACACTGGAGTTTTCTGCCCCATCTCAGCAGGAGCAGATAAACAGGGAGCCAAGGTTGTAGCTTAGGCACTGTGTGAGAGAAAGAATGTGAATGTTTAGGCTTTTATGATTAGGTGGGGGCCACTAGAGGCTATAAGAGTTTGATCAATACTCCACCATTTTGAGATCTGATGCTGTCTGCGTACGGTGTCCATCTCCCACGCGTGTGATCATTAAAATCATCGTTTGACTCAACCCGGCCGGACCAGTGTTGTTATTGTGGTTTTTCCTCTTGTATCCATCCCCAATATTTGAATCCATAACAGCTGCTAAGGATCATTGTAACCATGTTTTATGTGCATCAAATGTTTGTATAGTGGTAATAAAACGTGTTGATCTGAACCTCTCAAACAAGATTCTCACTATAGAACTATCACTATCATGTTTATTAATCTAATTCTTGTGAAACACTGACTCCTTGTGGTTTTACAAAGAAATTGTTATATTTGTATTCGTGCCTATATTAAGCCATATTCATACAGTAAAAATACTTCTGAACCCTCATACCAGCAAAGGTAATGTTGGGAAGTGCATTAAAATTATATTTACTAAACTTAGTAAATATCTAATGACTTACTCACATTTCATTAATGTCTAAATCTGTCAGAAGCTTCTACACAAGCCTGACTGAATTACTTTTTCATTATAAATGGCATTCTTGTAAGCTCACTAATTAAAAAACATCCAAAGATGAGTAAAATAAATAAATAAATGCAAAAACTAATGCAGAGGGGTAAATATGGTATTTATCAAATCTGCTTATTTGCACTCTGGGAAACATAAGATCAATTGTACTAAGAGGGTAATGCTTTCTACTTTCGTTTGGGTTATCTTGAGCTTCTGTTCTCAAAAGATAAAGTTACTACTATACAATGGAAGCAAACTTCATTGATATTTTCATAGCTAAAATATAAATAATATATGGAGAGGATGTAATGACCATGATGGTGATGACTGTGATACTCAACGGTGGTAACAAAGACTGTATTACTGATGCTTAATATTTACACTACTGTATGTTGTAATTATGACAATGTGATAATTTTATAATTGTAATTGTATGTCACAAATATTTAAATGCACTGCGTAACTACAAAATTTAAAACTCAGATAAGATTGTAGGGGTGGGAGTTAAAAAGCTTGTCTTCATCCCACTCCTTTTCGAGCTAAACTTGTTTTTTCTTTTGTTTTTTTTTATTGTGTGTGTAATTGTATATCACAATTGTACATTACAATAACTTTATTATTATTTGGTTGCTCGAATAAAGATATTCATTCATTCATTCATTCATTCATTCAAAAAAGTGTTTTTTAAGGTCACTTTTTTTATCTTTTTCTATTGCGACATAATATATTTCAAGCATGTGAACTGTTTTCTTTGTCCATTAGAGGTTGTCAGGCCTTTAAAAAAACAGAGTTAAGCTTGAATGCATGAATCTTAAAGGCATGCAGGTGTATCTTGTGCAAGTAAAAGCTTTCTCCAGAATAAATGATGACTGCCGCTGTAATGTAATTCCACGGTATTTCCATTTTGGCACGACAAACTTGTCAAACTTGTTCTCATTTTGTTGTTTAGACTCCATGTTATCAAAAGGTGCTGGTGTGAGCGTGCTCTCGGGTATCTGTGTTGTATGGGTGTGTTCATGTTTGTACATGCAGGACAGTAAGTCTGCTGACTGCTTCGGTGAGGAGGATTTTCGGCCTTCTCCCACACTGTCTGAGCATCTGGGTGCATCTAATAAACTAGTTAATATGCTGCTAAGGATCATTGTAACCATGTTTTATGTGCATCAAATGTTTGTATAGTGGTAATAAAACGTGTTGATCTGAACCTCTCAAACAAGATTCTCACTATAGAACTATCACTATCATGTTTATTAATCTAATTCTTGTGAAACACTGACTCCTTGTGGTTTTACAAAGAAATTGTTATATTTGTATTCGTGCCTATATTAAGCCATATTCATACAGTAAAAATACTTCTGAACCCTCATACCAGCAAAGGTAATGTTGGGAAGTGCATTAAAATTATATTTACTAAACTTAGTAAATATCTAATGACTTACTCACATTTCATTAATGTCTAAATCTGTCAGAAGCTTCTACACAAGCCTGACTGAATTACTTTTTCATTATAAATGGCATTCTTGTAAGCTCACTAATTAAAAAACATCCAAAGATGAGTAAAATAAATCTCAGGTTTCTTATCAATGCTTTAGATTTGTCAGATGGGTTAAAGAGTCAAAATCCTAAACTTTTCTGTAGACAAAGCTTTATTTATTTGGGGTGACATATTCGATGCCAAAATGTGCTTTTAGTAAAGACTAGTCTATTAGTCTATTGCAACAGATGGAAATCTGAACATAAAAGAGATAAAAAACAACTGTGAGTAAAAAGGAAGCCCAGTCTCAAAGCAGTCAACTTCTATTGCTCCACTTGTTCAGAAAAATACTGATAATAAATCATAATAAGTCCATCAACTAAAGCTTGGCCAAAACAGGGTCATGCAACAGGACAATGGTTCCAAGTACACCAGAAAATCTACAACAGAATAGCTAAAAAAAAAACTAATGAATCACGTTGTGGTAGGACTTTACAAAAACTCTGCATAAATAAAAACCTGCAAACCTTATAAAACAGGACCAACGACATGGAACAAAATTCCTCCACAACCATTTTAGACTTCCGTTTGTTGGCGGTGGTTCTACAAAGTAGTTCGTATTTCACATGATAGCATCTGATTTACTCATCAGCTTGGTTATGCCACTGATTATGGCATGTCTCAACTTCCATAATCATAAACCTTTGGGGGGGTTCATTTAGGAATACATATTCATTCCTAAGTTTAGTCTTTAGAAAAATCAACATAATTTATTAATTAACTATTGTAAGGAATGGAATCAGCTTTCAAAAAAAATGTCTGAGGACAAGAAAAGAAACACAAGAACAAATTTATGGTGGAAAGTGAGGCGAGAACCTCCTGTATGGGTTCACACTGCACACTTAATAAAAACGTGCTGCTTTTGGCAACCTCTGTCAACATTTTATTCACAAAAAGTAAATTACACATGCATCTTTAGATATGCATCTAATATCAGACTTGGGACAGTCAATGCAGCCAGAGTTTTCACTGCACACTGTTCCAAAAAATAGTAATGTCAAAGTATCTTACTGTATATTTTACAGTTTTGTACTGTCTTTCTAGAATATCATTAAATTTACATAAGTAGACTGTGATTTTACATGTCAAAGGTAAAATAACAACATCACAGTAAATATAGTAAAACACAATTTACTTGTTTTTTAAATATATTTTTTTGTACATATGCATATTTAGATTGTAAAAATACATTCAGAAATGTATCATAATTTCACGAATATATGTCTGTTATGTGAGAGAATGATCTGTTAAATTCAAATGTAATACTATGGAAAAATATATAAAATGATCGAAAATTAATGAGAATAATCAATAATTAAAGGAGTATTTGAATTATAATTTTGCTGAAAATTTCATGTCATCTAGGTCTGATTCAATAATTCAGAGGTAACAAGTGAAAATATAATTAATAGGAATAAAAACTAAAAAAAAAACATATAAAACATTGCACAGCCACGCTGTGCTAATTATATATTTTGAAAAATAAATGTAGAGGTAGGAATTGCAATTAATATAAATCTCAAAGTATTCACAACATTCCTGAACAGAAATAGGCCTCTGCACCTGGGGTGAGGGTGTGGCCATGAAAACGATGTGACATGCCATTGGATGTTGGGACACATAATAACATGACGCTAAGCATCGGCCAATGAATGTGAACTAACAACCACAAGGTCACGGGTATGGCTGCACTGTAGGAAAAAATCCTAATATAAAAGTAGTTTACTGTGCATTTTACAGTTTTGTTCTGTTCTTCTAGAATATCATTAAAGTTACGTAAATAGACTGTGATTTCACATTTCAAATGTAAATTAACGTTAAATCACTGTAATGTAATAAAAAATAATTTTCATGATTATTAAATGCATCTGTCTGTACTTATGCATATTTAGATTGTTAAAATACATTCACAAATGTATCATGACTTCACAAATATCTGTCCGTTATTTGAAAGATCGAACTGTTGAATTCAAATGTAATGCTATGGAAAAGTATATAACATGATTCCTATAAGCTTGTGTTACATCACATAAGTATTATTATCACTGCTATTTAGGGCGATCGTGGTTCAACAGTTGGCAGTTCGCCTTGTGATCAGAAGGTTGCCGGTTCGAGCCCCGGCTCGGACACTCGGTCGTTGTGTCCGTGGTCAAGACTCTTCACCTACTGGTGAGGGGCCGATGGCGCGATATAGCAGCCTCGCCTCTGTCAGTCTGTCCCAGGGCATGCAAGCCATTATTATTTAAACCAACTGTTAACTGTATATTTATGTACATTTACGTATTATGATTCATATTGCCACATTCATTGACCTTGTTTATAGGTAATTTCATTGTTTGATCACGCTAAAATGTTCCCAATTTAATGTCTAAAAGGACTTGGAAAAGGCAGAATCCCATGTAAAATTAGCGCAACAAACTCTATTTTCATTACTGAAAATAACCGTATTTTTATGCGGGAGTTATTTTCTGTTATTTTACGGTCGTATTTTGGCGCCCCAGCTGCCGGAATATTACCGTTTTTTTAAGATGTTTTTTTCCCTATTTATAGATGATTTCATTGTTTAATCACATTAACATGTTCCTAATTTAATGTTTAGCGGCACTTGAAAAGGCGAGATCCCCTGTCAAATTAGCGCAACTAATTGTATTTTCATTACTGGAAATAACCGTATTTTTATGCGGGAGTTATTTTCTGTTATTTTACGGTTGTATTTTGGCGCCCCAGCTGCCGGAATATTACCGTTTTTTTAAGATGTTTTTTTTAACAGTGCAGGTGTACAGGTCCCAAAAGGGTCAGAATCCCAGTTAACTTGACCACAAAATGAGCTGATGTAGGATTTTGAATTTCATACAAAAGGTGCAGCTACTAAAAATTTCAGATGAGTTTGCATTTTGGTGACCTTGACCTCCAGGTCAGAGGTCAGGTTTTCTGAAAATTCTGTGAATGCAATATCTTGAGAACAAGACAACAAGGAGTTTGAAATTGATACCACAGTTGTATCTACTAGGAGGCTGAGGGGTAGCATTGGCACCCCCCAGCATGCCCACTGCAAGAATATGTGACACAGAATTCTCTAAAACTTCAAGAGGGAAGGCTGCAGTACAGTTCTGTGCAAAAGTCTTACATCACCACTGTTCTGCACACCTAACTGGCTGAAATATTATAAAGTTTATATCTAATTATTTAATTATATCCCTTAGCAAAAGTAACAATATCATATTACACATAAAACTGTATTAATGCAAAACTGTACATAAATTCAATCAAAAGAAAAAGTATTTACAGTGCTATGTGAATCAGTATTAATGATGCAGTTGTTTATGGTTGAGCTCATTTTAAATATTTCTGTTTAACCTCCAGTGCTACTTGATTGCTCCCTTATCCACAAGGGGTCGCTACAGACTGTAGCAGCATGTTTTGATTCAACACATCACTGACTGTGGAAACTTTACACTGGACCTCAAGCAACGTGTATTCTGTGCCTCTCTTCTCTTCCTCCAGTCTCTGGGACCCTGATTTCCAAAGGAAATGCAGAATTTACTTTCATCAGAGAACATTACTTTGGACCACTCATGAGCAGTCCAGTCCTTTTAGTCTTTAGCCCAGGCGAGACGCTTCTGACACTGTCTGTTGTTCAACAGTGGCTTGACACAAGGAATGCGACAGCTGAATCTCATGTCTTGCATACATCTGTGCGTAGTGGTTCTTAAAGCACTGACTCCAGCTGCAGTTCACTCTTTGTGAATCTCCCCCACATTTTTGAAGGGGTTTTGTTAAGTCATCTGAAACAAGCTAATTCATACAACTTTCTATTTCTAACTTTCAAGACTTGAATGGGATTCTGTCTATATTCTCTAAAAATTCTACTAAATAAGGCAATAGCAAAAAAGTATTAAATCCAGCAAACATAGATCTAAACAGCTAGATTCTGTTATTAATGTATTATCTCTTCTTTTTCACCCCTTTGTCTATATTTTTCAGAATTTGAATACTCTCCAGCAGGATGCTCTCCACAGATCACAACTTTGAGCTCAGTGCCAGCTCAGTTTCTCATGTTTCCTTTGACCCTGAAATGGCCTGGGGTATCCGTACTCTGGCCTTGATCAACAAGCCCGCTAACTTCAAATGTACTCATAGTCTCTAATATGTCTCATAAGTGTATATTACAATATTATGAAAAGCAAGGCATTTTAAATGGCTGCTCTTGATCTAAATATTAGTTTACAAAATGCAAAGCCAGAGTATAGCTCAATTGTGTGAGATGATAGTATGGTATGATGGGGTCTGGGTTATGGGAAAAGAAAACTTGACTTTAGAGATGAGAATGGTTCACATGCTACTTTCACTACGGATATCATTAGACAGTGATAGTGGTTAGATAGTGAATGTGGTTATCAACAGTCATAACAGGGAAATGCTTTTTACTTTCTTTTTACCTTAATTTTGAGTTCTCAACAGTTTTTAAGGCATAGTTTTAATTTTTCCTATGGTTAAATTTCAAGTTTACTTGCTTTCTGTAAATCCTTTCCTGTCTTGTTAGTACAAAAATGTTATTTTATGCCATTAATCTACCGACAATCCTATAAATAAACTCCTGGAATCAGAACAAATCATGTTTTTGTGACAGGCTGTTAGTAACAAAATGCCTGAAGATACAACTTAAAAAATGTTTCTGTTATCATCAGCAAGTGCAGGCAGAGGTTTTAGCAGTTTTCAAGTCTGAAGAATGGGAGCGTGTGTTAACACAATGCCACAATTGTTAACTATGTAGGCCTCAATTAGCTTGTTAAATGTTAAAGTTAATGAGAGCACAATTAGAAAAGGACAGAAAACTATGAATTGTTTGAAATGAGAAAGCATTTTCTCTCTAGAAACATGACAGTGTTGATTAGGTTTACAAAGCTGTATCTGAACAAACCCTTCTGTAAAATGTCCTTTGAACAGACCACACCAAGTCTGGTCTTAAGAGGAAACTACAGAGAGCATCAGCATAAATGCTTCTTACCAACTATCAAGCATAGTGTTTTGCAGCTCTTTCAAATAACCTATTTGAGAAGACCAGCAAAAGAACAAATTTATTCTGGAAAGTGATGTAAGTACCTCTTGTAAAGGTTCATCCCTACACTTAATTAAAAGTGGAGAAATTGCTGAGTGTGCTCTTCCTGACCTTGTTTTCCCGGGCTGGCAGCTAATCCTTCCCCAGAGGCATTTGATGATATACTGGGTCATTTAACACATCACTCTGAAAACATCAGACACTGCTTTCAGTGCTGTATACATCTTATTGGCATAAGAAGTAATAGACATAAGAAACATAAGCAATAAATATACATTTATCAAAGTGTAGTTTTTAATCGAATTGCTTGGGTTACTTTTTTTTTTTTAAATTAACTTATCCAGAGATAAAGGAAAAAGGAAAAAAAATCAGCTATGAGGTTTTACAGACTTCTTAACCTCTTGTTGGTTAAGAAAAAGGATAATATATAGCGAAATTCCGGTCTACTTCATCCTTGACTTACAACACCAAACAGGAATAAAAAAAACACACTTATTATGCTAGCTCCTGAAGAAAACCGCTGTTAGCTAAAGAGAAAAAAAAATCAGTTTTTTTCCAGATGATGGTGAACAAACCTGAGTTGGAAGGTCTATTTATCTCTTGACCAGAAACAGGTTACAATGACATGGCAACTATTATTTGTGCCTGCTAACATCATCAAATCCTTTGTTAAAATTTAACTTTAAAAGTTGCAGCGCATCAGGGCTGTTTTTTGTTGATTCTTCTGCCCCCTGGTGGAGGAACGTGATTGTGCAGCTTTGTAATTAAAAGCTTTTTTAATTATTTAAAAACCGCATTTAGACTTACAAAATGAATATAGCTTATTAACATGGTTTATGTTTTGCGCAAAGTGCACAAAGAGCTATACCATATTATAGCCTATACTTTACTCCTACTAATCATGTAAACCAAGATAGTCCACTAGGAATGTGGCCCATTGCTTCCACATGAAAGGAGGACCAGACTTGATAATCAAATTATAAACAGCTCACTCAGATAGACAACAACGTTTATCCAGCTGGCTGTACTGATTTTATAATTAGCATTTTACACATATCTATCTCTCAAACTCCTTCTTCCCCTGGGCTTTTCGGACATAGTCTCTACTCTGACCAAGCATTTTGTATATATTTCTCCTGTTTGTTATTTATTCCTGCTGTCTTACTATTTATATTTTATTCCTGCACAGTTGCTGCAGTGTACCCACAACGTACAATGACAATAATGGGCTATTTTACTCTGTTCGACTCAAAACTCATATAACGTTCACTGACAGAAAATTTAACACACAAGTTTCTGAAACCACATCAGCTCCAGGAGAGAAAGCTGCAAGTCATATTTAGATTTACCCCAAAATATTAGCTTGTAGTGACACCGCTTTCTAAAGATTTACACACACATACACAACCACCAATCTTTTTATGAGCTTGTAAAAATCAATTGAAGTTTCCTGCTCAACACAGTAACTGTACTAAGTTCTCCACAAACCCTGAGATGTCTTTACTTTGACTATATGGAGCTTTATTTACATAACTACCACTGAGATTCAATAAAACATGACAAACATGCCCTCTGCTGGTTCAGCAAGGAATTCCATCTACTTTCAACTCTCAATAACTTTGTTCCTGACAAATCATATTTTTAAAAAAATTAATCAAGTAAAACTTAAAGGCAGCATTGAAAATCTTTTTTGCTGTTCATCTTTTATAAAATAATACATTTAAATATTGTATGTGTAAATACCATCATTAATTAAACACCAAACTCTTATGTTTTATTTATTATTTTTTTTATTTATTGAGAAATTAAAATACTGTCAAAATTGTTCAATATAAATATTCATCACACACATTTTCTATTAAGCAAGTGGCCAGTTTTTCCTACCACTGAATTTCCCTTCACCCATTACCTCCCCCTTGGAGGTAGCCATCATACAACTCTCTCAGGTGGAGAATGAGCTCCTCTGTGTTTTGTCCTGTGAGAGCTGAAACAGGGATGACCCTCTGGGAAACGTGGCTTTTAAGAGTTTCCAGCTTTTCCTGGGCCTCAGATAGGTCCATTTTGTTGGCTATGATAGCCTGAGGCCGCTGGGACAGTCCAGGCTCATACTGGTCCAGTTCATAACGCAAATGTTGGAGCTGGGTCCAGGGCTCTGGAGCCGACAAGTCCAGAACAAAAAGGAGGAAACGACAGCGCTCTATGTGGCGCAAGAAGGAGATTCCTAAGCCTCGATTTAGATGGGCTCCACGAATAATCCCTGGGATGTCAGCAACTGCATAAAGTTAAGATAAAAATCACAACATCAGTCAACTTTATCATACTGTAATATACTATAATAATAACCTTTTTTTTCCTCCTACAATAGACAATCAGAATCTTTGCTTAAAACCACCTACCTGCAACTTGCTCATGATCCCTGTACTTGACTATGCCCACATGAGGATTGAGAGTTGTAAAAGGGTAAGCAGCCACAGCAGGTCTAGCATTGGTGATGGCTCTCAACAGAGATGATTTCCCAGCGTTTGGAAAGCCAACCTGATGGGATGAAAGAGAATAAAAACACTTCAATACATCTGCATTGATGAAAAGTCTGACGCCAGTTTTCTCTTCAGAAACAGGGTCTGCTCACAAGTCCAGCATGTGCCATGGTACGTAGCTCCAGTTGAAGGAGCCGCTCCTGGCCTGTTATTCCAGGAGTAGCTGTCATTGGAGAACGGTTTTCATTTGACAGAAAGAATCGGTTCCCTTTCCCTCCAGCCCCTCCAAATGCAGCAAGATACTCCTGACCATGCTCAGTCATGTCCAGTATGGTTTTGCCCTGCTCCTTGACTACAGTTCCTAATGGTACCTTTACAGATTTAAAAAAGCAAACACACACACACAAAACATCACAGGAGAGGTTAAGTAAGGTCAGGCCAGACTCATGATCAAAGTGAGTGCCGTTTATGATGAAATGCAGGGACTCACACGAATGTAGGTTGGGCTGCCATTCCGACCATAACAGTTCTTGCTGCCCCCCGATTCCCCATCCTCCCCCTTGTAAACTGGAACTACTTGTGCTAATGATTTTACAAAGCGGTCAGCTGAAAGCAGACAAAAAAGGAATACGTATAAAAGCATGAAGAAACTCAATCTTATTGAAGAATTTATTGTCCATTTGATCCTGGCTTTGGTTCCTGTCTATATACACTCACCAGCCACTTCATTAGGTACACCAGGGGCTCATTAAAACATATATTTAATCAGATGGCAACATCTCAATGTATAAAACATCTTGACATGGTCAAGACCAATTGCTCAAGTTTAAACAGAGTACCATATGGCTAAGAAACATGACTTAAGTTGCTCTGAATGTGACTAGATTGTTGGTGCCAGAAGGGCTGGTTTGAGTATTTTAGAAACTCGTTTACTGGAATTTTCCAGCACAGTGGTCTCAAAGATTTATACCTAACAGTCTTGAAAAGAGAAAATATCCAGTGAGCAGCAGTTCTCAGCAGGTGAAGATGCCTTGTTGATTTCAGAGGTCAGAGGTGAGCTGATAGGAAGACAACCTGCTGAACCTTGAAACAGTTGAGCTACAGCAGCATAAAAACTACATCGGGCGCCACTCCTGCCAGCTAAGAGCAAAAACCTGAGGCTTCAATTCACACAGGCTCACAGAAACTGAACAACGGAAGATTAAAAAATGTTTGCTCTTGAGAGTATATTGACTTCTACATGGCAAATCAGATAGTGCAAATAAACATTCCTGTAACCAATCAAACTTACCCTTTATAATGATGCTTCCTCCATCACCTCCATTCCCTCCATCCGGTCCACCCCACTCTTTCCGAGGCTCACTGTGAAAGCTGCTGGCCCCTTTACCCCCTGACCCAGCCACCAGCTTCACACGGCGGTGGTCCACAAAGTGACGGGTCTGTGGGGCGCAAAAAGAAGCAATTTCACAGTAGAGTGAACCACGCTTACGACTCTGATAGTCTCCACAACAGGTGTGTTTATGCTTTGTAAATATGCAAATATCCTGAGAAATAAGACGTGTAAAATACGCTTTAACTTAACATACCAGTTTCTTTTCAGACATCTCCCCTTTCTTGGAGTTTCCGCGGACTTTGGTGCACAGTGTACTCGAGGTGCTGACATCTCTGACACCGCCGACTTTCCTACTGCAGGTCACAGAACTGAGTGTGAGGGGGGTCGGCTCACCTCTTTCGACCTTTTGTTCGAAAATACATCTTAAAAGTAATTCCGAGGATGGCCGGCGAGGTATTTTAAATCGAGACAACGCTGCTAACATTATAGCGTTCAACAAACAGACACCGGTTACAGTTTTAAAGTAGCTAAAAGCGATCTGTCAATGTCACGTCGACCGTTTACGTTAATACGCATCTCCACCAGCGTGATAAACAGGAAACTATCGGGGAACTAGGTAAGGGTTTATAAAATCTAAATGTCCATTCATGGATTTCCCTTATATATGTATAATTATTTGGCGTTTTCAAAACGATAGCAACTACCCATCACACGTTTACCGACTACGACCAACACATCTACGGAAGCCCCAACGGTCAAAATCAGTCTTTGCCGTTGCTTTGTGGTCCACTACCGCCACCTGCTGTGCTACAAAAGAAAATAAAACCTCATACCTTAACCGCCAAAGAATTCATATTTTCAACTCAAAACTCTAAAATGTGTCTACCTTAACAAAAAAAAAAAGTGCTCCTGAAGTTTGGTTGTGACCTAACCATGTTGCAATCTACTCATGATGGAGACTTTATTAAGTAAACCTTACAAGTACCAGGTTGAAACCCCCTTTTGCCTTTAAAATTCCCTTACTTCTTCTTTGAATAGATTTAAGAAGCTGCCTTCCTCTTAGCTCAAAGCAGCCTGCCCATTCTTCTCTGGCGACAAGAAGACATTTTTACTCTGAATTGCTCTTCACTGGATATTTTCTCTTTTTGAGACCCTTCTTTGGAAACCCTAGAGATGGCCCACCAGGCACCAGCAACTACAAAGTAAAAAAATCACATTTCTTCCTCATTCTGATGCTTGGCTAAAACCTGAGCATATTAAGTTGTCTAAATTCTGTGATGCACTGAGTTATTGCCTAGTAATCTGAAGAACAGGTATGCCCAATGAAGTGACTAATGAGCATACAATGAAATATTAAAGAATCTCTGACTGTTCAGATGTTCAGATGACAAAATCCAGACACACAAAAGGTGAATGTCAATTTATTTTTGTATAGCAAATAGTAACAAAAGACAGCAGAAAAGATCAGGCGATGCAGTCTTACAATAGATAAGTAGATAACATTCATATTTGGATTATGCACATCAAACTCTCCTTCTCGCACATCCACACACACCGACACGCACACTAACAAGGCATACCACCCATGAGTGATGACACACTACGTAGAACTGGAAAACGACTTGCCGCACATGTTTGGTTCACAGTAAAAATGAGAAACTGATACCAATTTAGAGACGCCTGTGATTGTCAGTGTTGAGTGGTACATAGTAAATCAGCTGTTTGACAGCCAGGTATCTCCCATCCTTGATAACCCCTGCAGAATGACCACAGTTATTGTGTTATTCTTCCCCTCTGAGGTAAGTTGAGTTACAACAAGATGTTATAACAGAATACTGCTAAGTTGGACCCTCACAACCACAGAAATAAAAAAAAAGTTGTCTGATTTCTTTTTAACTAAATAAACAAAGAAATAACTTGCAGATAGATAGATCGATAATAAATATGAAAAAGGTAAATTCTTGTACATGTACAAAAATTATACTGCTGCAACAATTGTATTATTTTTCTTACATGAATTCCTTGATCTAATACAAATAATAGCAATAAAAAAAATACAAAGAAAAAAACTGCTAAAGTAGTAAGATTTATGTTTGATATATTCACATATCTGCCTCTAAGTCACGTAAATAAAGAAGTAATATTCTTAAATAGTCTATCACATTCTGTTCTTTTCCTGTAACATAACACTGAATAACTTGAGACAAACGATCTCTGTCTTTATCACAGCTGTATGTAAAAAAAAACCAAAAAAAACAAACAAACAAAAAAACTACATATAATCACGTAAAGTTCACCATAAGAGCCAACCTCAACATGACTGACGGAGCTGAGTGTATTGCACTTATTGAAGTTGAGGTGCAGGACATGTTACTGTTCTGTTCCTGTGTTACTTTGGCTTTTTGAGTATCATCTCTTAAAAACAACCTGAATCACGCTACGATACAAAATATTAGACAATACATACACTGTCACTGTAAAATAAAGTGCAGACAAAGTGGCAATGCAATTTTATGTAAAAATCATTACTTTATGGCATCAGAGCGCAACACTCCTTACCTCTGCACAGACGCTATAAGCCGGCGCAGAGCGATGCCACTCAAAATATAGTGTCAAAAATACTACCACGATGTAAGATTATCATGGACAATGATACACATTTTTAAGTTTTCGTCTGTCAACTATCTATTATGTCGATTACCTCAGCAAGACATATGTAGAGAGTGAAAACACATAATGTTATACCACACAGCAACACATCACAGTTTGACTAACACAGACAAACCCCATGATCAAGTCAGGTTTAACGACCAACATTTTCACCTTTTTTTAAGGATGTACCATGAGATATAACAGTGTCTATACCAGGAATAAGAGCAAGATTTATAGTCTTCTATCAAATATCAAAGAATATTCTCTTCAAGGCTAATTAGCTTTTTTTGTAGTCCCACAGTCTCACTTGCGCTGTGCACCAAAAATAAAATAACATCAAAAGCTCTTAAAACAATAAAGGTAGGGGACAGAGAACAAGTTTATTTGTGCATGTGGCTGAGGTGCATGTGACAACTCCACAGCGCCCTTTTTAGTAGCTTGTATAGAATGGTTACATTAACTGCCTTGGTTTTGCAAGCACCACAACCAGCTACAACCCTGTTGAAATTAAAACGGAGGAGGGAAGCATCACATTTGACTGGATTAATTATTTTAGCTAGAATGATGATTAGTGAGAGGATAATAAATCTGATGGCAGCCTGATCTAATCCATAGCTGAGCCCAGTTCATTACTGTTGAATGTTCCATCGCACATTTTCTTCCACCAGCAAAACATTGTGGTGCCTCATTGCTGATAATTTCCATATTGACCCTGAAATTAGAAAAAATATATGTTTAATTGGATTTATTTATTTATTTATTTATATACTGCTTAAAGTTGTGGTTGGACATTTACATATACTCATCATGGGCATAAATTTAAAGACAGTATTTGGTTTTTAGTTATTTTTTGAACTGTTCTTTTTGGTGGAATGACTATAACATACATCTTCAAGATGTAGACCGATACTTAAAACAATGGGAAATGTCTGGGAAACTCTAAAGTGGAGATCTAAAAAGGAGAATTTTAGATTTAATCAAGTTGGGAAGGTCTCTTAGAACCAATTGAAAACAACTGTAGATTCCAGGATCATTAATTCAAACAATTATAAATAAATATAAATTATTCAGATGTGTCACTACTTTGCCAGGATCTGGAAGAAGACCAAAATGTCACCCTCAGATGAGAGGAAATTGTTTAGGATATTCAGAAACAACCCAGGGAATTCCCAAGGTTCAAACATGAAATGAACTGGAATCTGCAAATCTGAAAATCTTTGGACTATGCTTAAAAGGTTCTCTGCTGGGAAACCAGCCAATTTAAATTAACTCCACCAGTTCTGCCAATGAGAGCAGCCAAATACTGAACTAGGATTATGTCGGAAGCTTGTTGATGGCTACTAGAAGTGTCTGGTTGAGGTGCAAATTGCTAAAGAACATTTAACCAAATACTACTGGAGATGTAGGTATATATTTTAGTCTGTATATAACATTTTGAGCCTGTGTGGATTACAGAAAACCCAAAAATAATTTCAAAGATGTGCACCCAATTCTTGGTTTTTAAGTCATTAAAGATGCATGTACATAAGAACAAGTTATTCATTAAAGATGCATGCTCTCCACCGTGGGAAATGAACATTTACACCATATTCATGCTGATGATGAATGCATGTAAACTTCTGACCACAACTGTCTGCATGGTGCTTTCAGAGTATATGTTTCTATTAGTACTAAAACAGACACACACTACAACATCTTTTTTTACTTCACTGGTCCTACATGAATCTGATTTTCTGTTGCTTTGTGTAATTATATAAGGAAACAGGAAACAGTGTTTTAGATCATGGTCAAATTCAATTACAATTCTTTGAGACAAAGGGGGTCTAGCAAGGTCCTGTGTTATTTTATTACTCTTCTTTCGTGCACAGACTTGTGCCAGTATGTCTATACCTAAATAATACATACATTTTGCTTTAAGTTAAAACATCTCATGTACCTGTTCATAGGAGAACGGCCTCTGCGTCTGCGCTCCAGGGCCTCCCTGGGAAGATCGGTAGGATCCATACTGTTGGCTTTGACTCTGCTGATACTGAGAATATTGAGACGATCCTCCCTGGACTGGACCTGTAGCACAGGAGTTCAATTAGGTGGATGTTTTCAGTTGTTTTATGTGCGTGTTTAAATTTGCCTGAATGAACAAAAACGACTGTATGAGTCACTCTCACCATATCCCTGGGGCTGTCCACTGTAGCCTTGTTGAGAAGAGTACTGCTGTTGGCTGAAGGCTTGCTGCTGGCCAGAGCTCTGTTGATACTGGGCCTGCTGTTGACTGTACTGAGAGTTACCTGGAGGTAGACATATCAGATGCACATTACTATAGTTAAGTATTTATTTAAACAATAAAATATAGAAATGCAATTTAAATTAAGAAATGTTATTACCTCCTTCATAGTAATGTTGTGAGGATTCATCAAATGATCTATCATACCCTTGTTCCCCATATGAGGACTGTTGATATGAATACTCCCCGTGACCTGCAGAGAACACGATTCAACACATGCAAAAACTCCTCTGCTAAGGCAAAATCCAGTGACAGACGAAAGAGAAGTTATTATTTGCAGGTTGCAGCTGAAACATTCATAATACATGTCTGTCAACAAATTTTCACACGAACACCATTTTGCCAGCCTTTTCACTTCAACGTATTACACAAAGCATTTTTTTTTTTTAAAAACACCCCAGATGAAGTTTGAGCTCTCTCTGTGACACGCTGCTATATCGCTCTCTGAAATCTGAAATTTCGGCACACCAAAGGGGACAGTATGGACACAGACACAGTGGCAGAAAATAGACCAATGTCAGAGTTTTCA
Source organism: Perissodus microlepis (assembly GCF_051167445.1). Taxonomy (NCBI): domain Eukaryota; kingdom Metazoa; phylum Chordata; class Actinopteri; order Cichliformes; family Cichlidae; genus Perissodus; species Perissodus microlepis. Next base: position 24,026,121 of record NC_140480.1, read on the forward strand.
ATTTTTTTTTCATTACTTTTGTCTCCCACAGTGAAAAGTTGGGAGGAAGAGCTTCAGCAATAAATCTGGCTCAGGCCTGTAGGACAGTGCTAAAGGGAAATGGAATGACCTACAATGGGGGTTGTGTGTTTGAAAGCTGTGTGTATGAAGTTTATGGATGTGCATGATTACCATCAGGGTAATACTGCTGGTTTATGGGCTCGCTGGAGCTCTGAGTGTGTCCATACTGCTCTCCGTAGAACTCGTCTTGTCCCATGTACTGCTGTGCAGATCCTGCAAGACAGGTAAGACCATGATTGGTTAAACAACTGGTCAAACCAACTGGCCATGTGTTGGACACTAAGTGGCTGTGGCCAGGAGAACTAAAAATAGCTTAAAATAAAAATAATTAATATTACAGTAATGATGTTTTTATAACTTACGTGTAAATAGAGTACTGTACAAGTCACTGAAAATGATTTTCAATAGATTAAATTGATAATATTAAATAAAAATAATATGAAGGAAGATTTATTTTTTACCCAAATTTTAGATATAGTAATTGAAGTGAAACAATTGCACTGCTTGGTTGAATGAAAAATGCATGATATGCAATTTTTGAAGATAAAGTGTGAAGTACAGAAGGTCTGTTATTCTGGAAAATTAGGATTTGTTTGGTGGTGGTGTGCAGAAACTCCAGATTCCACTTCCGTTTTCTTTATCTGAACTGTATCTTAGAGAATAAAAAAATGACAAAATAACAAGAACTCTGAAAACTGCAACAAAAGTCAGCATAGTCTAATCTCCTTTCAATCTACAACAAAGCCAAAAATTCCATACAAAGATGGGCAGAATCACAGAACGCACTCATACCAAAGCAATCTAAAACATACAGTTGTAGTCAGAAGTTTATATTCACTCACCATGGGCAGATGTCATGGCAATTTCAGGGTTTTCAGGATTTTTCTGGGGTGGAATGATTGTACAACATACATCTTTAATTCAATAAATTCAGATTCACACAGGTTCAGACAGGTTACAATATATACATACATCCACACTAATATTTGGTTTCAGTTTCATTAAATTAACAACAAGTGCACTAAAGACAACTGATTGCTGTACAATCATTCCAAGAACAGTTCAGAGAAATCATTCAAATCATTTAAAACCCTAGATTACCATGACATCCATGTCCATGATGAGTGCATATAAACTTCTCACCACAACTGTACATGTCTTTTGCACTTCCAGACATGACCAATTAGCTATAGATAATCAAAATATCCCTTCCAGCTGCTGCACAACCAAAGGCTGGTGGGAAATCCACACAGCTTAACCATGGACACAATATTCCTGTAACACACATCTATCTGGAAGCACTTCACACTATAATGCAATAGGGTACGGCCTGTTGCACTGGAATTAGTATCACATCCTTCTTCTAAATCTAAGTTACTACATGCCTTCAAAGCCTGCACCCTTTGAAAGACACAAAGGGACAGAGTGGAGCTATTATTAGGCACGCACTGACATTGCAAGTTAAGTGATTTACAGAGATGGGAACTTAAAGTGACACAAGTGATACATCTCCAGGCTACTTCTTAAAGTTACAGGAAGGCAACTAGAGCCTACACAATTCCAGATGTCTAATATCACTCTCGTTTTATAATCTTGGAACATCATACTACCAATACTACCTACTTATCAGGGGCTTTTGCAGCAACTATGGCTTTCATCTCAATCCATCTCAAAACTTAGATACTGGCAACCACCGCCACACTTGGAAGACCTGGAAAACTATTCGCCAGACATTCGGGTGTTCACACACACCCACCCACACAAGTGTACATAAGTACACAAATCAGTCCAAATAAACTCACTGAAACAACAGCCATACCAAAGCAGCGTAAAGAAATCTTTCCACCTACCTTGCTGAGAAGAGCGGTAGGATCCCATGGGCCTCTGAGACATCATGCTGTTTCCTTGACTGCCCTGACCCATCATGCCCATAGCCTGCTGTCCCTGATAATGTTGCCCCCCAGCTTGGGCTGAGGAGTAGTGTGGTGTGGCAGACTGCTGGTGCATCATGGAGACTGTGGAGGAGGTGGGATTATTTGGGGGGAGGGGGAGATCTTGTACATGAATATATAGAGATAAACTTCATCTATAATGCTGATAAATTCTGCTTATGCTCCAGAATGCACAGCCTTCTGGAGCATAAGCAGAATTTGCAGATCTGAGCCTGACAGAAATGTGTATAGTTACACAAACAAACAAATGTAGAAGGAGGTCCAAGGCAATCAGGACACAGGGGGAAAGCCAAAAGGGATCCATAGCATACAGCAGTCAAGGGTCTTTTAAAAAAATATCTTTAAAGAAATGCTTTCAAGATGCTGCTTTAAGTGTAAACAAAGCCAGCGAAGTCAGCGCATTAACAGAAGTACGATAAATACACACGGACATCCAGGGAAAGAAGGGGTGCATCTCAAAAAGTAGGAGAAGTTAAACCTGAAGCAAAGGGAAGAAGGAGGGAGGCAGGACACCTCACTGATGAACTGAATGTGTTTCATATTTGTCTGTTACACAGGAGGAAAGTTTAAGATATGCATGCAAGTATATTTTTTATGCAAGCTCAAAAGAGGCACAGCTTCAGAGGTCATCATCTAACTGTTTTACTTATTTACCATGTACAGTATTTCACCCTGAAAACTTGAAAAGATTATTTTCATCATTCCCATCCTCTAAATGCCAAATCTTGTATAATACACATAAACAAGTACAAAACAAGTACGGCATCTTGCATCTCGAGAGATGGTAACTCCTGACTATCAGATCATGATGGTTTAGAGACCAATTCCTGATGACTGGGCTTTACGATACCTGGCTCACCTTGGTTGGAATGCATGTTGAGGTTGCTGCGGGAGGAGGAAGAAGAGGATGAGGATGTGGAGGAAGAAGAGGAGGAAGAGCCATAACCAGGCCCAGGGCCCTGGATCATGCTGCCCTGGGAGGAGGGCGCAGCGTGGCTGTACCCAGGGACCGAGCTGCCATAGCTGCTTGCTGGCAGGCTGAGGGAGGTGGAGGGAATAGCCGACTGCACCTGACCAGATTGCTGCTGCATGGGGGCATGGCTGGGCCCTGACAACACACACGCACAGTCAGAGCAGCCACCACACATTCCCCTGTGGTGCCATATCATGTTAACCACGGCCCCACATTCAGTTCATCTTCACAGGAGACGTGCATGGTTGAACAAAGGTAGAGTAACGCATGTTAAGGATGTGTGTATATTTTTTTCACAACTAGAGGGAATATAGTAACATAACTGTGAAACAATCTGGCTCATTGGCTGAACTTAAAACCACAGATACTTAAAGGCAAGGAAGCAATATAGAAGTGCGGGCACTGTGGCAGACAAGACATGGTACTGAGTCTGCAGACAAACATGCAACTAAGTCAGAATCAGACGAGCAAGCAAGACACTGGACAGACAACAAAATCGGGAGGCATCTTTGGGCTGAAATAAGTGATTCGGGGCTTATCTGTAAAACGCAGGTATGCAATTAACTCTCACCATTACTCATTTGGCTCTGCATCATTGATGTCGGGGGCAGTGCTGGTCCCATGTTGTCATTGAGGTTACTTTGAGCATGTCCCCCACTCTGGCCCATCCCTCCAGGACCCAAAGACATACTGGAAGTCGGAGGCTAAAGGTGTAGAGACATAATATTTAAGTAGTGGCAGTCATAAATGATATGCAGTTCATTTTTTTCCACACTGTATTTATATGCATCTATTTTCTGTTTTCTATTAATGTTCTATTTTCCCAGTGGACACAGTTTATACTTATATTTCATAGTTGCTATTACTGGAGTCACAAATCACACTTACCGCAGGTAGTAATGACTGCATGTTCTGATTTGAATCAGCTATTGTGGCCAAGTAAACAAGATTTCTGTGCAGGATCTGCTGATACCTGGAAGAAGAAGAAGAAAACCAGTCTTAATTGTGCTATGCTTTGATATTTAGCAGGTACTGGTCAGGGAGGAAAGAAAAAAAACACTTACTGTGTGCATTCAGCCGTCTTGCCTTTGCTTTGGTAATCCATTATGCATTGTATTAAATGATGATTTTCATCCAGCATCTTTGGAAAATAATAAAACAACTTCATTCCACTGTATCTGAAGTCCTATAAGTGTATAGTAAATTATTAACTAACAAATACTCTATTAAAACAGTGCTGTGCTTGATTCTCAGAACTTTATCCAGCCCTTGAGTGTTTTTTTTCTGGGTCATCTTTTTCATTTTCTTTTTATATAACAGAGCCAAAAGAAGAACTCATTTTTCACTGTCTTTATTTAGGACGCCGTTTGAAAGTCTGGCTTTCAAGGATAGGGTTTACGTTTTACTTTCGCGCTAAACGGTTCAATCAAGGATAAAAGCGGTGCCCTAGGACATATACTGTAACACCTGCCTTCAATTTCAATCTATAGCCTACTTAATTAAACACCAGGGCAGAGCTGCTGCTTTGAGAATTCTTGTTAACCATCTTGCGAAGAAATATAAAGCTGATTTCCAATTTCTCACACTAAAATATTCCCATTCGTCTCAAAATATCTGCGAGGATGACAGACAGCATCACCAAGAAAGCAGAGATCCAGCCGGCGTTAAGCCGAGCGCTCGTCTACATCACCGCGATGGCTTTGTTTGGTTCGCACCTTCAATTGACTGTAACGTTACAATACCAGTTGCCATTTCTTTGATATTCACCACTGGCTACTTTCTCTGCACTGGAGGGGGATCACATACTCCCATGCTAGAATATCTAAATAGAAATGTCACGACGTTTTAGGATTTTTTTTACCTTTTGAATGGTTTGCTGTGTCACCTCCCCTTTACTTCTGGGGCGCGCCGATGAAAACGCCACCGACATTTTGTCATATGGGAAATAAAAGAGCCGCTTTTATTCTAATATTTATTATCTCAAGCGCAGCCTTCTATTTGGTTACATAGTTTCTCCATTACCAGGAATAGGGGTACTGACCAAACCAGAGCCATGTCGCGAAAGATGGAAAATTAGAAAACACTTGACTTATCTGAATGGCATTAAACAGAGGATTTCCCTTAAGCTTTTATTTATTATCTGCGTGCAAATAATTACATGCATATAAAGGGATATGATGGTAAGGGACAAATCCCTCTCCCTCAGATTTTGGTATAGTCCAGGCAGTGAGTAGCCTACCACTTTCCCTCACTGTAGACGGGGTATCGTTTGATTCAAGAAAGCAGTCTGCTTGGAGCACACGCTGCTCAGTGCGCAAAACCTTTAAGGATCAGCTGTAGCCAAAGTTGCTTTCAGCATTTCAGGAAATGTGGGAATCCCACCGTTCACTGTGGAGTGTTTACACTTTTTACAACAGCACTTGCCCCTCAAGTACTGACTCAGGGAACGTGTAATCTTATAATTCAGTGAGACATTTACTCTTTTTAAATTTATTTATTATTGCCAGTTTATATAATCGAATCTTGAATATATTGCAAACGTTGTTTAAAGGAGTGATCCTTCTTAAAAGGACAAAGAAACAGCCATAGAACACAGATACTATCCCAGATTTATAATTAGGATTGTACAACTAAGAATTTTTAAATGCTTACTTGTGCAACAAAATGTCTTTTAGTCTCATAACAGGTTTATCAGCACATCTATTTTATTTACATTCAACTCATTCCCTTGATTATACCAAATTAAGTCTTAAGTCTGAAAGCTCCTTTAGTTCATTATATTAATACTATGCAACATTGAATGGACAAATCTGATTAATACTCCCAAAAGGCAAAAGCAAGAATTTACAAATGTGCAAATAGCAAACAAAAGTAGAAACTGAAGCATTCATGTTTTTCCCCCCTTTTAAACAAAACAAAAATCTGTTGGAGTAAATTTTACCCACATAAAAACAAGGTCAAATGTCAAAGAAATAATGTTAAACTTTAATGACAGACGTTTTGACTGGTTACAGCACAGCTGTAATAATGATGGCTTAGTTCCATCAGTATCCCAGTAAACAGACATGCACAGCATAGCACTTCTTCCAAATGCAATACAGCCTTCACTATTGCCCTTGTGATTTCTTTACTGTGCTAAACATCAAAAGGTCTGTCAAGAAAAAAAGGGGGCAAGATTCTTACAGGGGATCCAGTACCTTCCACTCACTGTAAGAAACAGAAATAGGGTACGAAATCATTCAAGGTGGCTTTACTCTACTGCCTTTGTATGAAACTGATCTGTACAGCCGCCCAGTTGCATTTCTTTGAGTTAGACTCGAGCAGCACCTCGTCCTCTTCTGGTATATCCACCTCTGAATCCTTGGCCCCTCAGGAAACGCCCAGGGACACCAAAAGTCTCCAGATTGCGCTTTCGCTCCTCTGCCCATGTCAGTCTGAAACCATTGATGTACATAAATAGCCATGAGCATATATCTGTACAAAGACCAGCTTTTATATTTGACAAAGAGTCAGCTGATTACCTGAGCCCATTATCAGATGAGATGTTGTCAAAGAAAGACTTTGCTCTGTCATAGTAGCACTTTGGACCAAAACGATCCTCCCCTGAACTCAGCTGCAACCCCTCCGTTTCCCTTCCCTCAGAATTCCCATCTGAAAACAGAAAAAAGTACTGACAGTGGAAGGACAGACCAATTCCCTGGTTTTCAGCTATTGCATTCATTTACACACACAATCCACACACACACACAATCCACACACACACACAATCCACACACACACACACCATTAGTAGCCTTAGTAGCCTTGATGAAACACCAAACATGGCATTAGAAGGCTTATTTTACCTGAATGCAAATTTACTTCTATTCAAACAATTTTTGTCACCACACCTTTAACTCATTCAAACAAAGTTACATGAGAGCACAACTTCCATGAAAATGCCACAACATTAATAATGCATACCTTTAAATTGACAGCATTCCTTCAAAGAGAATTAACTGACGAAGCAGGTGATTTATTAAAAAAAAAAAAAAAAAAAAAAAAAAAAAAGGCAGTGCATTGTTGGCAACTTCAGGTGATAACCAACCTTTTAGAGTCAGCCTCTCCTGGAACTTCTCCTCAAGCGCCTCCTTAATGAATTGCGCGTTTGAGGAATCAAAATCAAAGTCTGTGTCAAATTTAAGGGTGGGAGATGGAGCATTAGCCACCATCAGCTGGCCTCTTCTGCGGTTCCTGCGCCGTCGAGGTCCTAAGATTATTATTATTTATTTTTTTTATTAAGTGCACCTCAAGTTTGTTTTGTATATAAAGACGTCCTTTCTGATTTTCAAGTCTACTGGAAACTTGCATGTTTAATACCTTGTCTTTTTCTAGCAGGTGGCCTGGTTTCAGCATTTTGCTGCTGACTGTCCTGAGAAGTGGATCCACTTGGGTCTGATTGCACTGCAAAGACACCCACAACAGCTACACTTAGTTTTAAGTGCATGTAGCTGCCTAGAAAAATACCCCATTATTTCCCCCAAAACATACATACTCCTCCACAGTTAATCAACCTGTTTCACTTAGAGAAACATCACAGTAGTTTAACAGCATTTCCTTCTCATTGCTGCAACATTGTTTACTTACTGGTGGCTTCAGTGACCCTTGTGGTTTGAATATTTGTTCCTCTCGTCCCCTTGGGCTGCCTCCTATTCCGCTGCTGCTGCTGTCCTTGTTCTTCTTGTTGGTCCTGCTGCTGGGATCCACTCGCACCTCTCCTCTGCCTAGATGTCTTTACACTGACGGTTTGAACAGCCTTTTCCACCATGGGACCTCTTTGAGCAAGTAAGCCTTGAAGTAAAGGCCCTGGTTGAAGGATACAAAGTGTGTAGTGTAGAAAGAACCCATTTAAAAATTTTTTAGTCAATTAACTTGTTAGAAACTTGCTGTCATTGATTTACCAAGGCCGAGAGCTGCAACATACTGCTGATTAAGCAGAGAGCTAGCAGCAACCTGGTTGTAGGCAGGCATCCTTAAGGGGCTGAGTGATCCAACGGTAGATTGGATGCTTGAAGCGCCTGAACTGGAGGTCTGGATGAACCAAATATGTTAATGTTTAAACACACATATACATACTTAGTTTGTTTTTAGAAGGAGTGTGTAACCAAGCAGTTTTTGTACACCTGTATTATTGCAGGATCCTGAGGCAGGCCATGGTGATACCTTGGAGGTTCACCCAGTGTAATATCCTTAATATCACTTCCCCGGAAAGTAATGTACTCATAGACATCATCTTTGGGTGACATTGGCCTATCTGTTGGCCGTCCCTCAGTTCCAAAACACTTGACTAGTGAAAAGAAAAACAATGGATAAAGTTAGGAAAGTTCCACCCATATTTCACTTGCCCAGTTTCTTTCCAATTCAGTTAAAAGGACTAGATGTTACAGTCCCTGATAATGCATTGCTTTAGATGGAGAGACTCTTGAGGGATGGCTGTTATGAGGAAAGGCAGCCCAGAAACTTTGCCAGCAGCTAAGATTAAATGACAATAACTAGAAAAGGAGAAAAAAATTAAAAAGCAAGTTTTTGAAACGCTGACAGATTTTCAAGAACACTGATAGCTAAATAACTCACCTTCTGCCAGAACTACTGTGCTGTTCGTTGCATCAATAGTATACAAAATCCCTTCATAACGATTTTGGGCTTTTGAGAGGAGTGATACTTTACAGCCAATGTATGGCTTCGAAGCCATGGCTAGAGAATATCCAGGGCCGTTGCTATAAACTTCTATAAAGACTCATCACACGGCACATTTTGAGTCCTAGTAAAACCGGAAACAATTTATAGGCGTACACAGCTCACCTGATTGAAGCACCTGGCAATCATTGATGGCAATAAAATGAATGCCAATCACCACGGCTTGATTTAACTCACTTGTGACCCATTCGTTTGAAATTTTGCGTAATCTATGATTTGTTACGAATTCGATCAATAATTATGATTGTGCTTATGGTACATATTTTTTTCATAAAAACATTTTTTAGATAATTTTTATAAGTTGCAACAAAAATCACAGTCACGGCGTTAAAAGGCTGAGTCCTGTGATGTACAAACAACCGTGCAAACTGGCTGCCTAAGTGCTGATCTGCACTCTCAAAAGTTTACTATCCAGGTAGTTTCACATCACTACTGTCTGTGAGCACTAGGCGGTTACTGCGGGTGTCCTGGAAAAATTGCATCAACGCAGCCATTTTGGATTGTTCAGAGAGTAAAATAGTGTAATGCAAACATCTTTGAAATCATGTGATAGTGCATGAGAACTATCTGACAGTTTCTTCGATGTGCTAATGCTCCACAAGGAACAGCTCTATGAGCGGTGTCGCTTATTTCCAGCGAAATAGTCCGACTGCGGTGGCACTTTACACTGCAGCTCGCAACCATTTGTTCCAGGTTTTATTTTTATCCAACAGCCAATCATGAGGCGAGTTAAGGTCGCGTCACGGAGGATGCATCCAATCGGCGCATGCGTCTCACGAACGAGCGTAGCTGGGAAAAGATGGCGGCGGGCTCCGATTTGCTGGGTGATGTTTTCTTGAGCACAGAGGTGGACGAAAAAGTAGTTAGTGACCTAGTTGGATCCCTGGAGTCTGAACTAACAGAAACAAGGCGCGATAACACAACCGCTAGGGCCCCGTCTGCAGAAAATCATGGCGGAAACTCAGCTGTAGGTAGTAGTTTAAATGTTAAGGGTAGCAAAATGGGACTTTCACAACAAGAGCTTGCTAAAGCAGGTAAGATAGCTGCGCACTCCGGTTAGCTAACATTAGCTAATTTTGGTCACGTTACTCAGCTGGTTATACCTTATTTGGCTTCACTTGTCTGTGTCCCGAAACTAAAGCGAATCGGAGAGTTGCTCGACACTCCCCTTGTTTTCATGTGTTTCCGCTGCTGCAGGGATAGGAGCGCAAGGAGGTGTCAGTAACAGTACGGGGTCCCTGGGTTCAAGCATGGATGGGGCAGCAGGGATTACATCGACGGCAGGACCGAGTGTGACAGCCACTCAGTCCAAGTCGGACGCAGCCAGCGGAGTTGTTATGGTTACACTAGATGCAACAGCTGGCGCTGGCAGACCTGGAGCGACCGATGCGCAAACTCTGAATGGAGGTGCCGTGGTGATGAACTGTCAAATAACCGCAGGCGGACCCGCTGACAGCAACAACTCGCAGCCCGGTGCTGTCACACTCCTCAACAACGGACCTGTTTCTGTGAGCAAACCAAGCGCAGCAGGTCTGCCTGGAACACCTAGTACTATTATCCGAGCTACTTTGAACGCGCAAAATGTTGTGACTTCGTCTGTTATCTCGTCCCAGCCTTCTGTGAAAACTGTTCCCACAGTCACGCTGGTGAGGCCACCTATGCAAACCTCCATGAACCCTTCACCAAGTACAGGCAGTCCAACCACAGTTTTAACGTCACCGTCTGTCAGTGTTACCAGCACAACTGGCTCTCCTGCTAGCAAAACTGACTGCCCAAAAGTTATCTTGCCTACTGGTGCCCACGTCGTGGCTTCAGTTGTTGCTACAGGGACGACAGCGACAGTGAGGAGTCCGACTGTTTTGCAGGGCTTGAGGACTTCAGTACCTTCAACAGTTGCTGCAACTCCTCCCGGTGGAATACGAACTATTGTTCCACAGGTGTTAGCTCCTCGACTCGCTCAGCCTCAACAAAACGCCCCAAATATCCAAAACATTCAGCTGCCTCCAGGTAATTGAGTTGTAAAGTCTGAGAGCATGTGGAAGATTATTATTATTATTATTATTATTAACTTTAACGGTTCCCCGAGATGCCTTTGCAGGCAATAGATGATTTGAAACACATTGTAGTAGCAACTTTAGAGGTGGCCAGGGTTCTGTAGCAGATTAAAAGCAGGACTCAGTGGAACTCAGCCAACACATTCTTCATATAGTTTATCAATGTAGCTGTCCATTCCAGTCTATTGATTCTTTTTAGTTTGTCTTGTCTGAGACGATTACATCCTATTATAATAGCACCAGCTGGATAAAATATACAGGATATCTCTCAAGCATTATGTGTGTTTGGATGCATGTGTTAAAATGTATTGATGCATGCTCAATAATGCATGTAAGGAAGTCCCAGAAAGTTGATTCCCTCTATCTGGATGCACTGTTTTCAGTGGGAGAAATATTTCATCACTTATCCAAGTGACTGACTGATAAAGTCACTTGAATGCATAATGAAACATTTCTCCGACTGATAATGCCACGTTCAAATGAACTGAATCAACTTTCTGGGATGCATGTGTTGAGTATGCAAAGTCTTCAGGTTAGCATTTTTGTCTCAGTTGTGAACTGTTATTTCAGGGTTTTGTAAAAGTGCAGTGATTCTATTTTATGCTCAGTATAGCATAAAATAAAGAATTATTATATTAGAAAATGAATCCAGATCAAATGCAGACCTAAAACAAACAACATCATTTTTGACAAATGCATCTATTTGCAATTTAGAATGGAAAATCCCCTTTGTGGCCTCTCTGTAGGATATAGTTCTTTGTTGTAGGCCACTGTATTAATGGCAGATTTCTTCCATGGCAGATTTAATTGCCCCTTGGGGATAAATAAAGTCTTCTGATTCTGATTCCAAGGTATTCCCACTTAGTAGCCTTGATGAAACACCTCTGGCCATTTATTTGGCCAGTCTTAGAATGTCTGTGTTATTATTATTTAGTAGAGTCATGTTGTCACCTCTTTAACATACACTGTTGACATAAAGCTGTGGTGCATAGTATTACACTGCTATACAATAAAAATAAATCGGTGGCAAGAAGACATGTTATTTTGAGCAGAAACAAGAATGTTTTTAGCTTTTTGCATGGTGGATTATGACTTGAACTTTTTTTATTTATGCTGCCATATAGACCCTGACTGATAATGTTTTTTTCTGATAATATAAATTTTTTATAAATATAAAATTCCAATAATAATAAATATGGGTATACTGGCATACATATTTAAGCATTTAAGAGTTATGTTGAGACAGGAAAATGGTGGGGTAATTGTTTATTAACTTTACTATTAGTTCTATTCACTTTGAAGACGCCGCTCATCCCTGCATCACTGATTGCTCTGCTCTTTTGCAGACAGAGTTTTGTAAAGACTGAAATGGGGCTGTTCTTCTGTATAAACTATTCCTTTATTGCCCCAAGTCTCTCTCTCCTGCATTATACTCCTAACAAAATAAATGTTTTAATATTGTCACATATATCAGTCAGACTCTGCTAACATGCTTGTGGCTCATTTTGGTTTGACAAGTTGCTGAGTGGCTTAGGACTAAATAGGGCTCACTATTGATGCATACGTGCATGCATACATCCTTTTTTTGGTGACTCATTGGGACAGGAAGATAATGACCTTTTAATATTTTAACTCCTTGGATATTTGGCACGTACAGGAATGGTCTTGGTTCGCAGTGAGAGTGGGCAACTGCTGATGATTCCCCAGCAGGCTTTGGCTCAGATGCAAGCTCAGTCGCAGTCACAAAGCGCCATGACTCCACGACCTCCAGCTCCCACAAGCACTCCACCTGTCCAGATCACATCCCTACAGGTACAGATCTGCTAGATACAGTCAAACGCAGAAAATATGACCCAGTTACCTGTACAGTTCTGTAAACCTTTGTTGGTTCTCAGACTTTTTCTCAGAACCGAAAAAAGGTAAATCCTCCCAATTCACATTTGACTTGTTAGTCGTTAACAGTGAAAGAGTACAAGTGAATTTTTACTGAAATAAAGTTCAGTCTGGCAAAACCAGTAATTTTATATTCCCAACATCAGTTATATTAATTCAAATTAGTTGTCTTTTATTGATTTTTTTTTTTCCTTCTCTGGTCATCCACATCCCATCTACAGTGACTCATAGACATATTTAATGCTGTCTAGTAACATTAACTACAGGCTACATATACATAAATATGTTCCTTTTTGTCTGGTTTTCACAGTGATAACTTATGCTAAACACATAACCTGGTTGGAAGCAGGCCATGCTCAGGGTTTTTAATTTAAAGTCACCTGTAAATTGTCACATTTTCACTAAATTTTCACTAAAGTGATTTTCAGTCCCCTTATCAGGCTTTGGGACAGTACCATTTAATGTTTAAATGTGTCCAGTTGAAAGTTTCAGAGCTCTAACATGCGGCCGTCATTTTAGAACTAAGCAGGACTGAGAGTGCGCTTGGCATTAAAATGATTAACTCAAATAGAAATGTTTATTTTACACCTCAGTGCGCTAAATCCCGAGATTAATAATTTTCTGCTGCATTAATTTCCTATCTTACTTGTAATGGGGTTGCATTTTCCTTTCTTTTATATTGCATGTTAAATTTTTATGTTCTTTATAGATTTTTATCACCGTTTTATCGTCATCTGATCGAAGTAGGCGGCACTCGTGATGCGTAAAATGCCCCCTTTTTTTGTGAGCGTCCACAGAGCCTGAGGCAGAAAGCCTGCGTTAACACTGGAAGTAGATAACCACTGAAGTGATACCCATTCACTTCTAGCAGGGGTTTTAGTTTTTGACATGCCAGCTAATGCAAAGAAAGCTGTGTTGAACTTCTTTCACATTACACCTCTCTTGTAACTTCAAAGTAAGGATAAACTTAATCACTATTTTACTTTCTGTTTATAATTGAGTTTTGGTTACTGCTTCAACGCAAGTACTGTGCCTCTGCTTGGTAAACATTTACAAAACAAGTATTTCTGATTTAATTTTCGTTCCACAGAGTAACTGTTGCATCCAACTTAAAAACATATACTATACTACTACTAATATGTAACTTTTTGAATATTTTCTGATTTTTGTTATTTATTTATTTATTTTTTATTAAGCAATATAGCATGTGTCCTAAAAACTCCTGCTGCTCCACTGTCTGCCAAAAGCGTAACATCTTCTTTTATATGTCCTGCAGGCACCGGGTGCACCACTGCTGGCTCGTCCTGTTACTCCCACCACCATTATTAAACAGTGTTCCACAGTTCAGACCACTGTGACAGCTACCACTGCACTACAGAGGCCTCCTGTTCTGCAGGTAAACTCTCACTATATTTAAATCAAATGATTCATTTCCATAACACCAAGTGTAACCCATAGACTCAGTTTGCATTTTCCCCCTATGCTCTTGCGGTTTTCCTGGGGAAGCTCTGTTTTTTCACACTATCCCTAATGGGTTAAGTCAAACATCCTGGCCTGGTTTGAACCCAGGCATTGCATACGCTTGTCCAGAGCGAAGCTGTGTAAAACATTATTAAAATAGGAATAGAATCACCTGTAAATCAAATGATCAAATTTCAAGAATTTTTTTTTTAGAAAAATGTATAGATCTGAGACCCTACGATAGACTAAAACCAAGGGAAAGAGTATCTTAAAAAGTTGTCTTAAATTGCCCCTGTAGATGCACTTATGAACTGTTTTCACCGACAGTAGTTTTTAAAGCTTTTCCAAGCTCATGTGATTTGTCACTACAGAATCATCTCTGTTTTTAATGTAGGTCTGCCTAACAGCCCAAACATAACATCTATTCAGTGCTGGATTTTGGCCTCATTCCTTGTGTGCAGAGATTTCTCCAAATTCTCTGAACCTTGAATGGTTTCATGTAATTTTGTTCGTAAACTCCTGTGTAGTTTTTGAATCATTCCCAATTTGTTTTTAACAGTTCCTACATATAGCCATACCCAGGCATCTTTTCAATCATCTTTAACATTAAGAATAATTTAAAGGTATTTTTATTTTAGGAAAAAACAAACAAATCTCATTGTCATTGTTTCTCATACCCCCTTGTGACCTGGATTAAAACCACTACTCTCTCATCTTCCACATCTGGACAAGTGGTCCTCACTATGATCTCGGTCACATCCTGTTTCCATTAATCTCACACAGTTGACCCAAATTAGTCTAACTCATGCTGCTACTTACATGACATTTGCTTCAGTTAGAATTGCCAGCGGTGTGTCTGGAGTGTCTGCAGAGTGTTGTTGTTATTTGAAATGAATTACACTTCATAATTTTTCTATTTGTCAGGGAATGTGTGCCTGTTACTGTACACCTTCTGCTGAGAACAGCTGTGCAGAAGGTTCTTGGTATATGAGAATATTAAAGTAAGACTCTTATTACTGTTGCTCAAGTAAAAGCTGAATGTATCCTCCATGAACTCGTTAGGACTGATTTCCTACTGTGAGATGGTTTTTAAAAAAAACAAGCACAGAATCTGTTTCATAGATTTATATGGTCAATTTTTCTGCCAAACTGTCTAACTGTGGCGTGAAAGGATGGGATTGTGCAACAAGGTCAACACAGTTGTTTTCAGTTCCTCTCTGGCTGGCTTGTTTGCTCACTTTTAAAAACATTGCTGCTTCTATTCATCTTTTATGTCCTTATTGCCATGGAAATTCCTTAAATATGTTTTTGCTAAACCTTGTTAGTTTTTTTTTTCCAGGTCATGCTTTTATAGTAAGCTCTAAAGCGTTTGTGGATATAAAAAGTAAAATTCATAGAACACCAGTGTTATGTGAAAAAAAGGAAATGCACGGTTCAACAGGCCTGCTCGTGTTAAAGCTGTTTCTGACCTCATCATTTTTCTTGCGTCTAATTTCAAGTGCATATTCACTGACACATACAGAACACCATCATGCTGGGAGGAGTTGCTACCACCGCAGGACAGCCGCTAGGAACCGCCACCACGGTGCAGCCCGGATCTGCCTCCACAGCAGTAGCACAGAGGGTGGGGCCCGTTGGAGCTACTGCAACCCCTGTCACTCCGACACCTGTCACAGCTGTAAGAGAGAATTGCTAACCATGATTGATGAACAGCAAAAAATACCCTTTTCCCTCCACCCTATTTAATGTTTTTTTTTTTTCATGTATTATGTAAATATTTGAGAGAAAATATTTGTGTGCTTGCAGGAGACGCTGGAGAATGTGAAAAAATGTAGAAATTTTCTGTCAACACTGATCAAGCTGGCATCCAGCGGGAAACAGTCGTCTGAGACCACAGCCAATGTTAAGGAGCTCGTCAAGAACCTACTGGTACTTATCTCTCCCTCTTACCTTCTCTGGGTTGACACTTAATCTTTCTCCTGGTGAAATTCCTTCAAAGTTTATTTATGTATGATGTATTCTTATCCATCATGTTTTTGTTTTTGTTTTTCCTTGTAACAGGAAGCAAAGATAGAGCCAGAAGATTTTACCAGTAGGTTATACCAGGAGCTCAACTCATCACCGCAGCCATACCTTGTACCTTTTCTCAAGGTGAGATTAGTGACACACCTGTAGACAAAACCAAAGTTATTACATTGTTCTGTAACTTTGGGACTTACATTTGAACACTGTATTACTCACAAACTTAAAAGCCATCAAGACTCTTGTCTTTGATTTGAGAATTTTCTCACATTATTGCACATCTTGTCCATTGGGTATGTTTAGGATC
Source organism: Perissodus microlepis (assembly GCF_051167445.1). Classification (NCBI taxonomy): domain Eukaryota; kingdom Metazoa; phylum Chordata; class Actinopteri; order Cichliformes; family Cichlidae; genus Perissodus; species Perissodus microlepis. The sequence continues at coordinate 24,042,579 of NC_140480.1, forward strand.
TGCCAGATTTTCAATAATGGTTCTGAGGCATGCTTAGGATCACTGCAGCATTTTTGCTTAAATTGATTAATATTTCATGGAAACCTTATTTCTAGCCTCAAAGCAGAATATTTTCCCCCTTAACAGTTTACTCAGTGTTGTCAATTGTTATCATGTGATTTTGGGCCAAAAGCTGATAATGTAGATGCTCCACAATATAAAGGTAAACTCCTTTGTGGTCACATGGGACTTTAATTTACATTCCTGCCAAACAAATGCAACTTTATCTGAAGGTTGTGTTGGTCTTCACCTTGACCAATTTTTTAACAGCATTTTGGAAAGTAAAATTTGCAAGCCATCTTTTACCTGTTTTGTAGGCAGCAGTTAACGCTAATCCTAAAATTCACTGTATCAAAAAGAAGCCAGTGGTTGGTGACTTCTACTGCTAGGTGTGCTTTCGCACACATGTACCCACTCCATGACAGAGATTAGAGTGCAGGTGAGCGGAGGATTTGCAGCCTTAATCAGGACCAGGCCAAAAGCTATAGCAATTTGTCACACATGGACTTAAATGCTACTGAAAAACTAGAGGAAATATCTGCTCTGCTGGGTGACATGGTGATGTAGTAGCCAGACAGGTAGCTTTAAAGATCTAGAAAGGATGGGGCAAGTTTATTCTCTCTGCATTTCTCTTTCATAATCAAATCAATAAAGCTATTTCATAATATTAAAAAATCTCTAAAGCATGTTGTTTCATATAGCTTCTGCAATAGTTTCTTGTTGAAAAGTCAAAGAACAGAAATGAAAAAGAAAAAAAGCTTTTCTGAACTCCACTTACATAATGAACTTCACTTACATCATAAACTAAATTCTATGCACTGCAGTTTCTTTAGAGTACTATGTGATATGTAGAAATGATAGAAATTTAATCATTTATCACTAAGAGCTGCTTCTGTTAGATTTCTTTCTATTGTATTCTTTACTTATCCAGGTAAAAGCCTCTCTTTTTAAAGAGTACTCTGGCCAAGACCCCAGCACAATAACCACAACTAACTGACTCATTCACATTATGAACTGAATACATACACACTTCATTCATTCTGACTGTAGAGAAGTCTTCCAGCGCTGCGCCAGATGACCCCAGATTCAGAGGCCTTCATCCAACAAAGCCTGCTGCCTCAGCTGAGCCCTCAGCCTGCAGCGGCAGCCTCCACAGCACTCACTGCTGTGGTGCTGCGACCTCCTCTCTCCACCACCATCACTACAACCACCAGCCCTGCCACAACCAAAACCACAGTTATCAGCCTTACACAGACGCCTCACAGTAAACCGGGACTGGTAATGTTTTTTTTTGCTATTACCTGTATCGGAATATATTGATGAACATGTATGAACAAGTGGAAGCGTCTGAATATATGCCTGTCTCTACTTCTTTCATTTGTGTGCTTTCTTTTAGGTTTCTCATTCTTAGTCTTTTTCTGAATGTGCACAGATAGTACCCCAGCAACAGGGGACCATTGTGAGGCCACCGGTGACGCTGGCTCAGTCTGCCGTGGTAACACTGAGAGGACAAACTCACAGTCGCATCATCGTGGGCCAGCCACAGGTTATCAAACAGCTACAAACAAGTGGGTCATATTAATATTTGTTTAATGCTTAACTGATATTTATTACTGGTTTATCACTGATCAATGTACAATTAGTTTCAATGTTCAGTCTCAGTGTTGTATTTCATTACTTTGGTACCTCATACAGTTTCAAATGGATATCCATGAAAACATCCCCATGGTCCACTAATGCAATAGCATCACTAAAATCCACTAAATTGCAGCTGTTCCGCTTGAGTTTAGCTTCTGTCTTTAATGCATTTAACACGTCTATGGAAGTGCTACCACCTTGTGGCTACTGTTTGTAATTGCAAGACACAAAGTCCAAGAATACAAGAGTCAAGTGTATATTCAAATCCTACTGCGTGCTCTAATAGTTTTAGGCGCAGCTGCCTTTCATTAGTCTAAATTCACTACAGAAAACTTGTTTTTGCTCCTGTTTATGATTTTTAGTACCAGCAGTGAAGCAGACATTGGCTCCAGCACCCAAAGGAATACAAGCTTTCAGTCAGCCTTCCTTCGGTGCAGCTCAGAAGAACAAGCTGAAGGAAGGAGGAGGCACTTTCAGGTACGAGAGACCAAAAAAAAGAAATCCAACTCACTGTTAAATACCAGTATCTGTATATGCGTTCACAGAGAATTAAGTATCCATAGAAACTTACGTGATGTCATAACTTTTTATGTGCCAACCATAAGATAAATTGATGCAGTTTATTGCTGTTGTTACTTTTATCTTAAAGTTTACCTGTCATACTGACTTCCAGCACCATATTTTCAGTCTTGGCCTCTACTAGAGTAGCTTTTCACAATTCAGAACAGAAATTATTTACTTTATTAGCCTTTGTGCAGCTCCTTAGTTCATTAACTGTGTTAAACAAGTGCTTCTAATTGATTGCCTCATGAATAGAAGGTTATAATAACAGGTGATTGGGACCACAGCCAGAGCTGTACACCTGTGATACCCATATTAAGAATAACACCTCTCTTTGTCATCATACAGTGCCAAGTACTCTGTGTGTGTTGTGTTGGTTTTTTTAAATGTTGTATTTATTCTGTATAAATGTGCTTAAGACACAAAAAGTAAGAAAACTGTTTTTGTCTCTTCTTCAGGGACGATGACGATATCAACGATGTGGCCTCAATGGCAGGAGTCAACTTGTCAGAAGAGAGTGCCCGTATCTTAGCAACCAACTCCGAGCTTGTTGGCATGGTGACTCGTTCCTGTAAGGACGAGACCTTCCTTTCCACCTCTTTACTCACCCGGATAGTTCTGGACATTGGTGAGAGACGTACACTGTCGAGAAAATGCACAGCATGTTCCTCAGTATGCCGACACCGTCTAAAGCTTTATCCGTACTCACTCCTGTTGCGACAGGTAAGAAGTTCAGTGTCAGTGATTTGGGCACAGATGTGATCAACTACATTTCCCATGCCACACAGCAGCGCCTGCAAGACATACTGGAAAAGGTGTCACATGTTGCACAGCAGAAGAACTTGACTTTTAAGGTGATAATTGATTGCAATTGTAGAGTAGGGGAGACCCACTCACTACTGTGTTTTAAGATCTCTTGTTTCATTTTCCTGTCTGTCCTCGCTTCATGCCAACTCCAGGAAGATGAACAGTATGAGCAGGCGAGCGATGTGCGAACCCAGCTCAAATTCTTTGAGCAGCTGGATCAAATGGAGAAGCAAAGGAAGGAAGAGCAGGAGAGAGAGATCCTCTTGAAAGCTGCCAAGGTAACAGCATTCGAACAAGGACAAACGGTATCACTGACAGAAACAATCTTGTATGCATAATTATACAGAGAAGGCAAGTGAGTGCTCTTGGGTCATTGCCATTAATATACATTTTCCCTGCCATCACCAAATGCCAGACATGGAAACTGAGAGAGTGAATGAATAAAACAAGTCATTTAATAAATTCTACATATCCTTTTTGAAATATTAAAATGTCCTCGATATTATTGCAGTCTCGGTCACGGCAAGAAGACCCGGAGCAACTCCGACTGAAACAGAAGGCCAAAGAAGTAAGTATATGCTAAAATAATATCCTGGGTGATTGCTTTCTTTTTGAAGCATTGTGATGAGTTTGCCTGTATGTTGAATGTATGTGTTACTACTTGTATTTCAGATGCAGCAGCAGGAGCTGGCTCAAATCAGGCAGAGAGAAGCCAACCTAACAGCGCTGGCAGCAATCGGCCCAAGGAAAAAGCGGAAAATGGACTCACCGGGTAGAGGTGCCAATGCAGAGGTGAGGTGTGATTAACCCAAAGTAGGAATGTGCTTATTTTGAAGTTTTCTGGATTCACAAAAGCAGTTGATGAAAATTTGAATGTCCTTGCTTTGTTTCACCCTCCAGGGATCAGGGTCGTGTCCCTCTCAGACTGGAGGCTCAGGTGGAACAGGCTCCAGACAGTTTATGCGACAGCGCATCACTAGAGTCAACCTCAGGGACCTGCTCTTCTGTCTGGAGAATGAAAGAGGAACCAGTCACTCACACCTGCTCTATAAAGGCTTCCTCAAATAGCACCCGCATTAAAATGACTAGTTTCACTCAGTGGCATTAAGGAGGCAGAGTGGACCATCGGCTCCGACCCTTCCTGCCGGTACTTCCTTTGATCACCCACTGTTGAATTATGAGGCATCTGTCTGTGGGAGTCATGCTGAAGAGACCTTGGCTTTTAAAAGCCTCTTAAAGAAAAGGACTTTTGTATTTTCAGTGGAGAAATGGAGCAAATATTGGAACTTGGCCCTGAATTCAGTGCGCCTCTCAGCTCTGCAGTTACAACCAACCACACTCGATGAAGATGCACTGCCTCATGCTACACAAAAGAACAATGTCTTTACCAAACCGAACACTTCAGATTTAAAACGTGTGTCAGTGGCATCTGTGCTGTAGCAGCAAATCTCTTTGAAGTGCTTGGCAGACACTCTTGTTTATTTAAGTCGTTAACAGAGATTTTAATTTATCGTACATTTATACTATATTTTAGCAATGCCTGTGGATCGTTTTACAGAGATTAATCTTAACCGGTCTTATCATCTGCTGAGTTGCCTTCTTAACAGTTTAAGCCATATGGATTAGAATGTGTTGATCAAGGAATTTTATATATCCAACACTTCTCTCCAGATTTGTAGAATGAGAGGATTTTTTTGGGGATACAGTTGTTGTTGTTGTTGTTGGTTGGCTGTTGTTTTGTTTTTTATTTCTTTTTTTATCTTTGTCTGTGATTGGAATCAATGATATTTTATGTGTCATGTATTGTGTGCAGTGTAGAGGTGGTATTAGAGCTCACTGTCATAGGATTTCTGATTTATGGTGAGAGTTCTTGCACAAATTTTGAAGTCTTTTTAATTAGGGTCTTGTATTTTCTACAGAGAATTTAAATACTTCATGTCGCTCGTCAGTAATTAAAAGCAACTAGGTAAGATGTACTCATAAGGTATCGTGACTCCACCCTTAAAAAAAAAAATCAAAAGCTTTACCTGACTTAAATTTGGGCCATCTCCTTTTAAACCTCTGGAGCGCTCCAGCACTGCTGCAATTTTTACGCCCCAGTCATACAGGCCTAGAGATCAGTTGGCAACCATCTGGTAATCTCCAGTCAGAAGGGGAAAATGTGCATTTTCCAACCAGTTGCAAGTAGTTACTGTAGGTTGCTGGCAACTACTGTGAAATAAATTTCTTATGGTCCATTCAGGCAGCAGTTAGGCTGGTCAGTGACCCTTGGTAACCACTTGTTGCCAGGGAAAAGGATGTATTCTGCCAATGATTGGTGAATGTTTGCTCGAGGTTGTTGCTGTTTCTAATGTAAAGTTGTTTCCCTAGAAGTATATGGTGCTGCACTGAACATCTCCTTGCAGTTGCTAGCAGGTTGCCACCGTCATCTGTAGTTTGTATAGAAGACTTGTCTGAACAACAGAATGTGACTTCTGTTGCACTTGTGCATGTAGAAATGATAAACAAAACGTACTGAGGGTATACGCTGTTATTGGTGGAGCTGCAAAACTTTGACTGCAACTGTTTAGTACTGAGATTTCCTTTCCCATCTCCAGCTGCTAGTAGCGTTAATACATTTCTTCACTAATGTCAGTATGACATTTACGTCAAGAACTGAATCACAGTGAAAATCCTCTCCAAAGAAATTGTTATTCATCACAGTGTGATTGCAGTCGTCGGTGTAAACTTTTAGCGGCAGATTTTCTGCAGTGGAAGCGAGCTCACGGTCCACATATTTAGAAGAGCAGAGAAAAATGAAAAATTTAAATTCTGAAAACAAAAATGGTGATTTTACTCCTTTTCTTGAAAACTGTCGCAAATAAGTAAGCCGGTTTTTGTTTTTTATGATGCCTTTATTTAATGTCACCCACAGAACTAAAGACTTACCAAGTAAGACTAGGTTGTTATGATTTTGGAAATGAAATGGCTCTTAATAATTTAACATAGCCAGGTTGGGGGGATTTTTACTGTAATGTGATTTTTAAAGTCAATTTTAAAATCGATTCTAATATTATTACTAATTTCAGCGATTTAAGTGAATTACATTTTTTTCAATAAGTTGAATGTCCACACTTTTTTTATTTATGAATGATAGAGGTTATTTTGGGTAAACGTGAAATGCAGAGCAACAACTGCACTTTGACAGATCAGTTTTCTAAAACTAATCAATCAAATGAACATACCTTCTATAAATTGTTTATATTTTTGTGCACATACTAATTTTGGTCTTTATACCTTTAGCATTTTATGACAAGATGTTTATCAGCAAGTTTTATTACTGTATATACTTAAGTTGCTCTTTGTAGATTTACTTGACAATTTTGAATTACGAAAAAATGTCTTATTTTTCTTGTACAATTATGTGACAAAAGGAGACAAAAATATTATGCTTTCTTGCCAATATCTTGTAAAATTTGCACAGCTACTTGTTTATATGTAAATAGGTGGATTTTCAAACAAAAAGGTTTTTAATTGCTATTTTATAATGGATTGAGAGAAAAAGTTCTCCAATTAAAACATAAACAACTATTTCTGTCTTAATGGTCTTAATTTCTGACAGGTTCACAATGTGGAATTGGAATTCAGACATTTTCAGTCCCATTACCAAAGATGCATAAAATCAAGCCCCTACCCAAATTTGAAAACATTAGCAACCCTCTGCTGATTCAAGACTGCAGACTTCCAAATCTTCTCTGGCATTAACGTCAGCACAAACACTGGTGCTGGGAGCTTCGTGGCATGAGTTTCCGTGGTCAAGTACTAAAGTTAGAAGGTGGACTGTTTCATGGTCTGATTGTAATTCATAATATTGATTTGACAAACTACATTATGTCTTGTCCAATCATAACATCTGAATTTTCCATCTCTTCTGGGTGTGAAAGTGTTCTACAGCTCGTAGTAAATAGCTTTCAAACTATTCAGATACATCAAAGAAGTAGACCATGAAGTAGAAATTATAAAATACGTGCTCAACTCAAGGATCTTTTATATTTCTAAAATGATTTCTCACAGTGCTTTTTGTTCATGCTTTTCAATAGGTAGGAAAATGTCATCTCAGAAAAAGACAAATGTGATGTAAAAGGATAACATGCCTTTAGTGGTTTCTCTCTTTCCACATTTAAAAAAAAATTCTAATATTCTGCACCCATTAGGCACAAGAATGACGGGTCCTGGTCCACAAAATCGCATAAATAGAAGCCTGTTACAGTAGAACACTAAGAATTAATTTCCCCTCCAACCTTGAAATGTTATCAAAAGATGTTTTGCTCAGAATAAAACTTCAATTTTTAATCTCCCAACCTCTTGCTGACTTCTCTAAAGAACTACAGTAAAGGTAATGCCAGTCTTTAGATTAAGTTAAGACCAGAAGTCATGAAGAGGTTTAGTGATCCATCACTGTAATCTTATTTTTCAGTCAAAAATTTCTATTCATTCACCACAACAGGAAAACTAAAGAACAGAGTTATGTTACATCATGCAAACTTTGAAGTGATACAGTACGGTTTACACAGCTTTGGCACTTGAAGTTACATGCTACGCTATTTCACTGTGATGTACCTTCAAATAAAAAAAAAGCTTCAACATTTTTCTTGACTCCTTTTTTATTTCACATAAATAGAGATGCGAAAAAAAGGAAAATGTCTTCTTCTTTTTTTTTAAATGTTGCTTGGTTGCAGCCATCTTTTATTTACAGTCTACAGTCCTGAAGCTGTCCTTGTGTATTGAGGACCTAGAGCAGATTTGGGGAATACATTTTCCCAAGGGGCCACATGGAAAACTGGTATTGTTGTGGAGGTCCATACCATTTAGCTCATAAAGAGATAAAATGAATACTAAGTGGAGTTCATCTTACTTAAGTAGCCCCTTAGGAAAAGTAAATGCCTATCCCTGACCCAAAGGGTTATGGAAATTGTAATAATGCTTTTCATGAATTAATGATTTATTGGACAATAATATTATGCAATAGTCAATTCATTTACAAACATTACTTTATTCATGTCTAAACACTAAATTATCTAAAAATTTCTTTATAAAAAAATTCATTAATTGATATTTTAACAAAAACAATAATAATTTCCAAAATGAACTGTTTATCAATAAAAATGACATATAGAAATAACATGAAACATTTAATAAAAACCCTTTTTAAATAAATAAATAAATAAAGAGCTAAATAAGTAATTACACTAATCAAAATCTATTTTAAAAAGAAAAGAAAATAGATTCACAAACTGATTTACATTTTTCACCCCTTAAAATTCTGTTTACCGTTCTCTTTCGTACATCCATTTCCTCACTTTATGGCACTTTATTAAGCCGGGACACTGTTTCTTTTCTTACTTTAATGCCTCAGCTTTCATTGTCTTTTTCTTTTTAACAAGTAGCAGTGAAGAGAGCAGATACAAGCTGTAGCCGAGGTGCAGAGCAGAGCTCCACAGGAGGGCACTGGTGCACCACATTAGAACTGAGATCTCTGACAGCTGCAGAACCTGAGAATTTGTTTGATCGCTAATTAAATATATATCTTTTATCACCACATGTTACTTAAAAAATAAATAAATGAAAGAGACTCTTATCCATGAAAACAGGAAGTTGGGAATGCGTTTCTGTGTAACATTGGTCTGTAAGGATAACAGCTGTATTATCATTGTATACAAGCACTGACTTCATAACTTTAGCTGTTTAGAAGATCTAAGGATATTTATACACAAAAACACACACTCGCACACAGATGGACATTTCCGTAGAAGGATCATACCAAAGCACTTCCCCGTATTCCTTCAGATTTGGTGGATTTGAGGCTTACAGAGTTGTTTGTTCTGTTCCCTCTGCAGACAAGGTATCTCATGCCTGTAGGTGCCCAAACCATTGTCTTTGTTGTATTGATATCCAGGCATAGGCAGACTTCTAAGTCTTCTCCAATATGAGTTGTCAGGCTATATTTGCTTATGTTACTCTGGGACACCAAACTCAATTCCACTGCCTTGTTTGATTTTGCATAATGAGAGGCTGCTGGCTGCTCACAGGATAATGTCTTTGACTGACAGTTATGAAGATGAGCGAATATATTTCACATATTTTGATATATTCTAGAAGTGCAGTATACATACTTAAAAATGTGGTGAGCAAGGCTCCTTTGATCCCCAACTTGCTTGCATATGGTTTAAATATAGTGGACACCTGTCCGAGGTGATTATGCATGACTTTGATTCACATGTACTTTGAAAGTTCATCAAGAATGAGCACGTGTGTGTTTCATTGTTAATGTCAGCATGCTAACATACTCATACTGTAATGATGTATTAACATACTAATGTTTAACAGGGTGCCACCTTGCTAATATTTGCTACTTAGCACTTAAAGTAAGGTATAGCCAAGGATGAAGGGGTGACACCAGTTTCGTTTGTAATCAGCTGCAAAGGAATCAGGAATCAGCTACAGAGCAAGTTAAGATTTTGACCTGTTGATGACATGTGGCAAAAAGTCATAAAATTGCTAAATTTAGGTAACTCTAGCAGGGGCATTAAATTGTGCCTCAAATGTCTCCCTTTTCGTAGTTGGTGAGACAATTTACTTAAAACCACTGATGTGAGCTTTATCGTAAAAGAGGGAATGAGAAAAATATGAGGAATATCCTCGGGGGACAATCAGTTCCAAATTTCATGGGAACCTTTGCAGTGAGCGTTGGACATTTTATTTGCGGCCAAAACAGCGGACAGGCAGACAGGCTCAGTGCTGACATTGCCATTCCTCGAGTCAGACGCTGCGGCTAAACAGCTTCTGTTAAATAAACGGTTTCTTAACATGTATCGTGTTTCTTCAACAAACCTGGAAAATAAATTAAAAGCCACAATGCTGTGAAAAAAGTATTTCCCCCTCTTCCTGCTTTTTTTTTCTACATATCTGCCCCACCACCACCAGGTGTGATGGTATGATGTTCTTTTTATAAAATGGTGTGTTAGTTTTATGCCACATGTAACGGGACTCAAACATTCCAGAAATTTCAACTTTTGTCTCGTCAGTCTACAGCATACAAGCTATGTGGATCATCAAGATGTTTTTTGGCTACTTTGCCACGGACACTGGGGCAGTCTCTTTCTTGTTGTTGAATTATGAACACTGACTTTAACTGAAACAAGTTAGACCTTTAGATGCTATTCTGGGGTTTTTGTGACCTCCTGGACGAGTCATTGATGCTACTCTTGTAGTAATTTTGGTAGGCCGTACACTTCTGGGAAGGTTCACAACTGCCGCTAGTTTACTCCATTTGTAGATAATGGCTTTCACTGTGGTTCGCTGCAGTCCCAAAGGCTTAAAAATGGCTTTGTAGATAGATAGATGTCAGTGACTATTGTTCCTCCTCTGTTCTTGAGATTGTGGTATGATGTGTTGCGCTGCACCCCCTCCTCTGTCACACAGGTTCTATTTAGATGATTTCCCGATTGAACAGGTCTGGCAGTAATCAGACCTGGGTGTGGCCAGTGAATTTGAGTTGCTTTCCAAAAAATGTGGTTAATCACAGTTAATTCATGATTTAACATGGCAGAGCAATTACTTTTTCACGTAAGACCAGTTAGGTTTGGATACCATTTTTCCGCTAATAAATTAGATCATTACACAACTTCCTTTTAAAATTATGTTTGGCGATTGGAAACATGTAAGTGTAACAAATGGGGGGAAAAAGAATTGAGGGAAAAAATACTTCTTCACAGCATATCGTCATACGTCTGTATAAGTAAGACTCTGTCACCAAACTTCATCATCAGTAGCAGCAGCCTTTAAAGCTAATTCTTCCTTGTAGTCCTCCCTTGCTGGTCTGCTCAACAGTGTGCTTTCAGAACAATACAAAAAATAAATAAATAAATAAATAGCGTGATGGGCCACTGTTAAACAGCTGGCTACCAACTTTACCACAGGGATCGGAGCAGATAAATAAGCATGCCCCACAGCAACATGTGCACCTGCTTAGTTGAAACTCACCATGAGTTAAAAACTCCAACAAGTCTGATGCCAGAGATCGTTTGTGTTTTCGAGAGGCATTGCCTGACGGACGTTTGGGTCTTACAACTGTGAGTTGCTTTTTATTTTGAACCCTGCTCCCATCACTGGAGGAGATGCTGAGGTGTTCAAGCAATAGGAAAGGAGCTTTTTTATGGGCCTCTAAAACATCAAGACACCAACAATAAAGCAAAATTATAGTTAAAAGGTCTGGAATCAAAGCCTATGTTACTATTATTATTATTATTAGATTTTAAGTTAAAAGGTCAGAAAATCAAAGGCTATGCAATTTTTATTTATTTCCAGGTTAGGACACGATTCTTGTTAACGTTCGGCACAGTGAGCTGAAAAGACTGTTAGAGACATGTTCAACTGACAATCTGTTCAATCTTGGAATTTAATTAAACATTTTCCCTTTTTTTTGGTTTGGACATCTGATATCTTTTCTTTGTACAATTTTTTAATTAAACATATGGTATAAAAGATTTTCACATTATTGAATTCTGTTATTTATATTTTTCACAGCATCCCAATTGTTGAAAATGGGACTCCACTTAAAGCTACCCGCTGTGTCTATTCTAACACAGCAGTGAAATGTTTTTCCTATGGGGACTAAAAAAGACAAAAGCCTGCAAATATCAAAGATTGGATTTGGATGTTGAATCTATAAACAGATAAATGTCAAGATTACATATTATCTTGCGGAATCGGAAATGCCAGTTCCATTTCTATGTTAATAATTTAGGGGGGGAAAAAATCTCGTCTGTCTTGACATTTTCCAGCTGTCAGATCTGAAAGGTTTGGTTTAGGATTATTATCAGAGACATTCAGGTTTTTAAATACTTGCACCGTTTACTGCTTTTTTTTTTTTTTTACAGTACAGTGTGTGCGAATGTGTGACTGTGCATGCATACAAGTGCATGTCTATGAATGGCAACACGAGAAAGTTGCTTGTCAGAGGTAATTTTGCTTTCAAGTTTCTCTGCTATCTCAAAGTTATCTTAGAAAAAAGAATTCAAAGAGGTGAAACAAGCAGCAGCCATAATTATCTACTCTAATTGCATGTGTATGTGCATTGTTTTACAGCACCAATTTATCTGCAGCAGATTTCAACAAATCAGTTTTCACTGCACATATCAAAGTGCTAGCTGAAGACAAGAAAACTGTTATGGCTTCTGTTATGATTTTTCTGACAAAAATAGAATTTAGCATTAGTGTTGAACCTATTAGCATTGAATTGGCTGTTTCCCCTCATGACTGACTGGTTGGAGTGGTTTTGTGGGTCTGGACTAACAGTACCTCAGTGACTTGGCAGCTACATGGGAGGCAAGTCCCAAAATCTAATTTTTCCCCTGAAAGGTCAGGGTGAGCCCATGCTGGGAAACTTTCCGGCATTAAATCAATCCAGACCTAGACAAGCTCTCATCGCTAACAATAACATTACAACCCTGACTGATAACCATCCTCCCGCGATGCAATTTTCCTATACACTCGATGACATTACTCCTCGCAAAGCAGGCGTGATTATCCTGTGGTTTTTCAGTCATGTCAGTGTTTATATATATATACACCAAGAGAGCTTTGAAAACACACTCAGACCAGTCATCTATCTATCCATACCATTACCTCAGATTCTCCATCAGTGACTTTCATTTCCTCTATGATAGCCCGAGGATGTGGCAGACAGAAGAAGATGCTGGAAGAAGCGAATGGCCCAAGTCTGATTGGATATCCGTCTAATGGCTGCTTTAGTGGACTGCCGGACCACCTCTGGGGACACAGATGGAGCACGCATTGAGTGAAATAGAGATGGCATAGGCAGTCTGTGTTCTGAATCCTCTTTAAGTAATGCATTTACTCCGAATGATCCAAAGTGCATAGCTCTGTGTAATAGTGTAATAAGAATAAACAAATAGCCACACCGCATTGACTTTATTGTCTTACATCAATGTTGATTTATTCACAGTTGTGGTGAACTATTGTATGCAGATTGCCTGATGCCCCTGAAGTGAACTCCTCATCTAATCCTTTCAGAGAATGAATGCACCATAGGGGAGGAGTGGGATCTCCAGAGAAATGAGAGCGGGTTCAAACAGTCAAACCACGCAGGGGAAACAATCACGAAAGTTTCCACTCCTTTCCACAAGTCACCGCATCGATAGAATGTAGTCGCTTCACGCTTTCTAAGAACCCGAGATCACACACCATTGGCAGGTGGAGTGTTTTGATTCATTTCAAAGAGGCATCTAAAGGCTGAGATTGAAACTGATAATCTGTCCTCCCGGGTCAGTGAGACCACACTTCGGAGAGAACAGCTGCAGCTGACCGCGTTATGGCTGGCGAGGGATGGGGGTAAAGGAGAGAAGCTCTGGGCACATAGTACTATCTGAAATCAGATTTAGATTCCATTCTTACATTTAAATCATATTATGCTCCACAGCTACTCACTGAGTAGCTATCTATCACTCACATACACACACTGTCAACACAATCTGACTGCCTGTCAGCACTTACCTACACTCAGGTTCAAGATATGGCCCTGGATGGAGCTGCTGTATTAACTACTGCTGTGGTGTATTTTTTTTTTTTCTGTGCATGCTTTGTTTGAAATTGCATTCACAACACATACACACAAACCCAAATATTTTAATATCCATGGACAGCAGTTATTTGTGCATCCTATGATAAAATCTTCAGATGAAATCCTTTTGTACATCTGCACAATAACATAAAATAAAAAAATCCATGTTCAGGAAATTTCTTTATTTTTTTATGAAACAATAAACACTTTGCTTTCATAACTAAAATATGAAGTATTAATCTGAAGATGCTGCACTGGGAATTGGGGAAGTAGCTACACTAGGCTGTCTGAGAAAACCCTCGATAGAAAAAGTGTTTGTATGGTTTTGGTGGGTGTGAAATGCCTTACATTTAAATCCCCTTAGCGCTCGCTTGCTCGGTTGAAAATCTTCTATTTTCTTCATTTCCGCAAAAATACGGTCTCAAGAGTTTACAGTGTACCTTATTGGGGACTTAGCTAATTGAGTCTCTATCTTCCTTTGGCTTGTTTTATGTTACCACTTAGCTCTTCTAACTAAATTTCTTGATGCTTTGTGTAATCGCTGCCGTCCAGAGCTGGAAGTTTCCAAGTAAAGACTTGTGATCCAAAAGAGATCTATTCCAAATCACTATTCTGCACAAATGAGACAATCTGTAGATAACCAATCTCTCTACTTCATCATTTCTCCCTGACTGCTTAGCCTACAGATCACACCCACATTCCTCCTGCTGTGTTTATGTCTGTTCCTACAGTAAAAGGTCAGCTGTTGATTGGTGTACTGTGTGACCACATAATCGAGGAGGAGGAGGATTTAAGATGCCTCTAAGATGAGACATCGTTTGGCTCATGGAATAATGTCCAGTATTTCAAAGGTTGAAGCTGACTGCAGTGCATGTTTTTTTTTTCCTTCATAGGATGTTTCTTGTGCTGTCGTCAAGGAAAACTAACGATAAAGGTGTTACTTAAAATATATTCATACAGAAACTAATTAGAAATGTCACATTTTGATGTCTTTGTACCCACAAAATAACACCCGCTGAGGTCTGTGGGAATTTGTCTAAAGCTTTTGTCGAGCTAACTGTAAACTACAAATTGCAGTAATAATGCTGAACAGGCAGGTGTTCGACATTTAATCTGAATTCAGAGGAAATGCAGAGTTAAAACAAAGACACGTGTTCTTTATATTTCCATCACTGAATGTGTTGCAAAGATCTTTTTTAACCCTTAGATGTTGTTTTTCTTCAAAATCTTTAAAATGAAAAGTTGTAATATATTCATATTCCAGGTATTCCTCATAAAATGAGTTTGTAACATGAGGCCATTTGCATTTTTATTTATGTTTTCATTAATTAAAAAAAATGCAGTTTTTGTATCACTACCCCACGCTTCCACAAGTGGGGTCAAAAATGACCCCAAGCAGTTCCTATGGAATCTTCTATGAAACTTTCATTCTTAGCAACTCTGACTGTCCCACTTACACTTCTGATGGATCAGGAATTAATTTTTACACAGTAACATACATGATTTATAGTCAGGGCTGCACATAAGTGGTCCACAGGTGTGCATTTGCTGTCAAAATAAAAGTATTCCCGGAAATTCTGAGAATACGCGCTTCTTTTGCCGTGGAGGAACACCAAAGTAATTGCTTACAGAGCTTGGTTCTTCGACATCTTTAAGAGTTCTGAACAAATGTCTGTCCTCCTCCAGAACATTTAATGTACGCAAACACGCGTTCCAACTTCTTATCTGGTGCGCGTCTTTTATTTTGACAGCGATTGCACATCTGCGAACCATTTATGTGCAGCCCTGTTTATAGTTTTCAATGCATTTCAAACATTGTCCTTTCTGATGTTTTTTTTAATATCTAAAGTAACATGGCTGCTATGAGGCCAGCTAGGATCCCTGTGGACCTTGTCCTATACAAATGATCCAGGATGGATGGGATGAAGAGCCCATCGGAGGCATTGACTCAGAATCTGATATCTAAGATATACAGGACCCAGACTATTGTCACAGACACAGAAGAGTCCTCTGATGAGTCCTCTGAAGAGGAAATGGATATTGAGTCTAACACAATGAGCCCCTCTTACTGCTCTAGCCACAATATTCTCAATTAGTCAGCTAGGGCTTGCACCTGGGTTTAGTACTGTCTTCCCAGTAAATGAATGGAAGATGTTCATGTCTGATAATATAATGGAAGAGATGCTGACATGCACAAACATGGAGGCACGAAGAGTAGCCACAGACAGGGGAAAAGTTTGAAAAAATGTAATCAAACATAAGCTCCTGGCCTTCATTTGAGTGACCACTCTTGCAGGAAGTGAGAAGAACTGGGATGTACCAGTCGGTGTGATTTTTGGGAGTCCTCTGCATAACCCATTGTACAAGGCCACTATGTCAATTCAAAGATTTGAAGATATTCGCCGTTTCTTGCACTTTGATGACAAGAGGACCAGAACCTACCGACTGAAAACAAACCACATGGCAGCTTTCTGCTACATATGGGGCCTGTTCCTGGTCAACTGCAGGCAGAAATTCATCCTCAGTGATTGTGTTACAGTGGATGAATAACTTGTGCCTTTCAGAGGGAAGACCCAGCTTCTGCAGTATATGCCGAGCAAGCATACAAAAGTGATACAAGTGATACAAAAACTGCAATTTCTTAAAATTAATGAAAAAAATAAATAAAAATGCAAAGGAATACCTCAAATATGAAAATATTACAACTCTTTGTTTTAAAGATTTTGAAAAATAACAACCGAGTTTATAGCAAAATGCACTGATTTGACATCCAAGGGTTAAAATGATGCCAGTGTGGAAAATAACACGTTATTCCATTTTCTGAACTGAATCAGCATCAGCTACTTCATATTGATACTCGTGTATAAAAGGGCTGATTCTCTATCAAATCCTGACAAGCCAAAAAGACCTAAAGCTAACATAGAGTAAATACTGTAACAGACAGAGGGGGAGTTTGCGTTGATAATACCCATGTGACCAAGTGACTCCTTTAACATCAGCCTCCACAATCTTTTCTTCATTTTATAATGAAAGAAATTAGCGCCTTTTTGTCTTTTCTCGCAGTATAATATTTAAGAGGATTACCTTTTTGTTTCTTTAGAACTTGAATCTAATCGTGACTATAATTTTCTTTGTTTTTTATTTCACTTTGCTCTTTCTTTTTGTACAATCAACAGAAATTTCCACCCTCATTTAAAATCCATCATCATGGGGTCATTTTTTTCCATTCACTTTAAGGCAATTAACCTGTACTCTTTTGATTCTAACTACTCTTTTACAGCCACTTAACTGCAACAGTATAAATGCCAAAACTTTATAAATGGCTATTATTGCTCAGGTCTTCTATCTTGAACTCCCTGAATAGCAAAAGGATGACGTCACAGCAAGTAGTTTCTTTCTACTTCATGGGGTTGCAAGAGGTGGTACCACTGGTAAGTCCATAGCAGGGAGGCTTTGAGGTCAGACTATTAAGTTCGTGCACCCGCTATTATCTTAATTTAAAAACGTGAAATAGGCTTTCAGCTACAGTAACATTAAAGACCATCTTTTCTCCGAAAGGAAAGAGGTTGACAAAGTCGAAGCAGCCAAGTGGACGTGCTACCAGCAGACCGTGGCTGTAATTGATGGTCACTTGGCATGCTCTGTGCGCCAGGCGATTTGTAGAATCCATAAAAAGAGATGTTGAGGTAATTATGTTTGTCATGATATATTGAAAGCCGGAATTGGCAACCTAATCAGAATGGCTGACAGCTGCAGCATGCAGATGCTATCAGACCTCTTGTCCATGGTGATAAAATGAAAGCGGGTCATTTTAACAGGTAACAGCTGTTCATTGCTAATTTGTTCAATTATGCGCAGAGAATATAGGCAACGGTTGATTCTCTGCCCTGAGGGACCTCCTCTCTCCTCCCCTTTTGCCTCCAGTGTGAGCTGAGTAGCGGAAATCCAAGATGAACCGAAGCCACAGGCATGAACGCTAGGGTCTGTGATGATACGGGATGTTTCTTTAATTTCACAAAGGACAAATTTCATGCAATTACTGGCAACAGATTTATTTTTGATTGATCAACGGGCTCTTTGTCTTCATGACGCCACGTTGGTAATGCTGTTTCATGGGTTATTACTTATAAATCATGATCAACTGTGACCATAATAAGGAGAAAGCGGCATCAGTGGAAAACCATTCCAAGTGACAAACAGCAGCTCAGTAAGATATTTCCAGTGCTATCATCAAGGCAAACGGCAGCTTCTTTGAACGTTAGATCAAAAAACTTGACACTTTGTGCACACCTGTGATGCTCTTGGGCGCTTGATGGTTTATTGAGATCTAAAGAAGATTTTTTTTTTAAGTAGATTTTATGGACAATCTGAAATGTCGCAGAAATGTGCTTTCTAATCTAATTTATAATGGAAAATCCCCTGCGGTGCTGCTCAGGAAATTAATATTTCAATCATAACTGTTGTTGTTCGGCCATTTAGGATTTGTTAGTTCACCAAAACCTTTAGTGAGTCAATTATTTCCGTAGCTTAGTGGGTTATCAGCCATCTTGGTTAGGGTACCATATAAATTCATTATCACAAGATAGCATGAATAGCGTGTGAAAAATTAAATTCACCTACGTGACGTGACAAAACTTGACTGCTGATGTTTCTATCTGGTTATTTTTATGTGATAAACTGTAATCAAAAGGAAATAAAGAAATGATCTGTTTTGCAAGTATCTGTATGACTTTGCATTATTTCTGTGTTCCAGTCCTTTTCTGGCTTATGCCACATCATTTACGTTTTTTGCTGGGCTCTTGGCCTCTCTTGAAGATTATATTTTTAATCTCGGTGACCCTTTTAACCTGGTTAAATAAAGGATATATAAAAGTCACTTTGCCAAAAACTGATTGCAGCTTCTACCTTGTGACAGGAATATTCTTTCTAGCTAAAAATGACTTGATATCATTCATAAGAGATATGTTTGACTGATTATAGGCCGCCAACAAGTCATTTACAGCAGTTTAAAACCCAGCAATCACTTTTTGGCAAATACTGGCAGTTACTTTTTGGTACGCCTTCAGTTAATGAGTAATTAAATCGGATAGACAGGTTAATGCATATTACTATTGAATGAGTTGATTTTTCTTGTGCTACAGCCTGGTGTTGCTTCCAGTGACAGGATGTAGATACTTGCTCAGTAATAATAAAAATGATTACATTCCAGCTTACATCTCCAACACTTTTCCTTCTGAACCCTGTGATGCATTTACGGTGCAGATGTAAATAAAGTTTTTCTGGGTGGTGCTTCAGCATCTAACTAGCTAGGAAAGGGCATAAACAGAATAACCTGTTTTACGTAGTAATTTCATATTCAGCTTTATAAACACCTCGACAAATTTCATTAGTTTCTCTAAGCATTGCACGATGGGGTGAATTTGGTGGGCTATTCATTCCTAGGAAGATTGGCAACTGTCTTGAACGTTTCCCACTTGTGAATAATGTTTCTCACTGCAGAATGATGGACTTCAGCTTGTCTGGAAACCATCCTATAACCCTTCACTTTTATAGACGTGCTCCTGTTGCTGATGATTATTTAATGAAGTGCTTGTGATTCGCAATGCCTGGCTGCTACTTGCCCACTTAATTTCTATGGAAGTAGTAACACACACCTTCTATGTTTTGGCTTCATTTTTGATAAATAAACAGTGACACAAAGTAATATATAATGCGTTGTTGTTCATCTGAAGTTGTATTTGAATAATTTTAAGACCTGCTAAGAACCAGATGATTTTTATTGTCCTGACACATAAAACCTTAAATTAATAAGTCAACAAAGTGTGAGTCAACAAAGTTTAGTGTCACAACTTTTAAATATGAAGTTTAAAAAGAGCCATCCGTGTGTTTTATGAAGATAAGTGTTTTGGCAGGAATGCTAGGGCATTAATTACCTTAATTTATGATGCCATTAGTATAACTATAATGCTAGTATAAATTATGTCTAATTGGCCTATCACTGGGATTATGGTAGGACATCAAATATCTCAAATTCAACGTTGTTTTGCTTTGAATTTTCATTTTGATTCATGGTAACAGGGTTTTTTAATCAAAGCATTCATGGTTTCTGACAAATCTCTGAAGAATAATTGCAGATGACATTTATAATGGTCATCAACACACCAAAACATTTTACACACAGGGATGAGAGAAGGTTAAAAAATAGATGAGTCATATACCAATTTGAGGCAATTTACTTGATACTTTTACAGACTGCATGGTTTCTCAGACTCATCACCAAACACTGCTTTGGATTCTTTGTATATTTGTTGCTTTCATAAAAACAAAAGTGTTTCAAAGCAATTTTTTTTTTTTTAGCAATAAATTGCTTTTCCAGTGTTTTTATGCCTATTTGCTGAACAAGCACCTGAGATGATTCATTCGTGCTTTTATGTAGTGTTAAGATTCGTTCATTGCGACCTCTAAGTCCAGCATACAGGTACTCTGTTTTTAAAAGGTTGCATTTACTGTTGATGTCAGTCGCATTAACGTCATGAAGTGCTGTGATCAGTGGTGGAACATACAGTGCTTAATCTCATCCACATTTTTTTATGACGATATGTTTCCTCATGGCAACAGTTCCATTAGCAGTTGTGTGTGTCTGTGTGTGTGTCTCCCTCAAATGAGCTGGAGGACGGAAGCCAAAAAAGAAATCCAACCAGACAGGGACTTATATGTACATGTATGTTGTTAATGAATGAAATCAAGCTTCTGGTGGTATCAAGAGAGAGAGAATCTGCTGTTCATTTAAGGTATTTTTAATAAAAGATATGGTAAAACATGCATCTAGTGTTTCTCTATAAAATATGAAGGCAGAAATGGGAATGGGAAGAAAGAGCCTAGCCTAGCTCGCGCTAAAGTTAACAGAAATCTGCCTAACAGAATAAAACTGGACCAGATAATTCATCTTGTTCATTCTATATTTTACCTTTTCCTAAGTATAGATTACATTACATCCTGATATACATAGTTGACTTTTTTCAAAATCATAATTTGATATTTGTGTTGTGTAGTGGTTAGCACTGCTGTGGTTAGCCTCCTAGCAAAAGAGTCCTGATTGTAAATCCATTGGCTGCCTGTGCCTGCTTTGGCTTCCTCCTACAGACTAAAAACATGCACGTTAGTTTAATTGGTGATTCTTAACTAGTAGATGTGAATAGTTGCCTGCCTTTCTCTGAATAAGGCCTCTAACAAACTGGCAACCTGTCCAGTATGCCCGACCTCTTGGTTAGCCTGGATTTGACAAGTGGGAGGAAAATGAATGGCTGAATAATTTGCTAGGTGGTGTAAACTGCTATCTGAATTTTTGTAAACAATAAGGCTATCTGATAGGAAACAAATCAATTTAACCCACAAGCTATGGGCACAAAAGAACCCTGTGCAATTAAGAGGCTAAGTGCTTTTATTTCAGTACTGTATACTTCGTAGCATTTTCACTGCGGACCCACTTGTGTTTCAGTTGAACATCAACAAGTGAGTTTTCCATGCTGTGTGAAAAGGTTTCACATCTGACTTTGCATGCCTCGCTTTGATCTTGGCCTTGGAATAAAGTTTATACAAAAGGTTCATTTTAGAGACTCTGGGAACCAAAGTTTTCCGCCTAGCTCTACATTTCTTTGTCTTCTTAGTTTCACACTTGATTTTATTTCCATCTCTTTGAGCCTTGCGCCTGTTGCTTTTTTTTTTGTTACTTTATCTAGAATACCTAAGCATACATATATTCTCACACATGAGTTAAGACTTAAAATAGATCCCCTGGCTGAATATTGAGTGTAGGATAACACATTTTTTGTATGTAATTAACTATAATATTTTAATAAGGCACCATTCATTGCCCACAAAGTTCTCCTCAATGTGTTGCACAGCTATTTACTGTATGATAAAATTACAGATATATTGAGGACCTGACAGTTTATCTATACCGTCCACGTATTTTGATCACGTTAAATAGCACTTTAAATTCCAAAAGTTGTGACTGATAATTTAAGCAATATTCTGATTTTACAAGACAGACAAGCATTCAAACCTAACACGCCTGTTCAGGTACCCAGAGAAAATCCAATGCGAGCTCCAGCAGCAAGTTGAACACAGAAACCTGTTGCTTGGAGGTGATGATGCTCACCATACAAATGTTCTCTCTGCCACTAACAGGGAGGGACAAAGTTTTATATTTTTACTTATTAATGTGTTAGTAGAAAAATTCTTTAAAAAGTATTGCAACATGTTATTTGCTTGTGCTACATATTCATATACGGAATCTATTATGTCAGCCAGGAGAGCTTGCAGTCTTTGGGCAAGCCAATCTAACCACCAGCATACTGAAGAGCAGATATCAGACTGGGATCAATCTTCTCATCGGACTCTTGATAATAAAGCAAATAAGGACATTTCCTGAAATGTTGAACTAATTTGAGATAAGATCTCTTTTGGTCAAGTGTAACATTATGAACATTTAATCTCTTTTGAGACACGGGGAATGTGCTGAGTGGAAAAAAATAATAGCCAAGGATGTAAAAGCAAGTTGCAGCTCCGATCCATATCACGTGTAAACCACACACATGTATAAATCCAAACAGGGTAAAAATTCAGCATGAGGCAATTCTGATAGTGTTGTGACTCCTGCCTGAATTAATCCATTCTGACTTACCTGTCAGAAAGTCAGATAAGTCAACCTGTCAGCCCAGCAGCCTGACTGGTGGGAGAGCAGGAGCGGGTTTCGCTTTTCCATCAGTTTTCTCGTAGTTTGCAGAGAAGATTTGTGTGTTCATGCGTTGTTGTGTAAGCAGTGTGTAACAGCAGGGTTTATTCTGTCTGCGTGTGCATTGGCGTGCTCTGACAGGTCAATCAATGAGGAGATGCAGTCTGCTGTTGGTTCATTGAACTGCTGTGGTAAAAGGAGAGCAAGTAAGGGTCATCTCATCCCGTTCCTCATGCTGCTTTGACTGCTTGGATTGATTGCTAACCGATTTGTATTTCTATTTTTATGTTACCTCCAATCGGCCTGATAGACTTCATCATTGCAGATTTTTTTTACAATGGAAATATTAATAATTACTTCAAGATGCAATGCCAGAAATAAAGGAAATGAAATGAAGCTCTTTGTGTTTTTCCTGTCCGCATTTCATCTCCCTTCTGCTTGGAAATACTTCATTATTTCACCTTGGAAGATGGCTCTGTCAGGCGCAGCTGACAAATGAACAGCCTCAGTTGTGTTGATCATTTTAGCTTACATTTTTTTCAGCGCTGGCACTAAACCTAATTTGAAACACAACATTCAATCATCAACGTATAAAGGGATGTGAGGCGAGGCACATCATCATTTCTATTTCTCTTTGATTCTAATTCTTAGTCTGTTGAATTGTTTCCAGTAGTTTTACATGCAAATAACATGCAAAGTTTTTTTTCTTCTTTCAAAATTACATTAAAGGCTTTGTAAAAAGACTTTAATGTCATTTACGTGAAAATATGCACATTAAAGAATATCACTGTCCTAATGTTTAGTGTAAATTATATAGCTTTTTTATCTGCACAAACAATCAAGAGTGAAAATTGTTGTGGAAAAAATGCGTAAGAGAAAAACTTTTCAGCGTACTATTTAAGACAAAAAAATAAAGGTCTTTTCACAGCACATTAGCACTTTAAAAACAAGATGAGTGCGAGGAAAGGCGACGTGTGCAGGAATCAGCGGGTGACAAAGAAAAGACGAGAGGCAGTGTTCTTACAAGGAGGGGAAATTTTATTTATAACACATGGTGCTGACAGGGAATCTCCAGCTCAGCGTCTATATTACAAGGTTGATCTGCAAGGCTGCGCATGTACTGTACGGTATTTGGAAACCAAGATTGCAGTGGCACTATAAACACACGCTTGAAACAACAGACTCGTTCCCTTTTGGTTTTTTTTTTGGTTGTTGTTTTTTTTCTTCATTTTTTTTTTACAAAATGGTACAAACAACAATACAAAATATTTGTGCTGTTGACAATTTACAAAAGAAGTCTTTTGACTCAATAACTGTGCAATTTTTTTTTAAAGTTTTTTTCTTTAATCTCCTCCATTTGAAACAATGTGACTATGGTACACCAGAATGCCTTCTGGACTGCAGCGCCTGTCATGCGGGCTGCAACACTTTTTGAAATGTAGTATGGTTACTGTAATAGAACTCATCTGTCCATTATAAAAAAGACACATGCAAAAAGCTCCAATTGTACAGTTACAGTTTGGCTAACTTTGTCTCTTTAGCTTCAAGCAAATACTACATTATGTACACTTGGACTTGAATAGCATTAGGATAACTCTTATGAAACACTGCTTCTCATCTTTGTGTTTCTAGCCTTTGCAGGACAATAGTTTGGCTTCTGTCGGAGCGTCCCGTCACGCATGTGTCCATGGTCAGGCAGTGTCCAGAGTGAGATTAAATGTCCCTTAACCAAAACAGAAATCAGGGTCGGACTACAGCAGTGCAATACTTCTTTCTTCCTTCAATGTTGTTTGTTAATGTTTTCCCTCCATTTAATAGAGGGACAAGACAAGTGGACCAGGTAACAATTAATGGCCAAAGCCCCTTTATTTCCCCAAATAAACTGCATTTTAATGGGAAACCAAGTCTGATGCAATCCACTGATATATTTGCTGCTGTGTAACTGTGAGTCATTAACATTCAGTATTGTATGTCATTGCGTTATCTAAACAACGCGGTTCTAAAGGTCAGTTAGGTTGTCTGAAGTGGGGCCTCATGTTCCGTCTGGCCCTGAATCTGGTCTGAATGTCCAATAAGAAAGTACGAGTAGTCTGTGAAGCATGTCTTTATTCTACGAACACTGGATGGCCATCAGCAAAGTCGCAGCTTTACTGCTGGATTAAAACAACGCTGAACGGGCTCATATATTATAGAACACTCACATATATACAGTAAGGCCTAGAGGAGTGAGTGTGTGCTAGTATAGACTGTACAAGTTGGTTTTAAGTGGAGCCTTTTTGCTAAAAATGAAGCAAAAGTTGAACAGCGACACGAGTATGGCTGTAAGCTCTTACAGAATCCTACAGATTCTTTTAAATGCACATGGCTTTTTGTGAAATATAGTTTGCCAGGTATTTGTTTTAAACAAAACTACGGTGAAAGGAAATGCAAAGACTGCACGGAAACAGGTAAATCATGTCATCAAATGTATAAAAATGTTCCGTATATACAACACTTATGTCAGAAATAATCACAAATAGCAGAAAGTAACAGCTGTGTTTATTTTGTGTAGATATTCTGGAGGCTGAGGAGCAGTCGGATAGATAAGAGCTTATCCAGCTGTAAGCTGGGGGAACCACTCTGTTTCTCATGTCTGAGCTGAGAGCTGCGCTGAACATCGCCACTTTCTGGCTTTACAATGCAAGGTTTGACCTACAACTACCTAATTTTAAGAGATTGTTACCCTGTTCGCCTTATTAATTACACTTATAGATGCTGCTTTCCCTGTTCATAGTTGAAAATGAACGTTTTAACTTCTGTTCAATTTGCATAAAAAATACATTTATCTCATCACAAGTCAACTTCCGTACATCCACTCTGAGAGCATACTTACTTTTTCCATGTCATCACTTTTCACGTTTATACTTGTACTGTATATTTAATCTGTTTAAACCGACCAGGTGAAGAACAACTGAAAAGCAGCAGCAAGAAGGGGGAAAAAAAGAGTAAGAGTCCTGGATCCTTCTTGTCATATCATGTGAATGTGACTGTTACTGATATTTCCACGAAGCAGTCATTATAATCATTATTTATAGACGATCTGGTCAGTTCACATGGAGCTCAAACGAGCCACCACTGAGAAGCGTTTTAATTTGCACTTGGAAGATAAGGAATGATTAAACCTTTCTATCTGTAGCCAGCGTCTGGTCCCTCTGTGAAATGTTTTGGGTATTTAAATAACATAAAACAGAGACTAAAGCTCCCCCCCCCCCCTGAAATATGATTACAAAAACCCACGGGTAGTGCTGCTTTTTCATTAAGTCACAACAAAAACTGCCTTTCAAAATGTCTGTCTCATAGAAAAACGTTATTACTGAAGCTTTAGTTTAGCTTTTTCTGCTTTGATAAAGTGCAGAATTTCTTATACTTTCCCTTCTACTAACTTCTTTTTAAAAACCTCTTGAACTCAAAGCCAAAAATTTTAGGAGAAAATTTCAGATGAATGAAACGCTGCCTGAAAAGAGACAGATTGTGAAGGCACTAAGTCCCTGGCTGAGGCTCAATTCCCACAGTTTCTCTGACAGGGACCAGCATCAGAGTTTGTATATTAAAAGTTTGTTGAGAAACAACAGTGAGTCAACAGACGGATAATGAAAAAAAGGGAGACAGAGGGACTCAGAATGGGGCCTGGACAAGATAACTGTTCTGTAAGTAATGCTATCAGAGCTATTTAAAGTTATCTGGTAGTTTCTTCATAAATGTACATCTAATATAGTTTCTGTGGCGCTTTTACTGCATGATAACTGGTGCCTTTAGACGCAAATATCTTGCATCTAAGTGACGAAACGTTTCTCCCACTGAAAGCTACGTCCAGATGAAAAGAATCAACCTTTTGGGATTTGGATGCACATAAACACGCAGACTTTAAGTTATCTTAAAGGCAGAATCATGTTAAATACCTTCATTTTCCTAAATAACCCTCACCTGTACATACATAGTTAAACATTACAGAGGTAACACGTGTGACTTGTCAATCTTCAAATTTAGTAACAAACCGTATCGAGTTTTCGCTGCAAACGCAGGGAGCTCAAAACAAACACAGCTGCTATTGAAGCCACGATAAACAAAGACACATAATGCATTTCTTCTCTAAGACAGTCCTGTTATGTATTTTTGTGATTTAATTCATCACATTCAAGTTGGCTGTGATCTAGGAGCACAGATATGCCTGACTTGAAAAGTTAATGATTTGTCCATAAGTTACAGACACACTGTAGGCCTATGTACAGTACGTCTAGCATAAAGCGCCCTCGTTGGCCAGTCACCACTCCTCTGAAACCAGTACTGAGATCTCCCACAGCTACCACAGCCCTGCACGACGGGAGAAATGACAAGGGAGGTGTGAATTAAAGGGTCAGGTGGTCATATGGGGGCGTGTAAGTCCAGAGAATGGCAACCAATCCTGAGTTAGCGGGAGTCAGCTAAAATACGCACCACTGAAGGCACTTTTTTAAACAACAGTGCTTCTGTTCTAAGTAATTCAAGTTCAAGAAAGAATAAACCGAGGCCCTTCGTGCAGGAAGGACTTTCATATCGATGTTCTTGTTCTCCTTTTCTTATCCTTTGTTTGCCTCAGACAAAGCAAGCAGCTCAACCTAAAGCTTCTTCAGAGAGTCGGGCGAGGGCTGACAGCGAGGGAAAAGCGATGACCCTCGGGAATAGTGAACAGCTTGAATCGAAGAGGGGTGAGGATATAAAAAAAATAAATAAAAATAAAAGGCTACACAAACATAGGTAAAAAAATGAAAATCTGACAAGAGGAACTTAAACCTAAATCTAGCATATAACATTCAAATGGAACAAAAGCACAACAGTTTGAAAATTAATGAGAAGTCTGAAAAATCAGAGCTTCCATTTCAGTCACAGACAGGCTTAGAGCAGGAGACGGTTGAGAAGAGCACCCGAAACTGACTCATGGCGCTGGTCCTCTGTGGTGGGCAATTTGATTGGTTGGTTGGTCAGTCCGTTGGTCAGTGTGAACATGTCCTTGTTATCTTGTGTTCAATAAGGATGTAATAGCCCCTTGTTTTAGGGGTCAGAGCATGGCAGGCCAGCTGACGGGACAAGGATGTGTGTTTGCGTGTGTGTGTATGTGTGTACGCGTGCGACTGGGCAAATTTAATCATCATCCCCTCCTCCGTACATGTCAGCCAGCTTCTTAAATCGGGGGCCCCAGTCATTGAGGTAGTCATAGTCCTGGTCTCCTGTGCTGGAGGAGTTGAGGGAGCTGACAGAGCCAGCGGTGGAGCCGCTACCCTCGTAGTCAAACACCAGCAAGGAGTCGTATGGAGGAGCAGTAGGATCGTTGTCTGCTGCTCTCAGTCCCTAAAGAAGACGGGAAAGCAGAGAAGTCAGCTGTTAAACTGTTGCAGTACTTTATGTGATTTGTATGTTGAGCAATATTCCTCAAAGCCATTAAACTCAGCGTTGCATCAAACTGACATTTAATGTAAATCATGCCCTCATTTATAGCATATTTGTGTATATACTGTAGCATTGTATAATTAAAATAATGTCAGCTTGTTCAAGGTGCTGTGAATCGTACCTGTTGTATACATGGGGATCTTTAATGTACCCATACTTAACATTGTACAAAATCATCTTTATGTTTAAGTAAAACTATCAAACATTACAGAAATTTATGCATTCATATAGTTTTTATACCTCTACATGTACATGTGAAGCTAATAGAAGAACCTGATTGCTGCAGGTTTTACCTAAAAGCAGCTGGGTAGCATTGTGGTAGTGTCACCTTTGAAGCAGCAGAACAGAGTTCCCAGACACTGTGCGGATAAACAGTCAGATGCTGGGGAACCCGAACATGAATGGATGGAGTTATCAGAAGCCAAGATGACAGACATACAGGAAAGCTCCACCAGAGGGCAAGAAAGCAGAAAAGCCATCAACATGTGTGCCCTCCCAGTCATCAGAAATGTAGTACATAGGAGGCACGATCCAAGATGAAACACAACACAGAGGCTGTGATAATGGCAGCACGAGCACCAGATTCATACACAGGACCAGAGGTGCAGAGACGCCTCTGGCAAAGTCCTGCACATTAGTGCAAGCTCAGCCAGTTTAAAGGACCATCTTTGCTGCACACTGATTAGATACACTGAGGACGACAGAGGTAATACCCTCCAAAGCTTAACTTGGTGAAGAACAACCTGATTCTAAATAACAAATCAGCAGAACAGAGTCAGAGGGAAGCTGTGATAGATATGGCAACAAAAGCTGAGAGTTAAGTCTTAGAGTATCCACAACATATATGATAATAGACCAGTTTGACCTTTGTTTTGCATTGTTCTGTTTGGTTTAGGATCTTCTAAATCATAGTGCATGGAAAACCACAATAAAAATGTATTCTTAAAGATTATGCTCAGAAAAAAGGCACAAGAAGTGAAAAGAACTTATCTTAAAGAATTACTAGTTATTTTTAGAGGTATGTGTCATAGCAAGCTAATTTAACAACAACAAAACAACTTTTACAGGATCCACAGAAGGCGTTTGGTAAATATCACTGGTTGTAGAAAGTATGCTGCAACCTAAAGGACTTATCTCACCCTGCTCATCAGCTGTTTGAATGTCTGCCCTCAGGCAAACTTTCCAGGTCCATCAAAGCACGCACTACATGATTAAGAAACAGGTTTGTTTTTTTTTTTCAAACCCCAGATCCATCATCTCACTGAACTCTGCTCTGAAATCACACACCATAAATCAGTAACAGACCAATTCAATCAGCACCTGCTGCAATACTTAATATTTATTATCTACTATTTATACACAATCTTCTTAGACAAGTGCGGTATCTTTATAAAACTACTGTGGCCACTTTTGACTCTTTTAAAAATATCTGAACATCTGGAACTGTGTTTGTATCTTTTATATACCTAATAAGTTCAATTTCTAGGTAGTGTGCAGAGTTGTGTTTTTTTTCTTCTTCTACATAGTGACGATATAGAAATTGCGAGTGTATATGGTTGGTGTGGAACTTTGCTTCTCAATAACAGGCCAAAAGTTACTGAGCCTCAGCCACAACATTATCAATATTAACAATGACAGGTGAACAAGTGAAGTTTCTCATGCCTTTACGTGTCATACTGTTTACACCTACACAACCTCATTGTGTAGGTGCCAATGATTGATCCGTGAATACAAATACAAAACTCAGGAGCTCTTTGTTTCAATGTGCGATCATCCCTTTTCATCAATACTTTGACACAGTTTCATAAATAAGATATGACGGGGTCTTCATGTTATCTGGCAAGGCTCGATTCTTTGCTCGCTTCCAAGAATGATAAATTGGGGCCATCGACCTGAAGGTTAGCTAGGTGAAAAGAATGGACTTCATCCATTTCAGTCACATAACGAGAGATACTATGGATAGAAACCTAAAAAGCTTCAATCGGTCTGGGCACAGTGCATGGCAGAAACACCATGTGTTTGCTGTGTTTGTGTTTAACCAGACTGCTGAAGTGAGCTCAGGTGAGTGCATGTGTGAAAGAGAGAGAGTGAGAGAGAGTCAAGGCTGGATGGATCAAAGCTGAACAGCTGCCAACACCTCTCGAGTGTGAACGTGTTGTCACAAGTCTGTCAATCAGCATTTTCTCGCATCAGTGTTCCAACGCTGGAGTTGTGTGAGTGGACAGTGCTCATTTGTACGTGTGTGTGCGTAAATTAACCAGGCACGGTGAGAGGAGCTGTAACATAAAGCAAAACTTGTCGTTCCCATCACCCTGGTAGAGTTCTACGTTTTGAACAACATTCAGAATAAGTAATCACGTTAGGTGTCAGATTGATGGGAAGTGAAAGTGAGTGGGCCATCTTATAGCGGGAACAAACAATCTAGTAACAGTGGAGCCATTGTGCATGCAAAAGATAATGTGTGCTTTTAAATCTACCTCATGGATGAAGTCTCCGATGTCTCCGGGGTGGGGAACAACAGGTCTGATTGGATACTGGGACTCTGGGATGATCGGACGCTCATCCACCCTGCGGACACCAGGTGGCTTGCTGATGATGTGCTCCAAGGAGTCGGGCTGCTGCAGCTGGCTTAAGTCATAGTCCTGCAGAGAAATCTAAGTAAGGTACAGTCCGAAACAGAACGCGTATTTGTGTATTTGAGCGAGTGCGTCTCTCAGGATCTCACCTGGTCCTCTTCTCCTCCTCCCTCTTCATCATACTTGAGGATGTTGTCCCTGACATCATCTTCAGGGTCAATGAGCAGTTGCTTTGTCTGCCTCTCCTTCTCTCTGCGTTTGATCCACACCACAAACAACAGCACCATGCCTGCAATGATAAACACATGAATGTGAAAAAACCCTATGGTATGTTGCAACAACCTCTAAAAAACAAACTAAAAGCAGACAATCAGATAAGTAAGTAGTAAGGTTGCATATAAGCACAGAGTGCAGATGCTAAACATGTATAGCGTTTAATACGTTTAGCACGTTTGTATCGGACATGGCAACATTTAATTAAATGTCGGTTTTACTAATGCATCCTGAGGAAGCTGTTCGCCATTCGTCTTGAGGGATAAAAGACCGTCAAGAATAAACAACCTAAGTTTATGTTAACATGACAAACTGCAAAGTACAATGACATAGCTATGCCAACACAAAACCACTTAGGGAGCCGGTTGGTGGATGAATGGGCCCAGCAGGCAGATGGCTGCTACTCATAATTTATTTCCTCCAAACAGTCCCTTTAACCACAGCCACTATGACCTTTCCCTACTTAATCACACGGTTAATGTTTCAGTAATATGAATCATGACGAACAATTTTTCTTTGTTATTGCGTTTCATTTTTCATCCTTAAGTTTTTATTATCTTTGTAGTCTTATCTATCTATTTATATATTTATGGTTATTTCTGTGTGATCTTGTGCTTGTATATGTCATCACTGCAAAAGCTTGGTGTGCTGTACTTGAGTAAATAACAAGAAAACAGATTCAATTAGAATTCTGGGTTAATAGGAGTTATAAGATAATAGAAGATTCTAAATAATCTAAACTTTTAAAACATTTGGAAAAAAAACCTTACAGTTGAAATGATCTATTGGGATGCCATACACAGTGTGAACACAGCACAGCAACAAAGTAAGGCAAGACTGATAGTAGCATTTTTTCCCTACCAGGAAAAGAACACAAAAACATCTCATCCAGAGATGCTGGAGAAGATTCAAGCACTCCAGGCATTTATCTATTATACAAACTGGTGCTGATGTTATTGTATTGTTAAATATTTTATGTCTGTGCCATGTACTACATCTTTTTGAGGAATCTAATCACAGACAACTTTTCTACAGCAAATGTGTGGGTACGTGATATGTTTGAGAGCATCGCTGAATGAATAGCAAAAACTCACTGAGTAGTACGATAATGCAGATGAGGATGGAGATGATGGCTCCAGTTCCAAGGCCAGCAGCTGCCACGGCCCCGAGGGTGGTGCAATCTCCGTTTTCATCGCAGGGACACACCTTAACTTTGATGACTGACCTGTTGGACAATGGAGGGTTCCCGGAGTCTGACACGATTACAGGGACTTCATACACTCCAGGCTCTAAATATATTTGATACCGCAGACTCAAACGGGCAAAATCACCTGTAAAGGGAAAAGAGACATTACTAACAATCACATTTCATTTTTCAAAAGGATTATTTTTTTCCTGGGTTACAAATAGTTAAAAATAACCGTATCCTCAAAAGTTTATTCTGCTCATCTGGATGTAGCGTTCTCCCACTGAAAACGTTACATCAACATGAACAGAATCAACTTTTGGGGATTTACACCTTTATTCTGCAACGCAGTCTGAACTCTTAGGCAAGCTGTCTTGTCTTCTTTAAGTAGTCTTCAGAAACAGTTCTGCAGGCTTTCTGAAGGACACTGAAAGCTCTTCGTTATATGTTGACTATCTTTTGTTCTGTTTTCTGTCAAGATGATCCAACACTGCTTCAATAATGTTCAGGTCTGGGCTCTGGGGAGGCCATTGTGTATTTCCTTTATCCAGATATCTTTTTACTGCATTGGCAGTGTGTTTGAGATCACTGTCATGCTGAAAAATGAAGCTGTTGCCAATCAGATGCTTTTCATTCCATAAGAACCATTGCTACTAATTTTAGTCCAATTTTTGAGTAATTTGGCTTCCTGGCAGCCACCCTTCTACTGAAACCATTTCTGACGAGGCTTCAATCAAAGATGAATCAACCAAAAGGCTAGATGCATCTCTCAGGTCCTGTGTCAGGTCTTTGCTAGATCTTTTCCTATTTCTTAAGAACATGACCTATCACTTTTTCTTTTGCCGTCCTTTTGTTCAGTTTCCTCAAATTTTCTAAGGACACACTGCACAGCACGCTGGTACATGCCAAGTTTTTTGTTAAAATCTCTTTAAGAATCACCTCGTTGGTAGAAAATTACTATTTTATCCCTGTCATACTGTGCTATGTGGCATTTTTCATTGGTTCAACTAAAGAAATTTGATCAAATTATATGTTTGTGTGACAGGGTGCTAGTAAAAAAGTACTTAACGAAGTAATAAGTATGGCTCCTTGGAAGCAAAATAAAAAGAAATGGTAAGCTACTCAAGACTTTTGTGCAGTAATGTACATGAACGTGCATATGGTTAATAAACGCATTGTCAGAAGAGTAAAAACTAAAATGTTTTTTTAATTTTTTAAATTTGATAATTTGTCTTCAGTGGTAACACCTTACCGCTGATCCTAGAAATTGTCCAGTTACGTCGGATGGTGGTGGGAAACGTGGGCAACTCGAAGACAAAAGGTCCAGCGTTGGGGTCTGTGTCGGCATCAGCGGCAGTGATGTTGACACCGTTGATGCTCCTGTACGTCCTTTCACAGATCTGAGACTCTTTGGGTATGAGTGCTGGGGGGTTGTCATTAATATCTATCAGATAGATCTGCAGTGTTCCTGTGCCGCTGGCTGCAGGAGAGCCTTAGAGCAGAAAGAGAGAAGCAAAAAAAATAATATCACGACAGGAGGAAAACATGACAAGAGAAGATGTGTGCAGTGAAAGGGACAATTGAAGGGGAAGAGAGAGATGTCGAAGGCTGGCAGAAGTGAGGGAAATAATGAAAGAAGACGAAAAAGAGAGATACAAAAAAGGAACGAGAAGAGGTGATTGGAGCATTGTTCATTCACAATGACGATGAAAAGGTAGGAATACTGTGGAGCTGCAGGAGAATTTCTACACTTGACAGAAACACTTCTGACAGTTGTGCTTTCCAGTTCTTCTTTTAGTCTTACAGCAAAATCAAACCCATCACAATCGATCCAGATGGCGGCACAGCGCATCCAATCTTCTGGAGCGAGTCTAGGTACAATAATGATGACTGTAACACAACTAAACAAGTCTTTGTCTATGTGTATTACACTGTTATACGAGAGTCGTTTACCATTTTGGACATAAAGGCACTTTTATTTGAAATATTAACAGTACATTGCTTTAAAACTACTAATGGGACATTGTCAATGCACATTGACAGTCCTTCACTGTCACACAGACAATCAGTTAAATACTTGAAAATAAGCAGTATACACGTGTGTTTGTGTATTAAAAGTAAATCTCCATAGAACGTATGCAGGGAACATTTAGAATGTAAAATAAAGGTGTTGTTGCAAACTGAAAGCAGTGCTGCATCATTTTTAAAGTGAGATCAAGTTGTACTAAGAATCTAGGTGATTTTTTTTTCTGTGTTGAACTCTCAATGACTGCACTAGACTGGCTCATTTACCATTTTTAGGTAGTAATCACATTTTACATATAAATCCGCAGCTATTGCCTATTAGCAAGGTAACAAAATTGTGACATTAAACGCTCTAAACTTTACACCAATGTTGTTCTGACTCAGCTTTGTAAATCTGTGGAAATTGTCGAGG
The DNA here is from genome assembly GCF_051167445.1 of Perissodus microlepis. Classification (NCBI taxonomy): domain Eukaryota; kingdom Metazoa; phylum Chordata; class Actinopteri; order Cichliformes; family Cichlidae; genus Perissodus; species Perissodus microlepis. Next base: position 24,076,917 of record NC_140480.1, read on the forward strand.
CAACTTGGTGTGATACTGATGTAGGCATGCCATTGTAAGTGCTGCTTTAACTACAATAGTGTCAGCCTTGGAGTGCAATAACATGCACTGGTGCACACAGACACGCTCACACTTCGTCTACAGGCACAATCTAGAAGCTTCTGCATTGACCGAACACAGCAACAGACCATCAGCAACTGCATTATGGAGAATTGGGAATAAGAAATAGACACTTTAAACAATCAGGGAGGGAGATAGCTGAGCAAAGTGATGAATGCATGAATGCGTATGTGCAGCAGGAAAATGTGGCAGTGAAACATCTTAAAAAAGGGTGCTTAGCGGTATAAAGCTCAGCGTTGTTTATTGAGTGTGTGTCAGTGGGTGACGGCCCTTAGCTTTCCCCAATTAGGAGTCATTTCCCTGTCATGCCCCACTGGCCCAGTCATCACATGGAATCAAGCGACCCCAGGGCTCATCTCTGGCATGAGATAAGGGCAATGTAATTTACAAAGATTTATGCAAAGCTTACAGATCTGCCAATTAAATGTGGCAACAGAGCAAGACGTTTGCCACAAGAAGGGTGAGACACAGCTGAAGACAAGGGTCTGGAGTGAGTCTGTTATCAGTTCGAGCTCTGTTTGACTGGTAACACCATGGTTTTTCGATTGCTTCATTAATATCAAGTGATTAATAAAGACATCAAGACGTCACTGATGAATATAATACGTTTTAGTATCTAGAGTCATTGGATAAGTGACCTAAAATTTCTGCCATAACTGGACAACAGGCGTAAAAGTGAAAACAATATAGATGCTCATCTCACACACAGTTTTGCACAGTTAAAATTAAACCAATGGGGGAAGTGCCTTAAACATGCATTCTATCTGAAGGCCACTATAAACACATTCCTACTGAGTTTAAGGGCTCTGTTACTAATTTTGCGTAACGATGACTAAAAAATAAGTTTATTTTGTACATCTTGGTGATGCAATGGAGTATGAAATGACACGCTGACTTGCCAAGCACGAGACATTAGCCAATGAGCTTTTTACAGCCAGTTCTGTCCTTCATTGCCACATCAGTTTTTTTGCAACTAAGATGGAAACACCCATCTCGAGGCTTTACAACAGGACTTAAGAAACCAGAGATTAATGTCATGGTAACGACATCTTTCATCTATTGTTCATGTTGTCAATAGATAGATAACATTGCATTCCTTTAACTATGACGACTCGTTAATTAACAGGTAGACTTCTATAATATCCAAGTTATTATTCATCATTCAAAAGCCAGATCCTTTAGGAAGCCATACAGGCTATAAAATCACTTGAGTTTTCAAATATTATACAACAGCTTCTAAAAGCTTTAAATTCATTTCCCAGCCTTTCAGTGGATCACTTGATTTGACTGACACTAATTAAACATTTTTATTATTAGTGTCTTTTTTCATGCTATAAGCATCCAGACAGTAATTATGCATCTCTTCGTATTAACTGTTGTGTGTGTGTTTCCAGTTTTTTTTTGTACTTTAAAAGCCAGTCTAGGGACAGGCATTGCAAATTAGCATAGGCCCTGTGTGTGGCATGGTTCATGTTACATACTTGTCCCTATACAAATACACAATAAACAGTTAATGCAGACTGTTAAATGCAATTTGTACATGTGTAGATGCTCTACCAGGAATACATGTGGTTCATGAATGCAGTACTGCAAACGCAGGCTTTCAAATGCACACACACACACACATACGCGCGCAAGCACACACACACAGAGGCTTACCAGTTCTGCTGGTTTGTTAATCCTAGCCATGTATGGGGGACATGTGGAAGCAGCTTGCCACAGCTGATAGGAGAATTATGTGGGTTTTAACCAGCTAAATAAATAATTATGTTTGTGTAAATTCCTCAAAAGGATTTGTATTAACTCCTTTTTTTGATGGGGGATGAGAGATGCGAGGCATGGTGAAAAGACTCGTAGTAAGCCTACCATATGCTCTTTGAATAACGCATAAATATAAACAATACCATAGGTGTGTTAAGAGGAAAATGAGCCAAAGGGTTCTGAAATGGTCAGATTTCATCGAGGGGGTGTAATAAGTGTACTTCTCACCATGCTGTCACCACCTCTTCATGTCCCATTCTACTATCCTTACTGTTTCATAGTACTTCTTACCATAATCCCTCTTATGTTGTGACGGCTGGCACTCAGGCAAGACCCACATAGACACACAAACATGCACATGAAAAAAACCCTGCCGGTTTCTTTTGTTCTTGGCCACAGTCCCAATATCAGGCAGACCTATTAGAAGCACGCCAGTCGGAACGGTGTACTTTACAAAGGTGAGGTGAGCAAAAAAGCCCAAATAATAGGAAACAGGTAACATATCGTGATTATAAAGAAGGTTTGGAATTAAAAAGCAGAAAAAAACAGGAAAGTCCAAACAACAGGAGCATGTAAACCTATAATCCTGCTGCGTCTCCATGCATCAACACAGCAGGTTACATTTTTTGCTGTTTGACATTGTCAGTCACCACAAATACATGTACACACACATGTGCACGTACTCGCCAAATTTCGTTTCAAACGAGTGGCTTCACACATGCTAACACCTATAAACACACCAATGTTTCAAAGCCAGCTCAACTTAAGATAAATGCACCAGTGCGCTGCATGTCACTGATAAGGTAATTTGGAAGGAAAATAGCATTTCCCGTTTTACTCATGAAAACAAGAAACATTCACTTCCACTTGAGAAAAAGTTATTTGTTTGCTGTGATTGGGTTTGTGCTCTGTAATGCTTGAGTTTCAACTTTGAGGCAGAACAAGTAATGTATGCTACATAAATTGCACAAAGCCCAAGGAGGAAGCAGGCTTGGACACAAGATAGGAGAGGCTCAACAGTTTAACCAGTTGTGCAAATCCTGGATTTTCACTGACTCTAACCCAGCTACATGCCTTCATAGTCTTCTAAATCCACATGCAAGTTGCAGTTTTAATCAGCTGATATACTCAATATATGAAACACTAGCTTGTGTCTCAGAGTTCAATTACACTGTACAACTCTTGGCTCTGGATTACGTCAAATGCATATAAAACAAGTGGTAGCAAAGCACCTTCAAGAATACTGAATTTACGCTGAGGTGTATGTTATACTGTAGAAAGTCCCAGTTCTGTCATCATATGCCTAAACTATTGGACATCGGAGTCTTTAAAGAATGAAAACTTGATAAAAAAAATGTGGTAAAAGTGTTAAACAAATATGTAAGAAACAGCAAACTCTGATTTTAAATGAAAAATAGCAAACATCACTAATGCAGCAGCTTAAAAGAGTTTCTTACCATTGTCTGTTGCCAGAAATGTGGCTTCATATATGTTGTTTTTTACATAGACAGACTCCCGGTCGAGCATTGCTGTGGTTACTATCTGACCGTTGCTTCTATTGATGGACAGCCAGTCTGCTGGGTCGTTCAGCTTTGAATACCTAAAGACACACAAAGACAGATCGATGGAGACGTTAGCGTTTGGCGTTTCCCTGTTTACAAGCAATTAGAAATTTTCTCTTGCATCTGTGCATACCTAAATTGCCTCCCCACACACACAGTCTAAAAATCACAACAGCTTGACCTTCACACAGTTTAATTCTTCAACGACTTCTTCTCCAGAGCATGCAGCCTACAGTCAATTTCACCTCATTTTTTTTCCACTCCTGTGTACCAGCCATTGAAGTCAATTACCTCCCTAGTTAAGCACTGACGCAACTGCCTGTGTGTGTGTGTGTGTGTGTGTGTTTTACACACCCATTTTCTGAAAGTGTTTGCTTAAGCTTACACTGAGAGGTTTATATGCATATATGTCTCGATGCTTGCATGTTTGCAAATGTGCCTGTGTGTGTATATAGGGAATGTGTATAGTGTGGCGATAGGAACATGGGATCTTGGTACTGACAGGAAAGTGGATGTGGTAGCAGGTGGCAGCAGTCCTCTGGGATAAAGCAGCAGAGAAGGAACAGGGGATCATCTCCAGGACCGAATGCCAATCTCACTCTGATCTCGCTGTTCTTGTTTTGCTGGCTTTTGTTTCCTTTGGCTTGTTTCACACATTCATTTTTATCTAAGCTCTCTCTACTCATGTCGCCTCACCTTAACTTGAGGTGCTTTTGTGTTCATTCATTTTCGTAGCCCCGTCTGTATCTTCTCATCTGTGTCTCATTCATTCTCCGATACCGAGTTCATCAACAGAAACCGCTCTTGGTTCACGCTTACGCTATGAGACATCATCTGCAGACATGTGACACCTTGGCCTTGTGCACCTATGTTTCTACACCAAATTCATTTCATTTACTGAATGTGAGCCGGGGTGAAAAAGCCAACTTGTTATGTGACATACACTTCCAGCCTTTCAATCTATTCAAAATGAAATGGATTTGACCTTAACCCCGCTTTTATGTTTACTGAAATGTACTTTACTCAGCATTAGCGTACAGCTCACTTATTTATTTGTGCTTGATTAAATACTGCACAGCATTTCTACTTACATGCAGGAGACTGAAAGCCTGAAGGGATGGGTGGCAATAAGTAGGGGGGCGAGGGGTGGACAGAGACTATAATCTCTATCCTGTAGTGATTGAGGTTGGATTTTCCCAGCAGGCAGTGGGCATGATCCGAGGCAGAGCACAGTGCGGGGAAGGGAATCACAGAGATGACATTCCCACACTCTAGACAGATTCACACAGGCAAGCCAAGCCCACAGCCGCTAACAGGCAGACAGTGAAATCACCACCAGGACTACAGTGAGTCCATCACAGTGGGAGGGTGGGATAAAAGAGGGAGGAAAATGAGCAGGAATGTGTAGGAGAGGTGACATTCGGAAGTAGCAGCATGGCTGTATGATCTAATTTTAATGTCCTCATTAAGACCGACTTGATACCTACTGCTGTTCTGTGTCCAAATGCATTTCTATTGGCTTGACCATGCCAAACTGACAAATGCTCTCTGTCTGTGGAGTGGAGGGCAGACAAATGGGTGTACATTTTAATGAGAAGAGGAAAATTAAGGATGAGTTTTTCCAAATGCTAGAAATATCATGTTTGAAAAATAAAAACATATTTCTGAGCCTATTAAACAAACAGTTTTTGATCTGGGGAAATATTTTTCTTGATACCCTTTCATATCTGTCAATATGAAGATGAATTAAGCCAAATTTCTTCCCCTCCCTTCTGTCTCTGCGTTCTACTTTGCTTTCCTGAGCGTGGCTTTCATCCTGATCCATGGCTGGCACACCCTTGTCTCATCAGCTCACCTAACCAACTGCTTCTCCAACCACTCTCCGCCAGATTGTTCTGTCAGCTTCAGCAGTAAACTAACGCTGGGCCAACTCTGATTTATTTCCTTGTATATTTCTCTCTCGTGTTAACCAAGTTCTGTCTCTGCGCCTCAGATCTTCCTAATGTGCAAGCCAGCAACCAGTCAGCTACCTGCCAGCCATGCTGTCACTTCTTCTGCCACACTCACCTGTCAGCGCACTCTCCACTGTCCTTCCCAGCTCTCTTCACCTCCCAGCTTTGCCTCCTGTCTACCTTGGACCCAAGCCTCATCACACAAACTCTTTTTTAATAGTAGTTTTATAGTTTGAAATTTCTGCTAATGGGAATCTCTTAAGGTCACTAATTAACTATACACATTTTTTATCTGTACAAACATCAGTGTTTTAAGCCCTGGAATTTCTGCTATTTCTCTGGCAAACTATCAGTCAAAAAACATAAAACCAGAAATATAATTTGCTGTTTTTACACTTCACTTTGTGTACAAAAAGATTTGGCATGTTAAGAGACTTGTTAATTATTTAACCTTAATTTTAGGTGGTGCACAGACATGATAGTGGTGTCAATCTTTTTATCCAAAATTCAACAGAAAAGATTAGAAATACACAAATAATTTCTTTTTAATATGCCTGACAAATGAGCAGTCACGAATGAACTTTACTCAGAAATCTCAGAGGTCAGTGCCTCAACATCTGGGCAAATAAAATCAATATTTTCAGCACAGCTCAATGCCAAAGCAAGAATTTTTGTTTTTCACTCGGATAACAGACCCTTTAAAATCAGGGACAGAGAAGGATTCAAATATGGAGTGCATAAATAGGTGTGCGCAAGACATTTTCTTCTTTTTCTGCCCTGCAAAATGACTACAGCACCTATTTGTCCCCGGGTACGTTCCACGATAACACGAGCGCACGTACGCGCTCTGATGATAAACGCCGTAACACAAAGGTTTGTTCACAAAGCAGAGTGCTCTATTCATCCCCACACTTCAATTAACTCTCTCCAACTCCAGTCACCGCAGACGAATTAAACCATATTTAACGCACAAAAAAAACCTTCTGTATAAACAGTCTTTAGGGGGAAATTTCCAACACAATGACTCGACGTTTTGGTGGAATCATTAGCCGTGTTTTTGTATTTCAACAAAAAGTTAAGTGGAGAATATGGCTGGCTTCAAAATGTTGTTTTAACTTGCTGTAGTGCTGCCTATAGTAAACAACAGTGCTCTGGTCATCAGAGAGCACCCACAGTGGTTTTGTTTACAAGTCCCAACTGTAAACAACGTAACCATGGGCAACTGGTTATCACCGTTGCTAACTTTTTAATAAAGTGCTATCCAGTATTTTTTGTCTTCTTGTAAAAGTAAACAGTTTTCTCCAGTACGCTTCTGGAATATGAAATTTGGTTTCAATGTTATTCTGTGTGTGAAAGTTTTCCTATTCGTTCCCGCGCCTTATTTCCAATGCTTTCCGAAGCTCTCCTCTACCAGAAGGCTTCTCTCATTTGGGAGTTGCTAGGTGTGTGAGTACAGCTGGATGTATGATTAGGCCTGGCAGGTTAGTGATCTTAGCAAGCAGCAGGGAGAGGTATGACATTTATTTTTCAAACCCCCGACCCTGAGGATGAAAAATGCATGTCTCAAGCTTAGCCAAGGCGGTTTGGGTAATCACTTATGCCAGTGTCTCCAGTCCCATGTCTCGACCTTACTGGCTGGGTGTCTGACAGGTGATGCATGATGCTTCACTCCTCTTCCCTCTCCCCATCCCGCTCCTGTACACACTGCCTTTCCCCAAAGCCCACACTGTCAGTCTGTCCCTCCATTGATAAGCACCTGTCAACTTCAAACCTTGACCTAAAGTCAGCTCACCATGTTCAGCTCCTGTCCCCTTCCCTCCCTTTATAGTCCCTTAGGTCCTATTTCACTTTACTTTTGACTTTTAAGGCTCCCTCTAAATCTTCTCCATGTCTGACTTTTCTTTATGTATCCATTCAAAAAGACAGACAGCTTTTTGTCACACACACCGACATGTGCAATATATTACATCTAACACAAAACCCGGTGTAATATCTAAATGTCTTTCCCATTAAAGGCATGCCTGGTTTAAGGCCTGTTTGACTGATGGCATTTGGAAGTACAATACTATGCAAAAGTCTTGAGCCACCCCTTGTTTGTTACATTTTGCTAAAAAAAAATGGAAATTGAAATGTGCAAACATAAATGGAAATACAGTGTTAAAAGCAAAAACAGTGTTAAGTCTAATTGTTGAATGTTGTCATTGTGTTTCTTCAATTCAATCTATAGGATCAAGACATTCCTTTGTCTCTGACCACCTCTCCAGCCACTCTGTGCTGGGGGAGGTTTTATTGCAGATACATTCTATCTGAAAGATCTGATTCTTGTGATGTTGCTTCCTGCTTTTATGATCCTTTTGGTGAGCAGGAAGTCATGCATACAGAGACACATGTATACAGAGACACACACACACACACACACACACACACACACACACACATTCTTGCACATGCATACAGATGTTTACACATGCACACGCATAGTGCCTTGTCTTAGAACCATTTGGGGGTTTTACGGTGGGAGGTGCTTTTGCTGTGATGTGTATTGTGTGAACTGTTTTCCCAATAAAAGGCAGCAAGCGGAGGCCGGATTTGGGGTCAGTTTGCGGTAGGATTCAGAGTGCTTTCTGAGACACCGGCCGGGGCCTCCCTTGCTAGCAAGTAAAAGACGTTTGTCTTGTTTTTGTCGTTAACAGGAATACGTTTCTAAACTAGCGGGGCTTGTGGAAACACAGACCCAACAAACAGAGTTTGTGAAATTCAAATGAGCTTGAGAGTGAGTATTTGGTATGACCACCTATTCCTCAACATAGTCAGAAACCTCTCAGGCAAGCTTTTTTTTTTTCATTTTATTAAAGTAGTCTTCAGGAATAGTTTTTGAGATTTCTTGAAGGTCATTCCAAAACCTTTCCTTGGACTTTCATACACAGAAAAAAAAGGTTACTTTAAACCCACTTTAAAAAAATTGTTACAGCTAAATCTATTAGTTTTAATCAGACAATAATTTAATTTAAAACTATGACTTAAAGTACATATTTACTTAAGGGCTAATTGTTTCTGTATTTTTTTCTGTGGTAAGTGATTTTAGGTAGAGTGAAATAAACAGTTTCAAACCAGAAATCCCAATTTTCCATTGCAACAATATAAAATTTCAGTTCAGCTAAATAAACCAGGATAGCTTTTAAAATGTTTTTTTCTTTTTTTAAATTTAAACGGATTCTTTTCCAAGTTGTCTGTTATGTATGGACCCTGGTTCATCCCTTGAGTCAGGTACCTTTTTTTATGGTTAAATGACTCATAGGTCACTGTGAATTGATAAAAAAACAAACAAAGGCAAATATCCCTTTGAAAATGGTAAGGCACAATGAGTGGATCGAAAATAAGTGAAAAAGCAACAAATGTCCAAAGAAAAGCTTTGAACGACGTTCAGAAAATCCAAGAAAACCCAGAAAAATACAAGAAGGTCTGTCTCCTTGGAAGCAAAATATAAAGAAATGAGTGAGACTCTTGCACAGCACAGTATGTGCAGCAGTATCAGTTCTGTGTGATACAACTGAGAAAATGGCAAAAATGAAACCCTGAACTTAAAATTCTTCAAAAATAATGAAGACAACTGGTGTCCTTACGTAACGACTCGAGCAGATACCTTTTATGGAAAAGGTGTAAAGCAGTGGGATTGATAACGATTCTGTCCAGATGGAACCAAATGAATGAGGTGGAGGATTTGCCATCTCTACAGTCTTTGCTTTTCATGTGGCGAGAGCGGAGGAAGGAGATTTAGCCTGTGTTTATGTCAGTCGGACTGTGCCAGAAAACAGCATGCTAGTAAAAGTGTTAACCTAAATCCAGGATGCACCGCAGTCTTGACAGGTCATGAAAAAAGAGAGTGGAGACCAATGAGTTAAATCCACAAAAAGTAGAAACTGATCTAGCGAGGAAGATAACAGAAAAAAAAGAAAGTGTGGGAGCGAGCAAGAGAGCGAGAGAAGGAGCCCAGCTGGTGACTTTGGAATCTTCCTAAATTATAATGTACACCCAATTTACTCTCATTTGCTGTGAAATTATCTAGGAAATTTGTTTAGATCTTTTCCCCGGAGAAATTGAAAGGAAGGAGCTGTTAAAGTGCAAGGTGGTTGGAAGGAGGTGGTCTTAATGTCACACCAAACATCCGTGTTATCAGCTTAATTGTGTACTCTTCTGTGCTAGTTATAAATCACGGTGCACTCACTGTAATCAGTACTGACATTGTACATGCACAAATGGAAACATAAGGGTTCTGCAGTTGTATGGGTGTCATCTAAAGCCTTGTTCTCTCTTCATGTAGAATGCAGAGCAGATTGTTCTTAACACAACCCATCTAAGTTTGAAGGGTCATAGTGGAGCCACTGGTGCTGTCAAACTGACAGCAGGACTTAGAAAAGACCTGCTGGTCATTCAAAGGTTGGTTTACATTTAAAATCCAGAGAGGCTTAGCACAGAGAAGAAACACTGCAGGTGGACATAATGCTGTGTCAGGTGTTTGGGCCTCAGCCAGCTGTTCTCTTTGCCGCCCCCACCTTGCTCCATCTCTTTTGTTCTCTCTCTCTCTCTCGTGTTGTGTGCATCTCTGTGTGTGTGTGTGTGTACCTGCCTGTATGTGCTCATGCAACCTACAGAATGCACACACATCTGATTACCCCAGAGGCTACTGCTCCCTATTAACCTTTTTACCCTCCTTACTCAGAGTTCTCTGCTGGCACATAAACTTCTCACAGTAAGATTTTGAGAGATGGGTAATGCCAAAATATAGTCCCCTTTTTGAACTTTGACCTCTGACCACTGACAGGGAACCGATCCGAGGCTTTTTAGCCCACTGCCAGTGCATATGGATGCAGGTTTGTGCTTACACAGCAGACAGCCACTCTACAAGCTAGAATTAATTAGACAACATAGCCAAACCACATGGAAAAGATGTTATCTAATTAGATTTAAAGGATATACAAGATCAAAATTAAACTAATGCCCTACTGAATTTTTCGATTCTGTGGAAAAAACTGTCTCTCAGTACTCGCTCAGTACCTGATTATCTGCTGCATCTGAAGTCGGTCAGGATCTGACGCCGAGAAGGTCGTCAGGCTGGTGCCAGCAGGGACACCTTCCTCAAAGCGGATGTGTTTTGGGTTTGTGGGGAAGTAAGGAGGTTCGTTTACATCCTGCACAGATATGGTGACCCCAGCCGTGGACTGGAGTGAGGACTGGATGCCAGTGGCCAGGTGGGCCTGGTTGGACACCACTACCGTCAGCATGAAGGCACGGTTCATCTCAAAGTCTACCGGCTGGAGAAAGGAAAAAAAAAAAAAACAGAGTTACTTACATTTGAAAGGAGAGAATGCTGAACACATTTGAAATAGTTTAAGCTTTTTGAAACTGTTGGCCTTCATGTTGCTTGCTCCGTCTTCTCTTTCTATCTCCTTTGTGTGCAGGTTGCCCTTGTCTCTTCATCTCAGTATTTGTTATTTTTCACTCTTTCTCTCTATGAGGACATGCTCTATTCTGGACCGATTCTGGGTAAGATTACTGCTTTTCAAATACAGTCTCTTAGGTTACAGTGTTACCTACAGCAGGGTAAAGGTAACACTTTAGAATAGTTTTGCATTACCAAAAATAAATACCCCTTTCAGCTTGCTCATGAGTATACATCCACAGGGTGTCTGTAGCCCTCTGTACATTTACCACTAAGTGTATTGATTTTACTTCACTGCACAGCGTCTTGATATTGGCAACATCTCTCCCACCACATGACCAGCAAGAAAGCTATTAATTTTCTTCAGATGAATGACTTTAACCAAAATACAAGCTAGCAGGTGAAAGACACCCGTTATGTCTCGAACAAATAATTTTGCAAAGACTTACACAATTTAAAGGCCATTCACTTTGTAATTGTGCTGGTTAACTTGACTTACAACCATATAGTTGTAAGTCAAGTTAGAGGAGATTAGAGAAGGCTAATATGGGCTATATTCTAGACTATATTCCTGGTATGCAGCTACATGCAAGGAAGTCAGAAAGAGATGTAAACACTGCAAATGTGGTTGGGATTTTGTTATTATTATTTTATTTTTTGTATTTATTTATTGTTTGCTTATTTACACTTTTTGCTCTCATTACAAAAGAATGAAAATGGGAATGTGGTGACATTTAGTTGAAAAAGCAATTAAATAACTTAAAAATGAATTCTTTATGCTACTTATTATAACGAAATAGTAAGCTGGGTACTCAAATGTGTAACTGTAAAACTCATTACACCAACGCTGTTCTGGCTCTCGGTCCTTTAAGAAAAGTACATTTTCTCTTGCTTTTTTCTCGAGGTTTCTTAAATTCTTGCCCTCAAACAAATCAAATGTCCAAGAATGAAGGAGACTGTATTATGTACTGGTGAGGATAAGCAATGAAAAAATATAACAGAGGTGACTAACCTCCCGTGTTCATAGCCTGCACATTAACGAAACACTGCAGGCTATAGAGTTAAAGCTAGAGAAAGTTTAAGTGATATTTTATTATATAGTCTGATTATTACTATTATAGTGTCAACAGCATTATTTCTTTTTCTGAAGAAATAATTTCCAAGCATCATGCTTGGACTATAATCATTATACCGATTAGTGTAAAGATCCCCGTCAACATTTCTCTTTTCGCCTCTACCTGGGGAATATGCATTAAACCTTGCTGATGAAAAGGGACATGATAAATGAACAGATGTCATGTCAAGTAGTCTCCTGATGAACAAAGACGCACACAGACACGCAGACACAGTGCAGGGCTGATACTGTTCGCCGTGTGTTGTCATTCCTTTTGAATTAAAAGTGTGTATATGTGTACACTACAGGGAGTTTTGAGACCTGAGCTTAAACCACAGTGACAGTTTTTTGCTCCCCTAATGAAGAATACACAATCGAGTTCAAATGACAGCAAGCAAGGAGATAAAAACAGAACAAGTATGCTGCTTGTAGTGTCCACTTGTACATTTCTAAACAGGCAGATGATAATTACTGCTCCGAAGCTGATGCTGATGTTAATGACTTTGAGCAGGTCTGTATGTTGCATCAACTCACTGTTATCGGCAGACAGTCTGAGAGCACAGAGATAAAAAAAACAACAAAATGAGCGCTTTCAGGAAGGTTGGTTGACAAGGCCACTGAAGAAGAGGTGTTTGTACCGGTGCTACGGTTTGCCTGTGTATGTACATGCACGCAAGTATAAATAAATGTAAGCACGCTGGTGTGCATTCGTCTGTGACCTCGTGGAGCACTGGGAGCCCATTTACAGGCTAACCACGCTCAAGGCTCTTTGATCTAAAGCCAGTGGTATTCAAAACACAGGGAGGTCTACAGTATAGCTGTAGGCTACATAAAACACACATACACACACCCTGAGGGAAGCCAGAGGGGTGAGAGGTCAATAACATGGCTTGCATCGTTTGCCCATGAGCCATCACATCTTACATCTCCTTGAATCGCTTCGCTCTTTTCTCTTTTTCCCTTTTACCTAATTTGTTCCGCTGGACTTCAGCTTTCCACCCCCTCGTCTTTTCACATCTGCCCTACCCCGGCTCTCTGTGATCTATGCTCTCTGCGGGCTGCATTCCTCAATCCTCGGAAATCTGTCTTCGCCTCACTTCACTTCTCCTTTCCACTTCCCCTGTCATCTTTGGTGTTTATCATAAGCTGTGATTTACATAACTTAACTACTCATTTGATCCAAGTGGCTTTATTTGTGCGTCTGTGTGGGTTTGTATTTTTTTTGTGTGTGTTTGTGTGTTTACTGTCTTTATTACCGTAACGTAAAACGAGAATACGTCTCACAAAATCCACAGAGAGCAGTGCAAATGTGTGACATGATCGGGTTAAATCCTCACCCCTTGTTTACAGAGGAATTCAACTCTCTTGTGGAAGACTGATGCGTATCTGGGTGTCAGTGTAATTTAATCTGTCTGTAATAGCAGCCACAGATGCCTTGGTTAAAAAAAAAAAAGTGTTTTAGAAAAAAAAAGAAAAAAAAAGAGCAGGAACAACAAGCTAGCACCAGTCTTATGGGTTCTTGACTTTACCTATTACAAGCTGTCTGATGTGAATGTTCTGTCTCCCTTTTCACAAAGCAAGCCAAAGCACCCTGTTTACTTGTTGAGACTGTCTATTGCTCGCTTCGTCCCAGGGGGTGTCCTGTCTCTTATTTTATGATTTCCTGATAACCTCCCACGGGTCCCTGTGCAAGCTTAGGGCTACCCGACTGCCTGCTGAATTTTGCATCAGGGAGTGAGAGGAATGGATTATAAAAGGCAGTCATCTAGAGATAATGAAGAGAAGCAAAATGCCAATGCTCATTGCTCAGGGTGCTATGGGAATTATAAGGAGATGTTATTGCTATTTTTTCAGATTATTATGTGATGTGAGATGCAGTTTGCAGGAGTCAGATACATGGTGAGAAAGCCCCTGGGTGAAATAAAACAGTTATTTCTACAAAACCCATGAAACACAGTAAGCACATTTACAGAAAGCCACACAAAGGATGGCCACAGAGATGCAAATCAACAGGACACACATCTACAGTAAATGCACACACACACAGTTTATGATTGGTGTTATATGGAGGCTTTTTTTCTAAATGGGTTAAAATCATGCGGACAACCTCTGACTGAGAGGTCAAACAGTAACGTAGCAGGCTGTTACAAGACAGGGCTTTGTTGTTGCTGTCTTTGACCACAGCAGCTACAACATTATGAGTGTATAAAAAACGTTGCCTTTGTAATTGAGAAATCAATACCTAATTTGCTACAGTGGTCTCACCAGCCATTGTGTTTAAGTCTCTGTGTGAGCGTACGAGCTGTTTCTGAAGGGCACAGCGGTCTCCAATCCCTCATTTGGACATAAAGGGGCATATGAAAGACAAAGACCCCAATCTGTCCCTATTTAACTCTGTAGTCTATTATTACTGCTTGCACCTAAATCTGGAGAGGCTTTGACATTCAACAGAGAAAACCAGTGTGTTTCTTCTACAGGGAAAGGCTCAGAATGTTATGTTAGGCCTGGATCTTACCTTCACCACGGTGACCATGCCATCATTTGAAATCGGGTCGGTGCGGATGGTAAAATGCCCAGATGGGTCTCCGCTGATGATCCTGTAGATGGCATTCCAATTAGGGGAGTGCGGTTGATCAGCATCTATAACCGTCAGGTTAGCCACAACGACATCTACACGGTTCTCGGGGACCTCTCCAGAAAACTGTAGAAAGAAAGAGTGAAATGTTACCTCGTGATACATCACTTTGAAACATCTCACTGCCGCTGTGGTCGTTTAAGATGCATTGAGCCGTTTGAGTGTGGCAATTTCTACAAAAAGCCACTGAGTGCCTATCTTGCTTTTCCATTTGTCTTTATAGAAACATTCCTCCTTTCAGGTTTTCAGGTAGAGTAATTTTAATGAATTCGCTTTTACCACTGCTGGGTAGTAAACAAGCAGTAAACACAGTTTCACACTAGCAAGCACATGCACACAAGGGCGTTGTTCCATTTTCACTGCTTTCTGCATTGCTAGTACACATCATTGATGAGCAATACTATTTCATCCCTTAAAAAGCCACAGAAACATGGGAGAAAAGAATGGGTGAGGAGAAAAAAAGCAGGAGTGGGGAGGGTTAAAACAGATGTTTAAGTGTATATGAATGGTTTTTAGTTGTCCCTGTCCTGTACAAACACATGTGCTTTGCCCTGATAAGCCTCGATGAGGAGTGAGCTGCTGTCTGTTATGCGTCTGCTATGTTAGGGATTCATCAAAGCTGTACAGGCTCAGTAATAAATCCCACAAAGACCCATCAACTAACTATTGCAATGACTCCACTCCAACTCCGTAAAACACAACTTGACTGTAGCCCTACCTACACAAACAACTTGTCAACTCTTAACCAATTACTTGAGGTCAGAGCGTGTTGGCATGACCTCATCTCATCTGCAGGCAACAGGCATGTAGTACCGTACAGTCACCGTGTCACATGGGTAACAGGCATGGAAGAGCGACTGAGTAGCTTATGTGAGGATATCAAAGAGCAAAGCCCCAGACCAAACACTCCATCGGCTCATAATACCCTGCCTGGCAAACCTCGCATCACCCAGCAAACAGCCGACAGCAGCGGGCAGATTAGGGGGCTGCGTCGGGAGAGCTGTTCAGAGACTCAATGACATTCTTAAGACAACAGACAAGTCCGGGTGGTCCTGATGCGCTGCCTGCTTTGGATAGGCAGGCTGTCGTTTGTTAGTGTTAGAGTGTGTACGTGTGGTTTATTACTGTGGTTTGGTTCAGGGACTCCCCAACGCCAGTTCAATAAAATAAAACTTCAGTGGTGGTTCTTATAGGCTCCCTAAGGAGCATCTTATTTCTCAACACACAGTAATAACTAAGGGCAAGTGTTAATCAAATCTGATGGAAGACTTTGAAGGGTACACCGCAGCTCTGATTATCAGCGCCGCAGTTTGAGCTTTTTGTCTCATTATCTCTTTATATAGAGGGGGGGGGGGGGGGGGGGGGGGGGGGGGGGGCGTGATACGTCACATCAAGAGTTTGAATAAATTAAGTCTCGTTTTTTTCTCTCAGAGAAAACTATTATTACTATACTCACGTGGCAAACACAAACTTGAAAAGGTTCTTTGCAAAAAACGTCAAACGTAAAAGACTAAAACTGTCAACATAAATGTGTACAGGATGTCAAGGGCAACGCATATTACAGTCAATAACTTCCAATTACTGCACTTTTGTCATTTTTGATTTTAGATAGCAAGTATGTTAACAAGCATCAAATTCCTGTGATGAGTAATGCAACGCAGTGTGCCTTTCAGCATAACAAAGTAAGTTTAAGAATGCAGTTAATCTGAACATTTTCAAGGAGACAAGAGCCGTTCTATGCTGAATAACAGACAGGTGAGATCTTTGAGTAAACCTTCAGATAAGTACTTGGAAGTCATTATTGTTCCTCTCTTAAACCAAAGGTTTCTCCGAATTATCATTTACAAACGCTCTGTTTTCAAGGGTTTAACTTTAATGACAGTGATCTTTGATGGATGTTGGGGTTATTGTCAATAATGGATGGAACAAAGAGCTTTTAAACATTGGGAAAAAAAGCCTAGAGTTGCTCTCTTTCTTTCACTGTCTTAGTGATTTATTATACTAATGCTGCTGCGGCTTCTATTGGCTCTGCTGTTAGTGGGTCTTTTAACATAGACCTTCTGTATAACCATCTACAGGCAGAGGCTTAAATTTCCTCTAATTACATAGGCATTTTTGTATATGATACTGTCCCCAACTGCTGGACTTTCTGATTGTGATTGGCACACAGTGCTGTTGGCACAACACTTGACAAAACACATCTTGCCAACACCCTGAACTCTCTGTCACTTTTCTGGCAGTGGAGAAACACTAAAAGAGGCAAGGAGAGGTAAAAGCGAAAGCAGAGAAGTGACAGGGGAAAGCTTTGTTAGGATAGTAGCTAAAGGAGGCCAAGAAAGCACTGCGGTGAATCTTGCAAAGAGACACTCTGATTTCATGGTTTTACGTTTCTACGTATTCCCAAAAAGCAGTGAATGCCACATTTCATCCGTCTGTACCATGGATGGCATATGCATGTATGCAGCGCTGAATATCCACCCAAAGTCTTCCCATCTGTACCCATGCACCACCCTTTGCGGACTTGAAAAAATAGGCCAGCCTCTGATAGGCATGATGAAATATTAGTCTCCAACATTAAAGACAAATTCCCCAAACTTTATATTTCTGGGACATGTTGAAAGATCTATGGGGTTTATTGCAAACACTAAATATTTGCATAATGGCCTGCATTCTCGACAAAATGGCTCTTATGTTATACCCCCATGAAAGTGGATGATTTATGAAGGGAGTGGATAAAAGTGCTCTGCTCATCGTGGCTCCAAAACCTCCACTAAACTTGATCATCAATATCCATGACAGTATTAACTTCCCTCTGTGACGCTGATGGAAATGCACTTAAACACGGTGGAATACAGAGAATATCAATCTATTATTGCCCACTATCATCAATACAGCACCATCGGTAGAGAATCTTAATGCAGGAAGGGGGTGCCGAGTCAGTAGAGGCCTCTGATTTACAACGAGCCATGTCTACACTTTATCACTACTGCTGTACAAAATAGCTCCCGTGACTAAATAATTCTTCATTCCTTCTTCTCTCCCCTTCATTCTCTCGTCACTTTTTTCCTTTTCATTTTCCATCGTTGACTCTACTTGGTGGTCCACTCATCAGCTCCCCTTACTGTTTTCTTTCTTTTTTTACTCTTTCCTCTGCTTCTTCCTTCCCTCTGCCCTCCGAATGCCCTGCTTTGTGTAACGTAGCAGTTCTCTAATGAGCTCTGTGACTGACATATGCTTACCTCTAACGCTAAGTCATCATCATAAGGGTCTTAATAGCCCCCAGTGCAAATGCTAATGCTAAAATTGCTGCTACCACCTCTAAGAGTTGTGTACAGTATACTGTTTGGCTGATACTGCCTCCGTCGATATTCCAGCAGTTGCAAAGCTAAGCACCTTATCTACCCGACATAACCAGGCTCTCATCCCTGATGATAGGAAGCCACACATCCAGAATAATCCTGACATCTGAAACCACACTGACACAAAGACAGCCTTTTCATTAAACAAAACATGTCGAGCGCAGAAAAACGACTTCACTTTAAATTTTCTGAACAAATGCATGTCTCTGCCACATCCTATGAAACTTATTTCCAACCATAAAAATAATAAGTCTGATTTTTTTTTTGTTTACAGCTATAAGTATAAAAAATAATTGAGCTGCTGTCTCAAATGTCTCAAACATTTATGCATTTTAAATATATATATATATATATATATATATATATATATATATATATATATATATATATATATATATATATATATATATATATACTATATAAAATCCATATATGTGCAAGTGAAAGTAGAAATAACCTGAATCACTAATTGATTTAGTGATGATGTTCCAGAATGGCACCACCAGCAATATATTACATATATTGCAGTACTTTGGATTTTTAATTTTTACTTGGCTCTCAGTAATGACCTTCTGTAATGTAATCATCATTCTAAATATCACCATCATGACAACAATCATTAACCATTTGCTGGCTCTAGTTTTCTTGCTCATGAAAGTCAATGATATGGATCTGTTATTCCACACGAGTGCGCGTGCACGAGTATGTGTGTTCGCATGTGTTTGTGTTTCAGCTCTCTACAAGCAAATGAGCAATTATCCTTTATAAGTCCCCCTCACTGTCCTTGTGTAAATCTTTCCTTGTAACGACATAACAGTGTAGATTCCTCTTTTTTCAATTTTTCCTCCCTGTATGTCTTCCCCCTTCTTCTTCTGATATATTTCTTTTTTATGATTTTTTTCTTCTCCAACATATGATTTCCACCCTCTTCTCTTAACCCAACTCCTCTGTTTCTTTGAACTGTTACCCATTGCCCATTACCTCATTTGTAATAACTCACAGTTCTGGAGGTCAGCATGGGAGGGTTGTCATTGATGTCCGTGACAGTGATGATGGCAGTGGCTGTGTTGGAAAGGCCAAAGTTCAGGTTGCCCTCCATGTCCGTGGCCTGCACGATAATGGTATACTGGGACACTTTCTGTAAAAGACAGTAATAGAAAAAAATAACAGTGTGCGGTTATTCATCTGCAAAAAGCTCCCTCTTGCTACAACAGCAGTCGCAGACTGTGACTCCCATGGGGGAAAAAAAGCTGAGCCTGCGTTTTCTTCTATAGTGACTGTCTACAGTCTTATTTGAAACACAAAATCACAAGGGTGAAGTCTTTCATTTGACTGAGTTGAAATCTCTTCACTGGAACGTATCCAGACTTCAGACCATCTGAAGGCACCACTGTGAAGCCTCCCCATTGGTACAGCATGCCATCAAAGTTATCAAAGGCATCGCTTATTCAGCGCCACTGATGGACAGATGTGAAGACAATGATCCAACTGACAGAGATTAATAGACTATCTATGGGGCAATAATATGAGGGAATGATAAATGCCGTTTCATCTCTTGAAATGACATAGTGTCACTTCAGTGGATGCTGAAATATTTCTTGTTTTTCTTCTCAGCCATGTACCTCCTTTCTCACCATTTTCCCCTCCTTCTGTTCTTGGCTTCCCCTGTCTCTTCTTCTGTCCCAGGGTGCAGTTAATGGGCTGCAGGAAGGATGGAGCCCAGAAGCTGACTGTCTGGATAATGTGTCTCGTCATTGAGATTCCCAATTACATTCCCAGTGTCTCTCTCACCTGCTAATTACCGAGTAAATATCCCAATTAGGCCAGGACGCCACATCAGGAGGATTAGACAGCTTCTCTCAGCTCCTCTCATCTTGATGCTAGATGAGATGCTGAACTCCAACCTTGTACACACACTCTCATTAACACCCGTAAATACACACAAGCATCCACAAACACATACACACACCTCTCTTTCTCCATATCTTCTGCTTGCTTGACTGTCCCATCAGCCCGTGTACAGCGTGTACACAACACTCTCACTAATTAGACAAGGGAGTAATTATGTAGCGCTCCTCTGAACCTCTCAGCGCTGCAACAACACCGCAGCATAGCCAGTCTTCTCTGGAGTACTAAGGTCTGTTACTGTCAACAAGCTCTTAAAAGTCCACTGCAGACCAGTGGAAATCTTTAAAAGAGAATCAGTGTGGGAGTTTACAAAGAAGAGGAAGAAGACATTTCAAAAGTAAAGAACAGAAGATAGGATAAGAGGCGGCAGGGGATGCAACTGAGGCACAAGGGAGGGATAATACCAAAAATAAATCGTGCTTTTTTTTCCTAGCGCCTAACACCTCCAACACTCCAGTCCAAGAAGAGAAGGGAGGTGCAGAAACTTTCCAAGTTTCAAAGGGCTAAAGTGCTGACTAAAAGTGGACCAGGTAAACACTGCAGTGTGCATCGTCGAATCTTCCTGTGAAGTTTATGTACAGTACAGAAGGTACTTTTTTCTGGCAAGGTTAAGACTTTTATCTGCCGTCTAGGAAAAATGCTGGGACACTGAAATATGCGTTTATATGCTGGAGAAACTGTTTGCACACAAGTTTATTTGAAAAGTAGTTGCACATATTCATCCATCATACATATCCATTAATTTTCTGCAACATCCAGTTCCTTGTCCAGGTGGTGGAGGCAGCAATCTAAGTGCAGATTGGGGTAGGCGGGGTAGTTCTTGGGTCTACCCCAGGGTCTTCTTCTGGCATGACATAAGTGGCATCCAGAAGAGATCATAATCAGAGTGCTGAACCACCACAGTTGATGTCTCACTTCTTAGACCCTCCTACATGACTGAGTTCTGACACCCTTCAGAAGAAGCTAATACAAGACAACACAAAATGTGTATGCCAATTGATGTCTGCTGGATAAGCAGGTGCTGTAGAACAACTTCAAGGTGGTATTTCACCGGAAAGTTGCAGCATTATTTGGAGTGACACCAAGTACCATCTCTAAATTGAAGGGCAAGTTCCATATAACAGGGGATGTCAGAGACAGGACACGAATAGGTGTCACAAAACGACATTTTCTCATCCCATCAGCACTCAGGGAGTCAAGAGGATGGAATGTTCTGTCTGCAGTCCTGAGCTCAATCCCATTGAACACTTGTGGGATCAGCTTGGGCATGTTGTTCGTGCCAGAGTGACCAACACAACCACATTGGCTGACTTGCTGGTTGAGAAACGGGATGCCCTCCCACAGCAGTGTGTGACCAAGCTGGTGACCAGCATGACGAGGATGTGCCAGGCTGTCGTGGCTATGAATGACTACTGACGTCCCTGTGTGGCACCATTTAAGGAGAAATAAACAGTCTTTCCAGCAGTATAAGATTTAAGGCCAAGAGACATTTTTAAAACAAAGAAATAATCAACCAAACACAAATTTCCTGAGTTTATTTAAGACACTTAATTTCATTTTTAAATAATCAAATCAGCGTCACTGAAATACGTGTACATAGCTACACCATATATACGAATGTGCACCCAATTTTAGTTTTTGTTTGTTTGTTTTATTTTTTTTCTTAATGTGGCAAATGATAGCTCTGCTAGATCCAGCAGTTTTCTTGCCTTTCAGGTGATGAAGTGCTTATATGCAAGCTTACACTGACTCAGCGCGCATACAACTTTCTGCTTGAAAGTCGAGCAGAACCAAACTGGTTAGTAGGGCTGCCATGAGACTTACTCTTCAACTTGCTTGTTTAAAATGTCTTTTCACGACATTTTCACGAGAACCCATCTTTCAAGAGAAAGATGGGTTCTCTCCCAGTGACAACTCTGGACTAGTAGTAACTGGTTACGTAACATCTTAGAACCAATAGTTAACCGGTTTTGTGTTAACTGTTGATAACATGTTAACATGTTGATATATGGTTTGGATATTGTTCTAATCCTGATTCAAAAAGTTGGATTAGGCGTTGTTGACAGCGGGGAAAGATCTATGAGCTGATCCACTTAATTCAGTATTGCTCTGGCTCTTTGGCTTTAAGACGCCACCTGTCACCAGCAGTGCAGCTAGCTGCTAGAGAGAGCATTGCCTGAAGAAAGCTAACTGCAAAGGGTCAGCAGTTTGGAGGCATTTCATGGCTGTTACGTCAACAGCTTTTGGCATATATATATTTTCACTTAACTGCAGTCTGGGATCTTTATCATATTACTGGATTAGTAAAATGGTGCTTTCTCTTGCTTTCTTTTGCTTCTTGCTCTATTTCTGTTGTGCTCTTGATTTGCTGGGAGATTGTTTTATCATACTTACAGTAACATAAATTGAAATTGTTGCCAATTTCACCATTTCACTCACATGTGTCTAAGGAGGTGCACATTTGAGTGTATGCTTTCACACAGTGAGCGCAAGGAAAGGAGAAACTGTAAAGCTGTAAAAGGCAGCAGTATACAGTAGCCTTACCCTAGTCTCACACTAGACTGACATGACTACCACAAATAAATTAGGTAAAGAAAATGAGTATAACTTTATTTAGAATTTATTCTTCTACTATTAAATACAAGTTCAATAAATCCATATTCTTGGGTATATTTATGTGTTGCATTTTATTTTACAAAGTCAGAAAAGAAACGCTTAAGTTGAGGCTGACACAAAATACTGATTATCAGTCTCTTCCCCAGAGTCAGGAGTTAATTTAACACCAGCATTGGAATGAAATTTAGTCTTGTTGACTCCACTTACATCCCATTCTTCCTCATTTGTTGTTTGGATAGTGGAGGTGGAGAGTGTTCCCAAAGGTTTTCAAATGGGTTTAAATTTTGTCACTTATCAACTATGTATTGATTTGCAGAGACTCTTTTAATCTAAGGACACCAACTTTGCCTGGACAATGCATTTTGGTTCATTCTCACTTTAGGAGTGTTAACTGTTAGTGTGAGGTTAAAAACATTTTCTGGACTAGTGTGAAAGGTAAACCTGGGGCCGGGATGTAGATGAGTGCTAGAAAATGTATGGATGATGATGTTTAAAGGGAAAAGAGGCAATGTGTAGCCATTCTTTTCCCTTAGTCTCTTTTCTGAAGATTTACGAGCCTTATTTGCATCTGGTATCAACATGCAGTACTGATGTGTTATCTGGTTAATGAAATCTGCTCACGGGTCTTAGACATGGCATCAAAAAGCATTAAAAATGTCTGTATTTCTAGTCTTACTGTAATTTGACATCAATGCTAAATGGGGTTAGTAGATTTTTCAGAAAATATGACAGGTCCCAGGTTGGATGGAGGGATGATTCTCTGTTGGCTTGACTTTTTCTTTTGCTGACGTAGGTCTGCCTGTAGTGTTTTTGTCAAGCTTGTGGAAAGTAGCAGGAAGATGAAGAGTTAGATGAGCTTTCATCTTGTTGGGAATATGACCAGCTTGTGCATATTATATTTACACGTGGCTGTTGTCTGATTGTAAAGTAAGCAGATGTGATCTGAAAAGGAAGTGAAAGCGAGAACGCTGATCCCAGTGATACTAACCTGGAAAAACATATGTTATTAAAAAGGTTATGGGCAAGGGAAATAATTATCTCAACACAAGTTCTTTGAAGTACAATCTTGTCTGTGTGTGTGTGTGTTTGTGTGCATGCGTGTGTTTAGGGGTGCCAAGAGTGTAATCCTACGTTTAGGGGTGACTGTGTGGATTAGCAGTGTTCTGATAAACCAGAGCAAAAAGAAAAGCGGTTCAGCTGAGACATTTTTAGTCTATGCTCCCCTTGTACCTCTCTCCCTCTGGCACCATCATGTCTCATCCTGCTTCTCTGTCTCCATCACACTATCTTCACTAACAAATTCACACACTTACTCCCCCCTCATTGTAATAACCCACCTTACCAGCTCAGTTTTTGTTCTATTGCTCCCTTCAGTTTTTGTTTTTTCACTCTATTGCCTGTGTTTTATCGAGTGTAGATGTGATTATGGGCTTTTGTGTTTGTCTGACAGGTGTCAAGGGCATTCTATCTCAGATATTTCCACTCTATCTTTACCACACAAACACCACACACACACTCTCACACACACACATGCACACTCACGAGCAGCCCACTGCTGCGTGATGTGTTGTTAATAGGTCTGTCACTGGTGACAGTCTGGGAGGATGATCTGTCTCGGAGATTTCTTTGCAGAGTTGTCACTGGCACATCCATGTTGTGAGAATAAACACATTTGGATCTTGTCACAACTTTTAGAGCTCCACAAACAAGGTGACCGTGGACAATTTAATGTAAAAAAAAGATGACTTATGTGCGTGTGTGTGGGGACAAATGGCACCGTAACATTTGAAAGTCATATCTTAGGATGTCATCAGAGTAAACAATGCTATTAGGAACTGTGCTCCATGAACACAGATACAAATGTCTTCCTTTTGACCAGGTATGGCTCATTCACACATTGTGCAGCAATGCAAGGGTTCACACACTGTATGACTAAAAATTATTTTATCATCCTTTGTCACACCAATTACCAATTAACAGGACCAGCTGTCTCGAGGAAAATGTATATAGTAAGAAAAGACAATATAATATTCGAGAGAAAACCTCACCAGTCAGGTGATACCCTGTGAGAATCACTTGGCAACAGTGGGAAGGAAAAACTCCAGTTTAAAGGGAAGAAACCTCCAGCAGAAGGCTCATTAGGCACCTGGCAGTGCTTTTTAAATGGAAAAAGTATTTACCTGCACAATAGAAAATATAAGCTTATATATAATAAGCTTTTTCGTCAATTAATGGCCAATTAAAACTAGTTAAATGGTCATTTCATTGTTATATTGTTATGAAATGATGATTTTTTAAAAATTGTTCCAGTCTGTGTAACAAATACATTATCATATACATTCTATATAGTAATAAATATGACATCACAGTTGATTAGAGACAATTACAGTCTGATGAGATCTGCACTTATAACATTTGCTAATGATAAATATAGAGCTATTGTTATTTTGTGATAAAGGGTTTTTTTTATTGATCAGTACGCATATCTCAGTTACCCGAGTTTTAAATATTGCATTTAGTCAAAGCCGGTGGCATGTTAGGGATATTTATAAGGGTTAGGGTTTTTAACAGCAGTAAAACAAGTGCCCCTCCAAACTTTCCCAAACACTAAATAAATTAAATTCACCACCATCCAGTATAAGGTTTATGCCACAGCCGCTCTAAATGAATGTTAATGGTAATTGCTGAAATACTTTTTCATGTTTCTGCAATGGTTAATCCACCAGTATGATTTAATTAAAAGGATAATTGTAATGCCAAAACATAATTACTGTTGTTATCCATAAATTTTCAGATGAACTGTTTTTCAAAAGAGGTGAAAAAAAGTAAAATACATTATTCGTTTTAAACTAAGATGTCAAATTACAGTTATTTACTCACATTCCTGAACAAGTAAATAACTGTAACTGATTTACACCACCCACAAACCTATGCAGCTTCAAAACAAGTATTTTAACACCAGTTTTAACTTTATACTAGCCATTCAAAAATATCTATAGATGTACCAAACAGTATTTATCAGCCAAGAAAGTTTTATGAATCAGTTACCACTTTACAATGACAATCACATACTATTAAAAGGTTGTATAGTTAGTAAACATTAATTAAAATGTCAGTGTTGTCGACTGAAAAGAGTTACTTCACATTAAAAATTTACTGTTTATTAAAACTTGTGACTATAAAGTGGTACCAGTTGATGAATGCGTCAGGAGAGAGAAGACCAACCTCTCGATCAAGACCAGGCGCCACTGTCACAATGTCTCCAGTCTCGCTGTTGATGGTAAACATGTTAGGGATCGGGCTGTGCGGCGTCTGGGACAGGATCCGGTAGCGCACCATTCCATTAGCTGTGGTGTTGTCATCTGCATCAAATGCTGACAGATGCATCACATATGTTCCTGATGAAAAACAGAAAATTTGTCAGCATTTATGTCCACCGGCATACTCTTTATAGATCAACTACCAACCATTACAGTGGCTTATTATAGCTATCTTTGTAAATAACTCGACTGATACATGGTGAAGCTTGACCTCCTCTCTGTCTACTACCAATAGTCATTGGTTAAGCTTTTGGTTTAAAGCGGTTGCTTTTTTCAAATGCTCCAGAACGAAAAACTGCCTATGCTTTTACAGAGGTGATCACACTTGCTCATCAGTCAATTAATGGAGTGTATTTGATGAGCAGCACATGGCTACTTCTTACCTTCCTATGAAAGCAGTAACCATAGACTCTGTCACAGGACTGTGAAAACCTTGTTTTTCACGTGACTGTGTAATATATTAAAAAAGCACACTCGTGACAGAGACATTGGAACTGTAGGGAAATTATCCTGTAATTACTACTTATGTCCATGTGGGCAGCTTTTCAGCAAAAATTACAATAATTTTACAATTACATTCTATTGTTTTACTAAGATGTCATAACGGATTAAATTGCTGCATCTATATAAATGTAATTTTCATAGAAACATTATTTAATATAATTTTAATGAATGTATATTAATGGGACAGGTACTTAGAAATCTACGCCAACAGAACAAAAATATGGGTAGCTGTTTTGTAAATAACGACTTGGACAAATACTAGAAAATCAAACACAAAAGTATATATACATGTAAATATTATTAAAATCATATGTTATAAAGATGATGTTTTTTATATTTAAAGGATATGTTAAAAACTAATAATAAAAACTGATTATGATGCATTTGTGTTGCAGAGAATAAGCGTTTACTCTCTCACGAAAGCAACACTTGTTAGGTTCCTTCCCTACTTGTATAACTCTGTGGGATCACTGCCTGTCACCCAGTCTCTCCATCTCTTTCTCCCGCTTGTTCTGCCTCTCTTGTAGCCAATTCTAATTGCCAGAGATAGTGATATCATGCCAGTGACAGCCCCTGTCCGAGGATAATTGTAACCGCAGCTCCCATTTCAAACTTCATTACATTTCAAAGCAACATTTGTCAATGACTCGGCCAGAGGGAGTACTCTGAAGGCCTCTCAGCGAGACAACAAAAAAGCTGTTAGGAACAGAGAGAGGGAGAGGAAAAGAGGGAAATAGAGGACAGACTCCATATTTGGTGTGATTCCAAGTGGAGAGACTATCAGTCCTCCACCCATCATTTTTTTTTTTTTTTTAAGAGATGTGGGGATAGAGTGAAGGAGATTTACAATCACAATGTGTCACACATCGCCGGGGTAATTTCATTAAGCTGCAGTCTTAGGGGGTTTAATGTGGACCCTTTGTATGGGGATCCTAAGCTGTGCCTGACAGGATTAGGTCCCCATAATGACTCTTTAATTTGCAAACTAATTCAAGTCTGTAATTGCCCTTCCATTGAAACCACTGGAGCTCTAAATTCTAAAACTCTCTTTTTTATGATTATTGTTCAACTGAATGTCATGCATACCGTACAGGGACTTGTATGGTGTGTGAGGCGAGGCTCGGGCAACAGGGATGGTATCGTTTAGGAAAGGAAATCAAAAAAGGAAAAGAAAAGATAATAAAAGTGAGGTGTGACAAAAGTAAGAAGGAAAGAAAGCAAAACAGAAAGAAAAGGTATTGAGCACCTGGACACCTTTTGAGATCACCTCTGGTGCAATAAACTCTGGCTCATCGGGTTCAAACTCACACACGCTTGCACACAGAGAGCTCATCTCTGTGATTCTTCTGCTTTGAGGTTAGACATAAAATGACCCAGTGGTGCTACAGCGTGGTACATTTAATCCTCAATCTCCTCTCCAGCCTGAGCACCCTCTTTGGTTTATGACCACTGCTGCACCAGGCTAAATGAAAAGCCACTCTACGAGACCGATTCTCTGTCCGTCTGCTAAATCAAGGGGAATGGAAAATTCTCTGTTGCATCAAAGATTCACTGGTGTAGTCATACTTTTAACAACACCAATCTCTCCTGATATACTCGCTGTTCTTTTTCTGTTCACCCATAAATTTCTTGACTTTTAAAACAAAAAAAAGTTTCTGTTGCAATTGTATCAATTGTTTTTATCCATCTATAATTTATTACCTGGTTTCGAGCCTTCATCCACAGAGCCATTGTAGACCTGGTTTTTGAACTCGGGTCTGTTGTCATTCATATCGATGACAAAGATGTACAGATCGATAGGGTTCTCAACCTGGTTGCCGTTCATGTCCACAGCATGGGCTCGCAGCTAGGAAGGAAACAGAAAAAACATGTTCAGATTATAGACAATGATTATAGATAAAAATATGCTATTCATGGTCATACACACATAATATGCCTCAGTCTTCTCACATCGTACACATCTATTTAAAATGCTAATTTTGCCACCTCGACCTCCAGCATCTCGGTGTCGCCGCTGCCCTGTTTCACTGCCTGCTGTTTGTAGAACTGGGGCATATTGAATTTTCATGCTCATCTTTAAAATATAGTATATTTTGAGGGAGTGATGAACTCAGACTGCGCTCCTGCATGAACTGTTATTATGGGAGGATAAACAAATGATAAATCATTTAGAATCAGGCTTTGATGAGCGCTTCTTTTACTAATATGGAGAAAAATAATGGGTGAAACATTTGCTTTTCGAAAGAAAAAATAATAAATATATAATAAAACGAACCAGTGTAATATAAGTCAATTTTGTGCCTTCTGCATCCCCTCATTAATGAGCTTCAAGGTAACTATATGGACTTCTTTGAGAGCTAAGGGCATGTGTGTATGTATAAAGCAGTAACATACGCGGTCCCCAACCTTTTTTGCGCCACGGACCAGTTTATGCCCGAAAATATTTTCACGGACCGGCCTTTAAGGTGTCGCGGATAAATACAACAAAATAAAACTAGTACCGGTACCGAAAAAAAGAAGATTTATTCATAACACACGGGAAAAGACCCAGGAAAACCGAGTTAACGATAAAAACGATAACAAAATAATGCTGAAAACCGATAAAAACCCTGAAAACCATACATTTCACACCTGAGCCTCAACTCTCGCGGCCCGGTACCAAACGATTCACGGACCGGTACCGGTCCGAGGCCCGGGGGTTGGGGACCGCTGGTCTAGAGGATAAACCACACAGTACAACAGCAACACCTTAGCGAGCACTACCTCAGCGATAAGTCGTATCACTAGAGGCACAATAACACATTTATTTTCTGAGAATGTATCTAATCTAAGATTTGCCAATACTTTCTAAATTAAATTTATCTACACCAAGATTTCCTTTCTACTGGAAATGGACCATCATATTTTAAAACCACCGTGTTTACAGATTCAGTTTGATTTACTCGCTAACGTCTGTCTAAGCAGTGCCCTATGACAGCCACCAAAATCAAGATGACAGAAAATAAAAGCTGACAAAAATGTTGTCACAGTAATTGACTCGGCTTCATTTATGATTGCGAGTTCACAGTTTTTAGCGACATGAATGTTTACACAGAAGCTGCTCTGTTTGCTGGGTCATAAACAGTACTGCAAGGATTTGGCACTAAATTAATTAATCAGCCAATATATATAGTTATGATATGAAAAAGAGAGTTTTAACAAGACAGTCCTGTAAAGAGCTAAATGCATCTCATGATCCAGCAGGATGTTGAACTACCTTTAGTAGCTTGACGTAATCATTTTCCTTATTATTTTTTTCTAATCTCTCCCATCATTGTGGCCAACTCTTCTTTATCACATTTCTTCAGTTTATCATTTATTTATACACAGCTCTCTTAAGGTCCAGACACAATATTTATCAGGAAATGTCAGGTTGAGGTCTTGTTTGGACTACTGCAACACTGAGTCTTTTCTTTCAACCATCCTGATATAGATTTGCTGGTGTCTTTAGCTTCAGTGCCCTTCACTGCCATGTTGCTTGACCAATTTTTGACCAATACAACAAAATAAAACTAGTACCGGTACCGAAAAAAAGAAGATTTATTCATAACACACGTGAAAAGACCCAGGAAAACCGAGTTAACGATATAAACGATAACAAAATAACGCTGAAAACCGATAAAAACCCTGAAAACCATACATTTCACACCTGAGCCTTAACTCTCGCGGCCCGGTACCAAACGATTCACGGACCGGTACCGGTCCGAGGCCCGGGGATTGGGGACCGCTGCTCTAGAGTACTTTGGTATACAGAGGAGTTCATGGTTGACTCAATAATGTCAAGGTGCCCAGTCCTGTGACTGCAAAACAAGCCCTCCACCACAATCCCTGACAGCTGACATGAAGTGTTTGTGCTAATATGCTGCATTTCCTTTTTATCAAACACAGCATCATATATTATAGCCAAATATCTCCACTTTGTTTTGATCTGTCCACAAGACGGTGTTCCAGAAGTATTACCATTACAAACATAGGCTATGTTCTTTTCAGAGTGACGATATTATCTCCTGGTAAGCCTTTCAAAAGAATTCATGTTTATTCAATCTGTTTCTACTGGTATGTCATGAAGACACTGAGGCATTGTGTCATGAAGATTTGTAGCCCAGCAATTTATTAAAATGACCTTAATGCCACCCATTTCCCAACAATAACTAAAAGCGATGTTAGGAGAGTGGTTAAATCAAATCATGAAGGACATGTGTGTGCATAAGAAGCAGATCGTTGTGACAGTGAATGGCGACTGCTACAGTAGAACTGCTGTTTGCTTGATATGTATTTGGAGAAAGGTATTATGTTATATTCCTAAATATAATAACTCATTTTGTTTCTATCAAAACAAAATAAAAATTGCAAGAATTTATTTCGATTAACATTATGATATTGGTTCATACTGCACCATCACATCTCACACCAAAGAAATCAAACTGGTACGGTACCTCCCTAATATTATTCTGCGATGGACAATCTCAACATCTAAAATATCTTTCTGTCAGGTACAAACAAAGCAAAAAACAACACAAATAAAAACATAAATTAACTGAAAGCAAGTGTTTTTCAGTGGACCTCTAGAGCCAAACTGAAAAACACTTCTGCACTGTTTATACAGGCTGATAAAATCAGTGTTTTTGAATTATAGTATAGAAAACCATAAAAGATTTCCTAAACATACAGAGCCACATTGAATAAAAGTCAAAACAAAAATTCTGGACATTTTTCTTTCAGACAAATTGCCTTTATGCTTATGTTATTTCTCCAAACTCGTTATCTCTTTTACACTTACACACCAAAGTTTTTATCTCAGCAAAGAGCAAAACAACAAAGATCTTATTCTTTTGAAAGTTGGCTCCACTGTAAAAGCAAGGAGTCGGTTTCAGAATCATCATATTGGATCCCTGATCAACATTCTGTCTGGTTTTGTTTGAAAGAGTCCTGAAATCTCTTCACATCTCTAACTCCACAAACACGGTCAACCCATCTCAAATTCAACTCAGCTTTGCTCAGATCAATGGAATCACCAACTAGGATTTCTCACAAACTTTGTACATGAAGTTATTACTAAAATCAATACATGCTGTTAAACGTGTCCTTACTTCTTCCACTTTTTGAGCAAAAAACCTCCCAAACAACCAACAGTTTGAAAGAAAATGAAAAAAAAAAGGAAACATCTGCATTATCAGGGAAATGTCAAGTTTAAATAAATGCCTGAATTATTTTTTTTCACTGCTTACAAGAAGGTCAAACAAGCAGACTGAAGTGGTATTTAGAAATGAACTTTTCCCTAAAGCTGTTTTCATTCAGTTCACTTAACTTGGGAATGTTTATATCCCTGAGCATGACTTATTCAGCGATATTCCTGTCAGGTGGAAGTACCGGGGATGTTTATTTTATATCATATGAAGTAAAAAAAAATAAAAAATCTGATCTTATCTACATCCTGCTCCTAACAACACCGGCTTGTAAATATTTATTCTGGTCATATGTCAACGATCAATTTCAGGCGAAGGTCTCTCTACATTATCGTTAGGATATTCATCAGAACCGAAGATAAACTAAACTGGAAAAGACTGAGGGAAAAGATAAAACATGGAGAGAACAGACAAAGATTCTCAATTTTAACAAGAGCTATTTTTTTTCAACATGTAGAATGAATCAAGGGAATGGTATCCTTCTCTTATGAGTGTTACCTGATAGGAAAAAGCTACCTGGTCACTGTAGGAGCATGAGTGTCAGATATATGAAACAGCCTTCAGGCTCGTTGTGGCAGGAAATAGAATAAGTAGCATTCTCCATCGACTTCTTCTCCTCAGAGAGGTGAAGATCCTCTTCACTGCTGCTCATTCTGTCCTCTCCACCGTCTGCTTCCACTCTGCACCTCCACCAAAATTGCATCTTCAGGTCTCCCTGAGGTTAATTTGACTTTACTTTTTCCACTGCATTGTCTGATCTGTCCTGCACCCAATATCCGTGTGCTGCCATCGCATATCACATCTCACTGTGCTGTAACGGGCTACGAGCCAGGCCCCTTATCTACACCCACCCTCATCCCTCCATCCCACATGAACCCACACCCTAATTCAATAACAGCAGGAGTCAGAGATTACCGCCATGTTTAAAGAAGGCAAAATGTAATTCTGGGTCCACATTAAAGTTATTATCTTGAAAGGCGAGGGGGAGAAAACAGACCGTACCAGACAGGGCTATGCATTTGGCAGGAGGCAGCGTCCTGATAGAGATAACAACAGACCCAGAAGCTTCAAGGTTTTTTTCCTCATAAGAATGCATCTTGTTGCATGGCTGGTTTTGAATTTCAGAGTGCTCATTCTTTTGAAATAAAAAAAGAGCTAGACCATAACTTTGTTCTGTCCTTGCATGAAATATGAAGTAAACAAAACCGAGACCACAAAGTCAAGTACTAACTTTAGGTATGTTGCAGTTTTCTGGTTAACAGTGCTCAATAAACAAGACTTTCCTTGGCTTTATTGTTCAGGGGCTGAGAGCGTTTGAGTTTCATACAATGTTGTTTAATTGCATATGTGTTGCTGTAACAGCGAGGGTCCTTTAAAGTGAACTGCAACACCTTTCTTAACTTGTTAAACATACATCTTTACTTTGTCTCATCTGGTTTCCAACCACATTTTGTATTCCCCTCCAAGAAACACTTTTCTTCCGAAACAAACAAGCAGTTCACTTAGGCAGCCTTTAGCAAGCACCTTCCTTTCTTAACAAATTACTTCATTGATTGGAGCTTCTCTGGGGTATAAATCTGCTCACCTACCACTGAAAGGTTAGATTTGCCAGCTTACCATGACTGTAACTCAGGCTAGGTGCCATTAAAAAAAGGCACAGAGATGGTGGCAGGTACAGAGAGAGAGAGAAAACCAACGATAGAAACCTAAATTGATGAACCCAGTGCTGTCGCTCACTGCATCACAGTTTCCCTTCACAGCAGCAGAAAGATGCGTGAAAAGATAAGCTTGAACAGCAATACAACAAGCTGTTTCCAAATGAAATGCATTTTTTCTGATTGTTCCGTATTTTCGATGCCTAGAACAGCATGCACAGCACAAAGGTGACAGGAGAGGCTCAACATGATGAAAGTTTCATTCAAATGAGGTAGTGCAGATGTTGGTGTTTTGTCAAAATGCACAGCGTGCATTGAAAAAAAAGATGGTTTTACATGGTGCATCGGGCCAAAAAACATTCTTAAAATGCTGTTATGTACAAGTTAAACAAACATTCTAGCATTAAAGCATCAATCACACACCATGAGACAACCAGAGTATGTGTCCTACTTGAATTTACCGATATCAATAGTCACTGGCTACAGAACTAATGTTAGTCTTAAAAGGCTGACACTGATGCTAATAATCACTACAATATTTAATATTCCTGTCATGATTGTAAGCTAAATATAAGACTAATTTATTGCCAGAAGATAACACAGTTAGCATAAAGCATCTAATTCTCTGGAGAGAAGTGAATAAGAACATTGATTGATAAATATATACCCACTACTCGCTTTATTAGTTACACCTCGCTAATCCTTAGAAGGACCCTCTTTTGCTTTCAGTACTGCCTTAATTCTTTATGGTACAGATTCAACAAGATACAGGAAACATTCCTCTGAGATTTTGGTTCATATTGTCCAGACAGCATCACACAGTTCCTGCAGATTTATCAGCTGCACATCCATCATCTCTCTTGACTCTCTTGTTCCACCACATCCCGAAGGTGCTCTAATGGACTGAGATCTGGTGACTGTGGAGTAAGGTTTGGCGACTGAACGCATATATCGACTATCGACGTAGGCTGAGCCTTTTGCCGATCGTTATTACAAGAGCGATTTATTTATTTGCCCATGAGTATGTTTGCTAATTATGTTGGTTGAAGCTAAGAGAAGCAGTCAACAGAAAAAATAATAGCGCTGTTTTAATGGCACCCTCTTGCAGCTGTGAGCAAATGCACACAACTGCAGTAGCCTATGTTCCGAAAAAAACAAAAACATTTTATTTAAATTAAAAAAAACCTTACAATGATGGGGAGGGAAGCAAAAGAGAAACTGGCTTCTTTTCCCACTATAACTGTGTTTACAGGCCGCTTCCAGGGTTTATCTGTCTTACACACTCGACCAAACAACAAACACAAAATTAAACAAAAAGTAAGTTAAAAATCAAAATGTCTCTTCAAGCGAACATTAAAAAAATCTCAGTAAAGTCTTTTGTGCGATTTGCTGCATCTCAGATAAATAAATAAATGAATAATCCAAAAAGTAGCTATATTAATACTGAAACAAACAAGAAAAGAAGGTAAAATATTCCCTCCAAACAAAACTTATAAATTGTAAATGTGCAAATCAGTCCGTGCATGATTACATTGCTCCGCCCATCAAAAAGTCCGCGCCTGCGCAAACATAATACCTATCATCGGTTATTGGACTGACAATTGTTGGCTTCAAAATTTTTACATATCGCCCAACCTTACTGTGGAGGCTATTTTTGTACAGGGAAGTCATTGTCATGTTCAAG
This sequence comes from Perissodus microlepis, assembly GCF_051167445.1. Classification (NCBI taxonomy): domain Eukaryota; kingdom Metazoa; phylum Chordata; class Actinopteri; order Cichliformes; family Cichlidae; genus Perissodus; species Perissodus microlepis. Next base: position 24,111,751 of record NC_140480.1, read on the forward strand.
AAACCAGTTTCAGATGATTTGATCTTGCTGAAAGCAGCCATCAGATGTCAGTCAGTTGGTACTTAGGGTTGAAGCAAGGCAAATTCTGACCCTAACAACTGAATGTTGCAGCAGAAACCAAGACTTATCAGATCAGACAAAGTTTTTGTCATTTTTACTGTCTGGTTGTGGTGAACTGTAGCCTCAGTTTCCAGTTCTTAGCTGATAGAATTGTTGGGGTCATCTATGCTTTAGCTCATCTGCTTCAAGGTTTGAAGTATTGTGCATTCAAAGATGCTCTTCTGCATACCTTGGTTCTTATTTGAATAACGGTTGCCTTCCTATCAGCTTGAATTAGTCTGGCCATTATCCCGTAACCTTTGGGATCAACAAGGCATTTTGGCCCAGAGAACTGCTGACAAGAAGTTGATCAGGTATACCTAATTTAATGGGCAGTAAGTGTTACTTTCTATTCTTAAATGTTCAGGTATTTACATCTTTCTGTGAGTCTGTCATGTGCTACTGTTACCATGCCACGAGAACAGTAATTTGACTGGATGTGACTTTGATGAATTACCAAAGTCTCTTATTCTTCACATTACCCATTAATTTTGCATGTAAAGAAAAAGTGCAAACTGGATATCCATCAATCACAATTTTGTGTGGGGAAGACACTCACGTGATATGAAGAGCGATGTTCTCGATCAAGAGGTTTGGTGACAAACATCTTTCCAAGCACAGGGTCGATACTGAATACTTCATTTGGTGGTTGATCTGCTCCCACCCCAGTGATGCTGTACCGGATCGAGATGTCCTGGTCCTGGTCAGAACGAATCTGCATCCCAACAAAGAAAAAGGAATGCTCAGTCAATCCCAGTTACACACTACATTTTATTAATCCCTGCAGCTTCTTTAACCTGATTGATTTTATGGCTTTATTTCTCTCTTGCATCCAGGAAGCTACACTCAAAAAACATAGTTTCCATTGGCAACCTACTTCTATTTGTACAGTATTGAGTGTGAGGTGTTTATTATTCAAGGATTTATGAATTACAGTTCTTTAAAAACCATCTATTGTATATTATTCACTGGAAACATGCAAGGACACACAATCAGAGAAAAAAGAAATTGACACCGAGATGACATTTCATCACCCGTGGGGACATTATATTACCTCACATTAATTTCTCGTGTCTGAGACTTGGGATGATGGCAGATCTCCAATTCAATCTAAGAAGCAGTCATTGGCTATGTAACAGTCAAAGCAGGAAACATTTAAGCCCTTTGTGTTACTGCATTGACACCACAGAGGAGGCTCACATCAATTTCAACTGGATGTTGGCAGGCATTTCTTCCTATCATTGTATTAAAGATGTAGCTAAGTATAGTGGATTGAATTGTAAGTAAAGTAATAATGTTTCCATGGAGTAAGGAGCAAAGTCACAGTAACATATGCAGAATCTGTGTTAATGTGGTCTTTGACATCAAAGCAATGGTTCACATACAGAGGGTTAGTCTTGTTAGCTAAAAACAGCTGCCTGCAATATTTACAGTTATTTTTATATTATGAAAGTAAAATTGTCCACAACATATTAGGTATCCTTGAATGATACTTATATTAAAGACAGAACAGAAATCAGCTGATTCTGAGGTGTCAGACTCTGCATTCACTGATATTTTATAGTATGACCCTGCCTGAAGGTTTAACCTTGCTTCTCTCCCCTTAACCACTACATTCTTAAACCTAATGCTTATCAAGCTGTGGAATATAATTTCCTCACATCATGAGTGCTATAACTATAAACACACACATATCAAAGCTTGGCATTTCTACAGTAACCTCTAGGTACTCAAGGATTCCATTAGTGCTGCCACAGGGAGTGCTGTGCATTCTGCTTGGAAGAATTTAGATTCTTCAAAAGAAGAAAAAAAAATCTGAATTTCCTATTACGTAGGAAAGTGAAAGTATGACTCTGTAATTGATGGGTAATTAGGTAACAGGAAACATAACAATAAACACATTTTGCAGAGGCAAAAATAGGCCAGAGGAAAATAAGGTGCACACTCGATGAAATGCATCTAATAACTGTGGGGAATGGGAAGTAAAACGTTCTCTAAAAAATAGCCCTGCATTTTGGTTTAGCTTTCCTTGCCAGATAGGCAACTAATAGGTGCATTAAGTGCACTGCTAGGTCTGTGATTTGGACTGAAGAGCTGTGTAATTGGGACTCATTTGGAGGAGTTCTTCAATTCATGGTCCAAATAAAGTCCAAAACTCCAAGCAACCCATTACTGTCCATTAACGACATAGCAACCCGAAAAATCAGCTGGTGTATCAAAATTAATCAATCATACACTTTCTATGGTATGCAGGCAAACACACACAAATACACACACACATGCACACATGCGTACGCGCAGGAATGGTCGACCCCTTTTCTTCTAATCATTGACTATTTCAGTGAAGAGCCTGAGTGCACCAGAAGAGGAAGACTGTCCAAAGTTGTCTCCGTCTTTCACCACTCAAGGAACCAATTTAGCTACACTTTTGACACACCAGGAATTCTGCCCTGCTGAGAAAATAGCTGGAGCAACTAACAAGGACAAGGGAAGGACACAAAGTATTAGGCAGATGTCATCCTGACTCTTACGACAGGTAGAATAAAAACCTGTCACCATTATCGAAGCTGTTATTAGAACTTTTTCCGTTCCCTTCCTCTATATCCGCATTAACATTACACTCTGCTTTCTGGTTGAAGAATCCGGTAGAGGTGTGTCTTTCTAATCAAACAAATGTGATCAGTTATAGACAGCTTCCCTCTAATGCGAGAAGCACTGTCATAACAGCCTACTAATGCTATTTGTGCATGCATGTACGTGTGTGTGCTTTCTTTAGGGAATAGGAGGAGGAGAACGTCAGAATGCTTTGCACATATCTCAGCAAATTACTGCTGACAGCTATGATAATTAACGAGCTGCAGGCATTGACTGCTATTACTTCAAAGAAACTCTAGCCGTTAAACACCCACAAACGAACAAATATCCAGCTAGCAGCTTAGTTGAACTCTCAATGTACTATCATTACCCTCTGGTACAGCCAAAGCAAAAAGACACTGCAGCACGCAGGCTGCTATACCTCTCCTGTCGCATTAGAAAATACAAGCAATTATTACACATCTGACTGCCAAAGTGCTTCCTCTCTTAATTCACCCCCTTTTCTCCTCCCCTCTCCTTGTCTCTCTTTTTCTCTGCCTTCCCTTCTCCTTTTTAAGTCACTCTTTCTCATCTCCACTTCTCTTTCCTCTCATCTCTCCCCTCTGCTATACTCTCTCATCACTCTCTCTCTTTGCTTCAGGTCTCTGTGGGGACAGAAGCCATGCATGAAAAATGAAATTACTTCAATCCGTTGGCCTTGGCAGTGGTGTATAAATCCTCACCAGTTAGGAAGTGATAGCTCTCCATAATTCCATTTGGGTTTTCCACGCCCCCCTGATTTCCCACCCGTTTCCAAGTCGTCCTGCTTGGGGTGGAGACAGGAATTCAGCTGCATGTTTCCACAGTCATTCCAACCAATTAGCTTTCCCGCCCACGACGTTCACGTAGACACGTTTAAGACTGTTGAGGGATGACGCCAGAGTCCTTATCCTCATCTGTTTCTACCAAATATTTGTGCATGGTTGCATGGGCATACATTTGAGGATTCAAGCATGAACAGTTGTGTATTCTCCACTGCTCAAACATTTTGTTTATGCCAGCTAATGATCTCAAGAAAGGTTTAGACTTGAAAATTCTTTTGCTTCCAATTTTTGGACTCCTGGCTTAGTATAGGCCTTTTGAGGGTTACTATGCAGGCTAAGTTGATTGGTCTGCATATAATAAAGGCAATGAGTACGTGTTACCCTATTTGAGAAAAATTCATGCATTCCTAATTAATGAGACCCAAGTTAAAAAAAAATTTGATTTTTCTTACAATACTGGGGCTAGCTGTAACGTCTTCAGGGATACCAGAGATTCTGCCAAGTATGTTATCATTCCCCTATTTCTATCCCAGAATATTGTGATAGGCGAGATGTCATCTAACTTGCAAACAGCTCTCACTGTCATTCTGCCATTTTACATCAGAAGAGGAGGGAATGTGTTGAAAAAAAGCACGACATGAAATGAACACAAAGAGCTTCTCATAACTGTATAAATTCTTTCTAGTTTACTTAATGAAAAGAGGAGAAACTCTTTTCTCATCTTGCTACACTTACTATCTTGTACCTCATACAGAAACACTCATGCATAAACATACAAACTCGCACATCATTCAATATTAAATATTGAATGGATTTCGTTTTTGGAGTGTCAATAATAATCCAAAACTGTTTTTCAGTTCGTTCTTTGTCTTTTTTGTTCTATTCCTCGGTTCTTTCCTCTGTTGTCTTGGCAGTTTGTGTTAAATGCCTATATAAGTTTTTCTGCAAGAGAGAGACTAGTAGAGAAATTCCCAGCAAAGTGATATCGGCGAGAGAAAGAGGCAGCGAGCAGAGAGAACAAGAGAGAGAGTCATGACTGTATCATCCGGCATCAGAAACCAGACACTGTCTAAATGACCTATTTGTCGACGGATCAAAGCAATTCCCTTCATTACTGACAACATGTCTGGTTCTTAAGGAGATCTTATCAGTGAGCTTAGCTCCCTTCTGCCAGGCAAAACTGAATCAAATGAGAAATTATCATGCCACCGAGTCTTCGGGGAAAACAGAGAAGATGAAGAGAAGAGAATGATTAACACAAAAGTGCCATTCTACCACCACAGGGTGCAGAAGAATGAATTCTAGCTTAAAAATTAACTATCACATTTAAAAAGTATCCAACTAGTACCATTTATGACTATATGTCACTGCACAAATACATAAGACTATTATTAATAGTGACGTAGAGTATATCCTAAAGCAGTGGTCCCCAACCCCCGGGCCTCAGACCGGTACCGGTCCATGAGTCGTTTGGTACCGGGCCGCGAGATTTGAGGCTCAGGTGTGAAATGTATGGTTTTCAGGGTTTTTATCGGTTTTCAGCGTTATTTTGTTATCGTTTTTATCGTTAACTCGGTTTTCCTGGGTCTTTTCACGTGTGTTATGAATAAATCTTCTTTTTTTTGGTACCGGTACTAGTTTTATTTTGTTGTATTTATCCGCGACACCTTAAAGGCCGGTCCGTGAAAATATTGTCGGGCATAAACCGGTCCGTGGCACAAAAAAGGCTGGGGACCGCTGCTTTATACTATGCAAGATTATGAACACAGCTTATGAAATGGATAGCTCAGTTAGTCGGAATGATAACTATACATAATGGAGATAGTGTTGAATATGGTTTTCACAATTAAGTAACACTTACTCAACAGCATCAAAAACACATTAATTAGGTAACAAAACTGCTAAAAAATAATGATTAAACCTCAACTCTGTGGAAGTGTCATCTACACAACCTAAAGATGACATGTAGAAATAGAAAAGCAGAAGTTTAAAAAAAACTTATTAAGTGAAATGAACAGAACAAAGGTTCTATATTGTAATGCATTGTGATTGTATTTAGTGGTCCTTATAACCTCAAATGTGTGAAGTGGCTTATTACATTAATTTCTGTAGTACGCTCACGTCTAAATGACCTCTTAACTTTACATAAATTTTATCGAGCTTCCACTTTGAAAGCATTAGGCATCAAGTTAAAAATGTACATAATTCTGTCACCGCTTGTTTCTGAGCACAAAGTAATAGAAAGTGGAGTAATGGAGTCACTTGCAGGCAGAAAAAATCAAATAAATTCAATATCAGTTTAACTCACAGACCTTTAGTTAGGACAAGCAAGGCAAACAGTGCTTGCCCAGTGACATATAAAAACTGACATGAATAAAAATGTACCAAAGTGAAACCTCAACATCTGTGCTCATCTCATGGTGCTTGTTTGCATCCATCCTGTAAATTACTGCCATCTTGTGGCAGTGGCAGCAGTTAGTTATTGTCTTTGGAAATTAGCTTGAATACAAACTATCGAAAATAGTTTGATGTATTTCATGACAGATTCTGTCTCTGACCCATTAACAAAGGCTATATCTCGGTAAGCTGAGTAAACAGTTTTCATGTTTTTCATTTTTGTGTATTTAGAATAATTTTAATGCATGACTCATAACCTCATCTTACAGGAAATTGAAACTTCTATGTCATTTTTTTACTCCACTGATAAAGTTTCTGGCTGACACATATTTGTTTGAGCTGTTGGTGTTTTATCTACCATGTTCTTTACTCATTTTAATATAGAGAAATTAGGCTTGTCTTTTTTATATTCAAAGACTGCTATTTATTTCCCACTGGAATATTCCATACATTACACTCCCATCTAACCACTATCTTAATATAGAGTTAAAACAAATCTACCAGTTGTGCTGAATCCAACAGGAAACCAGATTTCACCATCATCTATCAAAGAATACATCTAAGTGGAAGTGAATCTATTGCTGTTTAATTGTTAAGTTTACCATTATTATATTTCATGCTGTTTAATACTTTACACTATTCTACAAACTCTAAAACCATACAACAGTGCTAAGCATAGTTTGAATTACTGTAGTAAGTCTCGGTTACTCTGGTTTGAAGGAGTTTTTAGTTCAAACTCAGGTAGCAGACAACTTTACTGCTTTGCGCAGTGTTCAAGAGCATTGAGGCTTTTCAACAGCCCACGCAACTCTCACCATGGCAGATTAGGAGCAAAGTGACATAAGTAAACAAGGGAGAGAAACATGCAGAGGCTTAGGGCTCCAAATAAAATTTACCGTGTACACAGACCCTGATGATGCAGCACACTTTCAGTTTGCAGTCTTTCTGCCAATATAAAAAAAAGTTGAAGTCACTTGGAAAATGTGACTTGCAGAAAGGAAGATTAAAGATTTAAATTGGGTACTTTTTACACAAACAGCAAAAATGGTATGTTAGTAAAACAGAAAATTATGAGACAATAGACATTTTATTCACGGTGTTGTTCAATGTAATATTTTCTTCTCTGTGCTGGCCTCCCGCTTCCTTAGCCATTGGTGCCTCATTCCTGAGTCTTCTGGTCCTCAAAGAAATTCAGCCTCCTCTAGCATCTCTCTGCCCCTTGTATGCATGCTATCCTTGTCCCTCTGTTTGTTTACTTTCTCCTTTATGTGTGAGTGGTGTTTGATTTTTGCTGCTTGTGTGTTTGTGTAGTCTGTCTTCTTTCCAGGTCTCCGGGGAGGAGAGGAGGTCATGTGGCTCAGGCCCCATCTGTTTGATATCGGGGTGCATTCCAATACCCCACTCAGTTTTGCAATGATTTCCAAATAGGTAAAGTACCTGGAGGCTTCAGGACCAACTAATCCCATATTTAATTTTTCATGGTGTCCTTTGTTATTCCCTCTGACACATGGGAACATATCCTATACACGTGTGATAAATCAGTGATGTTGTAGTTAACAGATGTTGTTGTTAACAAATACAGTGGTTAAAGTCAACAAAAAAATACAAAAACCATGAGACAGGAGACTGACAAGTCCTTTGTTTCAATATTTATCCACCGTCCAGCATTTTAAAATAACATACTGCAGGCTTTTTGATAACTTGCTCTTTCTGAATTATGAAGTATGATGGTCTAGCTTCAAACCTGCTATACTCTATTCTGTGATCTGTCAAATAATTTAACTCAGTGCAAGAAGTGTACCTGTATGTAAAGTCTGTACATTTAATTATAAATCATGAAGAACTGTAAAATAGTGTAATAGTTGAAAATTACAAGTAATGGAGGAATTTTTCAAGCAATTCCTTAAGTAAAAGGAGAAATAAAACATGCCCCATCTTCTCTGTATCACACATGTTGACCAAGAAGGGCTAGCAACAGGAAACTTCTCTGTTATGACGCTAAACCACTGAAGCCTGTTCACTTGCTAATGCTAGCTGTGTTCCTTCACAAAGCAGGGTTAGAAACTGATTTTAGAGCAGTGAAAGCACAGTCAGCAGCAACCTGCCTCCCACCCTGCTCTCCAATCAGTTTACCATCAAATACTAGCAGTTTAGCAGCAGTTTTCTAGTAAGATTGAAATAAGCACAGCTTTCAGTGACAATATTGGTCTGCGGCCACAAGATACTTGTAATATAAAGGATGGATGCACAAATAAATTGACAGTCGAGGAGCTTTATGACAGCCTGTCTGACATGAAAGGGGCCACATCGATTTACTTCGGTACATTTTAACTTGTTGAACAAACCCTAAAGAAAATCATGGGTACATATGGGATTTTTAATATTGTGTTATAATATTAGATTTTAAAATACACGCAGGAATTACCATAATGTGCAGGTTAACATGTATGGAGAATTGTAATTGCCACTTGCTTTGCTATAACTTCTTTAAGCTTTGTGAATTATCACAGAAATTACAAAGATCCTTCTGTATGCTTGAAGTTGGTTATTTTCGTTTAGTTTGAGTAATGACCTCGGCTACATTTTCTCTATTTAAACTTATAGCATTCAGTAAAACAATAACCACTGCAACATAACTTGGATTTCATCTACATAGGAAGCAGCAGCAGTTTGTTACATTGGTAGTTATATCAGATGTGGTTGACAGTGGTTTTAACATAGAAAGAAATAGTCTAGTGTCACTTTTCATGCCTGAGGATGGAGGCATACATAAAAGACATTATCCACAGTAAAAATTGTCAATAAAAACAGTGCCAGACGAACACTGAAATCCCTTTGCATTCGGCTGAATGAAATATTCGACTTCAAACACATTAGAAGGAAGGTGTTGCTTTGATATGAATTGTCTCGCAGCTTTAAGAATGATATCATCCTGCTAGCTTCAAAAAGCAAATATGCTGGCATTATGAAAGTCTCAAAAAAATATTAGATTTTTTAGAGGAATAAAAACTCACCTTTACAGTAAAGTTTTAGAAAACAAGTAAACAAAAAGTATACCTTGAATGAGTTATTCAGCGGTACTAGCAATGCAAGTATTCAGGGTCTATAATCTGTTACACATTCACCAGCCACTTTGTTAGGTACATCTGTTTGACTGCTCATTAACATAAAGGAATGGGCTGGTCTGTGTACATGGTGTCTTCAACTACTGGGACTTTCCCCAAACAACCATCTTGGGTTTACAGAGAATGGTCTGCAAAAGAGAATATATCTAGTAAGCAGTAGTTTTCTAGAAGAAAATGTCTCATTGGTGCCAGAGGTGACAAGAGAATGACCGCACTGCTTCAAGCTGATAGGAAGGCTGCAGTAACTCAATTAACCTTTTTGTAACCAAAGTATGCAGAAGAGCATCTTTGACAGCACTACACCTTAAAGCTCGAAGAAGTTGGGCTACAGCAGCAGAAGAACACACCTGATGCCACTCCTGTCAGTTAAGAACAGGAAACTGCAGTTTTTACAAGTTCACCAAATTTTGACTAAAGATTGGAAAAACACGAGTCTCGATTTCTGCTGTAACATTTGGCTGATCAGGTCAGAATTCACCATAAACAACATGAATCCATTCTGACTTGTGTTAGCAGCTCAGGCTGGTGATGGTTTGATGGTGTGTGGGTAATATTTCATGGCACAAACTGGGCCCCTAAATAATAAATGAGTGTCATTTAAATGCCACAGCGTAATTCAGGCCGCTGTGAAGACAAAGAGGGGTCCAACCAGGTACTAGCAAAGCGTTCCTAATAAAGTGTAAATGATTTTAAAATTGTATATAAAATAAATACACTAAATAAACATAAAAAATAAATAACAAAAACAATGAACTCGTAAAAAGCAGCACTGAATTTGAGTCATGAAATACATCAAAATGAAATTCTGCCACTTTGATATGCTATGTAAAAGAAAATCATCCAAAGCATCACCATGTAGTCATACACAAGCATAAAGAAACACACAAACACACACAGGCCTGTCACGAGCGTGTCAGTTAGGTGCTATGTAGTCCACTGGTATTTCAGCGGATGACGCTGGTTCAGTGAACAGCAGGACCGTAGAAACAGTCTGTCACTAGCAGACAGCAAAGTCACAGCAAACCCCTAAAGAGCTGAAAAGCGGGCCTTTCACAGCTCTAAAGCCCAACAAACAGGGATTGCTACTCCAAACACAAATGCCAATAGGAACAAAGAGAGAGATACACTCCTTCAACAGGACAGTAAAGCCTAACAGGCACACAAGAAATGTAGAGATTGGTCAACAGGTCACAAATAGACTGGTTAACACTGAAGAGAAAGAGCCTCTACAAGAGAAAGGTTTTTAGGTGGCATTGCATTTCACATACACACGCCATCTGTCAAATGCACTGTGGTGCACGCTCCGAGATAAAAAGGCACCTTGTGTGTTTTGCTGTGAGTCAGGAAAGTGTCTGCATTAAGAGCTTTCCTGTGGCCTTTTTAAAACACAGACTTCTGCTCAGACTTTGATGTTGAGCATTGTATCTCTTCAAAAGGCAGGACAGGAGTGATGTAGGTCTGAATTTGGGATTTTCAAAAATGCACTTACACCTTTAAACATAAAACACAAGCTTAATATCATTTTGTATTCATTAGTTGGCGAGGACTGAATGCAGTCTGCATTAAAAGATGTACCTGTTCCTGTTTAAAATATGTCTTTGACTCACTGAGTTTGCACTTGATTGTGGTTTAGCTACATTATATGTAAGTCTTTTTACCTATGAGCTTCTTCTACTACTATTGTTGGATGGCCATGAACATCTTTTGTGGCCTTTTTCAATTTTATTTGATAGACACAGTGAAGAAAGGACGGGAAAGCGGGGGCAGACACGCGCCAAAGGTCCGTGGGTCAGACTCGAGCCCGGGCTGGACAGTCTCAGCTGTATGGCATGTGGCTGCCCACTCAACACACTGAGCTAAACCAGCACTCCAGGATGCCCATGGACATTTAACCAGACTTTTTTTGTACTATGATGTGATTTTATCATGACCTGTGACCGAAGACGGTGATTTCTTTTAAAAAATGAGTGACACAAACAGTTGCTTTTTAACTTTCCCAACACAGCTATAAACCATATAAGGGCATATTTATGGAAGGCACAGAGAGGACAGAAGACCAGAAAGATGCAATCACAGATTTACCCAGTTCAGTTGTCTGTTTCAGTGTGTGAGAGAATGAAATGGAGAGATAGCATGCTCTGGGTGCTTTTGTGTTATTTGAATGATAGCTAGAAGTGACGCAGGTGAGATTATTAAAAGACCTTCCTCCACATTACTGAAAATAACATGGAGTAATAGAAGTTAAGCAGTGAATGACTTTTCCAATTATTGCAGTGTGAAAAGAGTCTGGTCTTTAATAGTGAAGGCTTATGGCAAATTAGAGGTGCTATTCTCCCTCGAGGTAACAATGGAATGACTCGCCCTCCTCACGCTCCTCTTCCAGGCTGGGAGAATGAAAATAAGGCAGCCATTGTAGTGGCAGACAAAGAGTGGCCGCACCCCTTAGCTTTGGTTTAGAGGGGTGAGAGTGTGAGGGCTGCTATCTCACTGTAACCCCTCTCCCTCTCCTTCTCTCTATCTCTGGCCCTCTCTTTCATTAGAAGATTGATTAAATTGTAAAATTGGGAGTGTGATGGATGCATGAATGACTTCTCCAGTCGCCCCCCTGGGCTTTGACAAGGACAATATCAAGGACCCCCTGTAACTCCCTTTTCCTGCCTCGTCTCTTTATCCCCAGGAAACCCAATCTGGGTAATTAGAGTAAAGAGTGTCGGAGGCTTGTATGATAGAGAGAGGCTCAGAAAGAGAGAGAGAGAATAACAGTGGCACAAAATCTGCTGCCGCTGCACTTTTCCCAGTCATTACTGCCCCCCTCCCAACCTCCATCCATACGCACGCACATACAGTTTTTGCACTGTCCACCATACACAGACCCCTTTTTCACATCCCTTCTCCTTCCTCTCACTTTCTAAATCCATCAGGCAGCAGTGAAGAGAGAGAAATGCAGACTAGAGGGAAAATGGAGGAAAGAAAGAGTGAGGAGAGTGAGAAAAAGGGAGAGAAAATACAAGTGCCTCTGAACTCACTGCATCAGCAGAACTCGGTAGCAGAACATGAGCCCTTTTGGCTAGAAACCTGGAAACAGCAAGTGCAGAGAAGTTGCCAGAACTTGTATGATTGGACAACGTCTGGTAAAATATATACATGCTGTGAGAAAGTGGACGGAATTTTCCCCGACGACCAGACATGCGACCTTTGTGGGAAGATATGCCGCGAGAAATTTGTCTTGAATTTTCTCTGTCAAAGAAACACCCAGTTACATCACTGCATGGATGCATTTCTAGTGGACTTTTGCTGAAGGGCTGTTTGGAAGAAAACACTTACAGTACATTCCTTCCAAGCCTACGGGGAGAAACCCTTTGGAGATATCATAAGGTAAACAGGTAAACAGCTGTGAGTAAAAAGGCAAAAGAGGAAAGGTGTTCAGGTAGAGGCGGGAGCAGTATGCACTTTTGATGTTGACTGGAAGCCTGACAAAATGTGCTGCTCCCTGCCAAGTCTGCCCCTGCCAAGCACAGGCAGAAACTGAAGAGGGGCTGGACCTTGCAATGGTGCTGCTGGGCGTTTGGAAAAGTTGCGCATTTACACATACATGCATGCAAAGACAAAGACGCATACACGATGGCTCTGCAGCCTCTGTGTGTCAGAATGTTTCCCAGGATGTTCTGGCTCCCACTAAGTAAGCGAGGGATTCTGCCTGGCAAACTTCTCCTCAGCAAGAGTCCAGCTGTCATCTTGACAAATGAACCTTGGAAGAGTGAAGAGGTGTGTGTGTGTATGTTTGTACAGCCATGTGTGTCTGCGGATCCGTGCTTGTGGGTTTTTGCTGGTGCATGAGCACAGCACGTGTACCATAAGGATGACTTACAGATGGCTGGTGTACAAGAGGATTTAGTTTTTTTGACAAGCAGGAGGCCTGTCAGTCCTTGATTGATAAAAATCAGAAAACAGTTTAGAGCCACGGAGGCCACTTTCTCCAAACCTCTTTCTTTTCCCGGAAGTTATCAGGAAAGCATTTCTGAAAATTTGGAAATGCACCAGCAAGCTCAGCTGCTATACGCCGTGATGCAAGGCGCTGTGCAAAGCGCTATGCATCAATGACATTGCGGTTTTATGAACAATGTGAGGCATTAAATCTTTTATAGAGCCAAATGTTCTCTTCTCCTGGAAATCAAAAACAAATAAAAATGTATAAGGATCATCAGGGTGTACTGCCCAGCAATACTTACAAGTGAAACACAATGCTAAACCTGGAAACTTTTTTCTTTGGTCTGGTGCTAAACTGTTTATCATAGGAGCTATTTCATCTTGAGAGGTTGTGTGGGATTTTACTGCACTGTGAGCAATTTTATTACAAGCATGCACAGCCACGTTTTCCTACTTGTACCAGGTCTTTGTGTGTGTCTGTTTGTGATCTTGTCTGTGTGCACAGTTGCCTCTGTACAAAAACAAGATCATCCCATGACAGTATCTATTATGCTTCCATGAAAAGGTTCTGACTGAAACCTTTTATTGTAAGTGACAAAGTATATGGGATCAGATTATTCTTGTGCAGGCCTCAATTTTGATTTCCTTCACATTTTACTTTCAGGGAAAAAAAAAAAAGAGTTAAATATGAGGAAATGGAAAAATACGAGCACATTAAATAAGATAAGAATATTACATCACATGACTTGGATCCCAAAGCATTTTTAGTTCAACTCAGTAACATGCCCAAGGACGTTTTCTCCTCACTATTACTCCTTTCTTCACTCCCTGTAAAAGCTGCTGCTTTATGATGAATCAGATTTTATGTCGTAATGTCTGTCTCTCGGGAAAACATGCCGACATAACTGAGCTGAGGTGGGGGGAAAGCATCACCTGACGGGACAACTGCCATGTCTGCATCTGCATGTCTTTTGTCTTCATCTGTCTGCCGGCTTGACCCACTTGTCTGCATGCGTGATTCTCTCTGTAACTTCCTTTCTGCTCTACCGCCAGCCTGTCTGTCAACCTGTCCTTTCCATTCGACCGACCTTGCCTCATAAGACCAACAATCGCAGCCACCCTTTGTCCCCAACACTTCATTACTGGTCCCCACCGCCTCGTGTCCCCTTCTGAATATCTTTCTTCCAATTTTACTCCTCATTATTTTTTCATGTCTTTAGAGAAATACAGAATCTTGGCTCTCCTTCATCCTACTGATCCACAGGGTCGCCGAGGCCAACCTCCAGGGGACCAGACAGAGGCTGTTTGTTAAGCTGTTATTTATCTCCTTCATAAAGTCCTCCTCATCTCCTATTAAAGAGCCTAGAACTGTTGCCCTTGACTCACACATAACTCTTGTGTCTTTTGGTGAGATGATTTACTGTTTAATTTAACACCAACTGAACCCAGGAGGGAGCCTGCCTGGTGCTGCCTGATGTCATATCAGAGAGGAATACATTGGGGTTGTGAATATGTGTGTGTGTTTTTGTGTCTGCTGTTTGTGAGTATGCAAGAGTGAGTGGGTGGCTGAGGTGGAGGTTTTGTGTTGTTTGTTTTTTGTTTTTTTTTTCACAGCTAAGCCTTAGTAGTAGCTGCTCTGGGCCTCGTTGTGTGCAACAAGGCCACGGCTGGAAAATTTTCTCTTGAAAAACAAACCCCGCTGAGTATGCCTGATGAACATGTTTACCAGGACTTCACGCCACTAATTTAAAAATAATGAGATATTAAACAGTGAAAATTACATTTCAGTCTCACTTTACTAAGCAGAGGATGAAACAAAGGCCAAATGCTGTTGACAAATACACAAATGTAGGAACAATTAGTTTTCCAGTCAATACCAGAACACTGTAGAAGATTCAATTTCCTGGTGCTGATAAATGTAATTACATTGATTGCACTAATTTCACTAGAGGAAAGGAAATGAAGTTCACAGGGTACATGCCAAAACAAGACTACTGTACAAAGAGTGGGAGTCTCTGAGGAATGTTGGGAATTATTCATGAGAATCATAACTAAGCATACTGAAATGGTTCTGTTAAAGAATCTTTAAAGCTTTTCTCTTCATAGTTCACGTTTGTCCTCCACTACCTCCTTGCATAAGATATTAATGTGACTGTAGGTGCTCACCCCTTTTTAAATAGCATTGAGATCTCATGCTGTTCAGAAGATCGTCAAATTGCTTTTATGGTCAAATGTTTCATTAATGATTTGACCTGTCAAAAAAGACAGCAGTGAGGGTGTTCTTCCATCGCAAAGACTCCATTAGCAGGAGAAACAATGTAAAGCACTTTCAACTTTCTTTGGCGTTTTACTCGTGCCATCGTAACTCGATATCCAGCTACGTCCCAGCTGTCACATGAACTCATTGAAAAAATAATAAAAGGATGAATTATATCTGAATGCTTCCAATTTACCTTTGCATGACACAAGGTAGATGTAGCTGTGCATGAGCAGATGAGTTAATATTTGCGATGATCATTTTTTTATTAAGTAGATAAGATAAATTGTTTACCAAGACGTGCACACGCAGCACTTTGGGTGTTTGAGTAATGAACCTTATTTTAATGTGTAATCAAATTGACCAATTCGCATTGAACGCAAATAGAAAGGACGAGGCTGAAAGGGATATGATATACAGTATTTATGGCAAAGTTGTGGATGAACTATAATGGAAACGATGGCACAACAAGAAAGGTTACGAGATGAAAGGCTTTTCAATCTATCCCGGGGAGATGTAAAAGCTTGTTCTGGCAATCAGGGAGAATAGTTTGAGATATTTTATTTAAAAAATAACAATCCAAAAATAAAAGTCAGAGGATCACCAAAATCAATAAGCTTGTCTGAGGGCCATGAATGACTGCATAAAATTTGATGATAATCCATCCAGTAGTAATGGTATGTTCAAGTCTGGACCAAAGTGGTGGATCGATCAATCACTAAAGTGGCAGACAGGCCAACCAGCTGAGTGCCATTTCCATCCTTGGAGCAATTCTCTAAAGAGCAAAGCGAAAAGAAGAGCATGAGAAAATATCAAACTGTATTTCTAGCAAAATGATCTTCAATGTCACTAAACACTGGATGTTTGTGCTGGAAGAAAATTCACAGCTGGGGTTTGGAAAGGAAATACCTCGTGTGAATTCTCGGGGCAGTGAAATCAAACAAAAAAGATGAGAGTTTAAAACGGGCCAAGATGTGTTACAGCGTAAAGACAAATGAGCACAAATGAAATGCTGACATGACTGTTTGTGCTCTCCATCCTGGACTGAGGCTGCTGCCTTTTCTTTCCACTTAATACTCTGTAGGAGGGCCACCCTTATCTGAAAAACATTTATTGTTTCTTTCTTTTCTTCCCCAGCTTGATAGAGTGTGTGTGTGTGTGTGTGTCTGCTAAAACCTTTAGCAGACTTTATACTGTAGATGCATCAGAACAATGGAATAATAAGAGACAAAACATGGCACGCAAATATAAACTGCTCCAGTACATATACAGCTGTGCACATACTTTTCATGTGTTTGATGGAATTATTGTAGCCACAAATTTGAATGTTTTTGCAGCCTGAATTCATTTAGCCTCTGCATTTCAACTTTTATAAATCATTCCATATGGGGACCAATGTGGTTTCCTAGTGGCCAAGCTCTGGATTGGGCTGTGATCCTTAAATACTCGCATCCCTGTGTTTCACCATCCTGTGGTTTTGTTTCTGGTGGACTAGGTTGAAAAAAAAAACCAAAACAAGATGGAGTCCTGTTTTTCTGGCTTTGCTTTCCCTTCTCTTTGTTCAGGGATAAAGCCGAAATGCGACCAAACAAAACCCCAAACAATGAGCATATACAAAGGCAAGAGCGCAGCACATGCGCTTTACTGATCCTTTGTTTGCTTTCTGTGTAGGACAAGTAATTCTTCTCTGTGCCTGTGTATGCATCCGTATGTTTGTTTGTGATTGAATGTGTGTGTGTTTGTGAGCATATGTCTCGGCAGGAGGGAGGGAGCGAAGATGAAGGGGGAAGACTGGAGCGGTGCAGTGCTGGTGTTGGCCGGGTGGTGGGGTGGCAAGTGCCAGAAGGCTTCATTAGACTCAAGGGAAGAGGCTGTGAACAGCAGTTCTCCAGGAAATCTGTTAGACCTAAACACAGACATGCCTCTGATCCGGGTCTAGCCCTACAGTCCCTCTTTCTGTTTCCCTTCTCTCTCAGTCATATCCACCCATCTATTCGCCAGTGCAATTAGCTCCAGCTCACTTGTACAGTGAGGAACAGTCCCTACTTTTTGTCCCTCATTTTCTTTAAGATTCCTTTCTTTTTTCTGTCTGTTTTTCTGGTGGTGTTGTTGTTGTTGTTGCTGTGTCTGTTAGTGAAGCGGAGCAGTCATTAATCACTGGTAAATGTACGCAGAGAAAGCAGACACCTCGGGGGTGGGGTGCGATGGGGAGTTCTCTCATTCTGCTCGAAAAACGCTTCTCAACACACTCCATAGAGAGAGATGTAGAAAATGGAGCACAGGTGCTGCAGCGAGTGCAATAAACATAACCAGATGCACTGCAACACACAGACAATCTGATACAAATGTCAGTGTTTTGTCAGCGTTTAACTTACAGGGTCTAAATCTACTAGCAGGAAATAAATAGCTACAATAAATACTGAAACAAATGACAAATCAACTATGATGTCCAATAAAAGGCTTTCTGATCATATCGGTGACTGAAGACAAGAGTCCATCTGTTTGGCTTACTGTTCTCCTCGCTGCTCTTTCTCACCATGGTATTCCTGTCAATATAATGTCTGTGGTTACTAAGGGATGCAACCGCACTTTATCGGAATATCTGGCTTCTTTGTCTGAACGAGAGCCAGCAGACAGAAAAATTTTCTTCCAAAGAAATATTATCCAATAAAAACAACAGTTTAGCTGAAATTGCACTCTTTTCACATCCCTGAGTCCAGCTTGCAAAATAAATGTCTTCTCTCTCGAAACAATATCTCCACTAAACAAAACACTAGAATATTACCCAGAGCTGTGGAGGTTAGAAAAGGATTGAAAAAGCGAGAGACGCTGAAAGGGGGAGAGACGAGTGAGGACAAGGATAACTACAGACTGTCTTGGGGTGTGACCACATCTGCCCTGACACTGGCGATGTTGACGTTCTGATGCACGATTACTTGATTACATTCTCATCGCAGGCTTTTATTTCCTGACTCCATCTTTTGATCATATTTTGAAAAATGCTTTTTATTATGAGGCTGAGAGTTTAAAGACCTAAAACGGCAGCACTGAAGAAAAATGACAGAAGTCCAACCAAAGGTGACAGTGCGTGGCACAGCTCCATAGAGTGCTAATTCACACAAGCTGTCATTTCTCATTGTAGTCCACACAAATCCAGAACATGTCCAGGGAAAAAAAAGCAAAACAAAACCTCACTATTCTTTATTTGTGTCTACTATGTTAAAGCTCAAGTGTGGAAGTCTTCTATGCAAATTGACTGCCTTTACATTCATGCCTTTGCAATCCGAGTTCACACAATCCTGATTAAGCCTATCAGCGACAAGTAAAAAATCTCTATTTCCCAGGAGCACGGTTTTAAATCTGCTGCCTGTGGTGACATACCCACCCTGGCACCTCAACTGTGATGCGCTTTATGTCAGACAGGAATGATTGATTTGCTGGAGCTGAAGAGAGGAACAACTGTAGTGATAAAGGCAGTAATGAGAGCAACTTACAGTACAACAAAAGCTATGGTGAAAAAGTCTACAAAGTATCTGATGAAAAAGAGAACAACCTTTTAAAAAAGGCCCACTATGTTTTAACACTAGTCAAGAATGCAGCAACAATATTTGTGTGATCACTGTCACTATCTGTACTGGCATTTATAAAGGAGTTTAAAATCTTAGTGACCAATGTCCATCAAACTGCAAGCCACATCTCGACATACGCTTACTTCTATACACTTTAAGTAATATCTAACTCACATCCACCGACAATTTAGAAGCGCAAATCAGCTTAACCTATGTCTTTAACCAGACAGCACAGTGGTGCGGAGGTTACCACCGTTGTCTCAGCACAAGAAAGTCCTGGGTTTAAAACCACCAGCTGGTTCTCTCACTGCCTGTGTGTAGGTTCTCTCTGGGGACTCTGACTCCCCCTCACAGTCAAAATGCATGCATGTTAAGTTAATTGGTAATTCCTGGCCCTGGGTGTAAGTGCCAATGGTTGTCTGTCTCTATGTGTTCAGGGTGCACCCTACTCTTTGCCCTATGGCAGCTGTGATAGGCTTCGGCCTGTTTGTGAGCCTGAATTGGATAAGTGGAAAAAAATAAATATCTTTTGACGAAAGAAGTCCAACAAGGCAGAACCACACAGAAAGGGCCAAGCTGACCAAGAGGGTCTAACCTAGGTGACAGCACCTGTCACTGGATCACTGCAGAGACTTCAGGTTTAAGATACTGGATAAAAAAATATTTCCATTGTGGTACTAAAACCTTGCCTGTCAGGCAACCAGCAATTCTGACAAAACCAGTGTTTATACTCTTTGCTATTTTCAACCGGCAGCAGTACAACAAAAAAACAAACAAACAACCCAAACCATTTCAGACATTTAATCATAAATGGTCTTACTTGTTATCTATGCTGTTGTTTCATCAGGGGTTTCTTCATTTTTTTAGCTGATGCTTGTTCTAATGGTGGGGTTAAGCAATTGTTGGGGCGAATAAGGGATTTGGGGGGAGTTGGGTGGTTACGCTGAGTCTTTATTTACCCAAGCAAAAAAAAAAATCGATGCCGCTCTGCTGTAGGAGAAGTGTGTGAATCAATGAAAGGTTTCAAAAAGCCCCTGTGAAAAATCAATGTCCCTTACATACTATTGATGGAAGTTTGGCCATAGAAGAAAGAAACGACAGAGAACACCTGTTTATTGTGAAAAATTACTCTGCTCGCTCTTTGTTATAGGCTTTTTGGATCTCTTTGTTTTGTCTAGAACAGTGCTAACAGTATTTCTGTATC
The DNA here is from genome assembly GCF_051167445.1 of Perissodus microlepis. Lineage (NCBI taxonomy): Eukaryota > Metazoa > Chordata > Actinopteri > Cichliformes > Cichlidae > Perissodus > Perissodus microlepis. The sequence goes on from NC_140480.1 coordinate 24,131,727, forward strand.
CTTTCAATTGCTCTCTTTGCTAGCCTTCCATTTTATCCTTTTGTTACAAGTTATGCAGCGCTCATGCCCATTTGTTGTAAGGAAGCACTACTGGCCATTATCGGCAAAGGAAGAATAGCTACATTCAGTCTCACAACTCTGACACTAGAGGTTGATAAGGTCTAACATTCAACCACAGAGTGATAGCATGTACACAACAACTTGATGTACAGTAGGGGAGTGCAGGGTTCTGAAGCCGTCATCTCAGCACAGCTATTAATAAAATTCAGTCAATAACATTCCACTGTCACTGCCTTGACTTTAGAGACTGATAGGAGAACAGTTCTGCCATAACTTTGCCTATGCAGTCAACATTTCCCTCGAGCCATGTCAGGCTGCGAGCTGCGAGGCCAATCAGTAGGGGCTCTGTCCTGACACCTGCCCAATCGTGTGCTAGCGTGATCAAAGTGACAGCGCTGTAGACCTGCAGAGATACAGGTGAGGGCTGCTGTCACCCCACCTGTCTAACTGATGGCAACTCGGCCAGGGCAGGGAGAAAAGTACTAGGATGGTCGGGAGGGCCAATGCCTGCATGTCACTCAGTGCTGTTTTGGATGACAGAACAGCCCATTAAGAAAGAGACTGACTTCACAGACCATTAGAAGTAGCATCACACAGCCATAGTGCACAGAACACTGAGTAATGGTGCAACTGAAGGGCGACCGAAAGACTCCAAGCGCTGCTTCGAGACCTTTTTTTATTGAATAAAATATGCATTTTTGCTTCATTTTTTTGTTGTTTTGAGGGAAAAGAAACATATGCATAAAAGCCCGAATTCTCAACAGAGGACAAAGTAGGTTATTAGAAAGGACTAAGCAGATAAACAAGTATGGCAAAATTATCCTCATGCCGTCCACCCCTGTGTCCTTGTTAAAATCTCTAGCTCTCAGTATGGCCTTTCCTGCCCTCCAGTCATCATTAAAGAGAAAGACGGGAGCTTGAGAGTCCAACAGAGGCATCAACACGCATCACTTCTCCTCTGCTCGAAACGCTCAGCTCTCAGCAATCCACTAGCCCCTGACGGACCTATTTACCGCACAAAGTGAATTGTGTTTGGCTGCAAACTATGCTTCCAAATGTTCCTTTGATACCCTCTCTCTCTTTCCCCCTCGCCATCTCCTCTGTCTCTCTCTGGTTCTGACCAGCTCATGGAAATAGAAGAACTGTTTGGCCAGTTTATTGCTGGTGTAGCACTACTTATGGGCTCAGCAGGCTCAGATGAGAAAGCCACACTGTGCCAGGCTGATGGGACACACTCCAGCTGTAGAGGCACTCACTCCAAAACACAGACTTACAAACTCCTTCCTCTTTGACTTGATGTTTTTGTTTCACTATGGAAGAAAAAAAAAAGAATGAATAAAAAAGTTTCCTTCAAGTAGCTCCCCAGGCTTTTCCCTGGGGACTGGATGAAACCCAGTTGAAAAACAAAGAATAGAAACAATAGGAAAAATCTGCTTCTTTTGCACAATTTTAAACCCCAAAGAGATAAACTATGAGAGTTTTGTAAACAGCAAGGAAAAGCTGATGGCTAGATATTCCAGATAAAGAGAGAAGGAAAGAAGCAGCAGCGAATAAAGCAGCAGTCTTGTGGAATGTTTTTTGATGAATTACAGCGTGCACCGCAATCTTAAAGTCAAGAGCTTGCCTATGAGCGAGTCAAACCACACATTCTGTTGTGACAGAATCCCTGAATTTTAAACCTCCTGCAACTCAAGCCTTTGCACAGCAAGTTAAACATTTATTTATTAATTTATTCGACAGGTGTGCGAGCTCAGCCTCTAACCTTCAACATGCAGCACTTATATATAGCGTATAATTACAGCCTTATCAAAAAAGGAAAGGTTTTACAGAAATAAAAATTTCCATCTGTAATTGTTGACAAATTCTGATTTTGAATGCTAAACGAAGACATGGTTATACACTCTTCATGTTTCTGCTGCTTCTTTATTTACAGGAAGTTCTAAACCAATAAACTAATGTGCCTATTAGGGCACAGAAGAAAAGAAATACTGTTCTACTCTTTTGACTTTGAGAATGGCAGGATTTCATGCTTTCTTCTCATATCAAACAAGAGGCTTCACTAAAACTTCTGTGACAAATTGCATTGTTATACAGTTATAAAAATAGAACTGAACCTTAAGCAACCTTTCTGAAATAACCTGATAAAGGAAAGAAAGGATGCATAAAAAAGGAATAAACAATCATTAGCTTCACTGTGACCCTATGGGACCTCACACTGTGCAAGAGTTTGCTGTTTAGGTGTCTAAGGGGAAAACTTCTCAGGGTCAATCAGGGCTGTTTAAATACCGTAAGGCATTGTGGCTGTAGCTGCATCAGGGGAACACAGCATAATCATCTGCAAGGATGTGGCAAACAAACTAGTTATGCTAATGTATTTCTGTTATTTATCACCATCCATTATACATATCCCAATCAGCCTTACTTGTTAAATGCCCTCAAGAAATCCCAGCTGTAAATTAAGAACACATCAGCGATGCGGCCAATCACATCTGTCACTTACGCTGACAAGCATCTGAGGGAACGGTCCTCGAGAATTTTCAGCCACATTGATTGGTGGGATTACCCAGTCCCTCTTCTGTCTTTGTAGACCCTTGGTGATGTTGCGACCGGACCTTGGGAACATGATGACAGGAGGTGGTGTTTGTACCGCCTCCTTCTTCTCTTTTCTCCCAGCAACTTTCTTTTCATTCTCTGTGACCTTAAAGACAGAACAACAAGGTTTTACTTAGGATGCTACAATAGTAATTGATGTTATGCTAAAAGTCAAAGCACAATTTTGCAGATAAAAGACATTTTTATAGGTTTAGCATATTTATTTTATATCTCTGTGAACTTTGAAATCTTTTATTATCTCTTCACTAAGAAAATGTCAAGGCTTTTTTAGCAGTTAGCTGTATGTCAAACCACTTTCTTGGGTACCAGCTTTTGAACGCTTGCTGTAGCTGCAATGATCAATCATCACCTTAAAAAAACATCAAACTCATCAGCTAAGATGGCAGTTGGCACTGTCACCTGTTTGTTTTTTTTAAATATAAAAACAAGTATTACATATAAGGAGGTATCTACTCTTTGTCCTTTAACTAGTATTTCTGCAGAGAAGTCTGAAGTTGCTATGGAAACAAAGTGCACAATGCAATGATTTTGAAAGATCTAATGGACCCAGTCAGACACAAGATCATTCATCCATTCATTTCATCATTCGCCAAATCAGTCCTTCACTTGGGCAAAAAACAAGTCTTTTTGCAAGTAATTGGAGATATGGCAGCTTGGATAAAGAAAAAAAAAGTCAACCAAAAACCTTTTTGCAACTAAAAAAATTTAACACAATAATTGTATATACAGTTGGGGAAATATTTTAAGGTTGAACAGTCTAATTTTTATCGTGGTTTTATTTTAATTTATAGAGACAAAATGTGAAAAAAAAAAAATCCAGAATAAACACATTATATAAAAGTTGCATGTCATGGAGTGAAATAAGGATTTGATGCACTTCAACCCAACCAGAATTCTGGCTCCCAAAAACTGTCTCTATGCCCGTGTGGTGCACATAACATTCAACCACACAATCAATTACAGACACTCCTGATCTCAGCTTGTTATGTGTATAAAGCACACCCGTCGACAGAATCAATTTCATCTATTCCCACCTCTCCAACGCAATGGGCAAGACCAAAGAGTTGTCAAAGAATGTCAGGGACAAGACTGTAGACTTACATGAGGCTGGAACAGGCTACGAGACTGTAAGCAAGAAACTGGTGAGAAAGTGACAACTGTTGGTGCAATTATTTGGAAATGGAAGAAATATAAAATGGACATCAGTTGCCCTCAGTCTGGAGCTCCATGCAAGATCTTGCCTCGTAAGGGGATGAAGATCACGAAAAAGGTGATGGGGTGCAGCGTAAAACTATATAGGAGTTTGTTAATGATCAAAAGGCACTACAGTCCTCAAGAACACCACTGGTAACACACTACGCTGTAATGGACTGAAATCTGCGTCAGATGAAACCAAAATCAAGCTTTTTGGCAACTCAACCTGCTATGTGTTGAGGAAGAGAAATGCATACTATTCCCACAGTCAAGAACGTTGGTGGAAACATTAAGCTTTGAGGCTATGTTTCTCCTAAGGGTACATGATGACTTTACTGCACCGAGGGTCCAATGCAGTGTAAAATCTTGGATAAGAACTTCTTTCCTTTAGCCAGAAGACTGAACATGGGTTGTGAATAGGTCTTCAAAACATAACACCAAGGCAAAGAGTGGCTAAAGACGCAAATTAAAGTCATGGAATGGCCTAGCGAGTCTCCAGATCTCAATCCTATGGAAAATCTGTGGAGGGAGCTATAAGTTGCCAAACAGCAGCCAAGAAACTAAAAGGATTTAGAAAGCCAAGGAAAGTGACAAAACCCCTCGTCAGATGTGTGCAAACCTGGTGACCAACTACAAGCAGCGTCTTACTGTGCTTGCTAACAAATATTCAGTTATTATTTGCTTGGAGAACAAATACTTATTTCAATCAATGCTATATAAATAAATTTTTGGTTGATATTCTGTATTTCCACTGACTGTTCATTTCTTTGTAAGTGAACAAACTTACAAATTCAGCAGGGTTTCAAAAAATGTTTTCCCCAGTGTATTAGTAAGAAAAAAAGCAAAAATAAGTGAGAAAGAAACGGAGTCTTTCTAACGCTTCACAAAACTCAATGGAAATACCAGCAGTACAATTCGCTGGCAGACCACATGAAAATTTCATGTGCCAAATGGTGTGTAAATTTACCTTAATGCACCAAACTTGCTTTAAATTCAGAGCATTAGCAGATTTTCTGCAAAAGCTTTCCAACAATTTGTCCTTTTTACGATAGTGCGTGCAATTCTACAAGCCTAATTTCAAAATTTGGGATGCTGTGTTAAATAAAGATAACACAAAAGAATGCTATAATTTGCAAGTCATAAAAGTCAGTTAATGGAAAATGGCACAAAAAGAACATTATGATTATTGTTATAAATGTGCACTGAGATTTTTTTCTTCTTTTTTGAAAAAATAAATGCATTTTAAATTTAATGACAGTAATATGCACCCATGATACATATTGTTGATAAGTACTCTTCTCTTCTCAAACAAATGATTATATGTTTATACTCAGTACAATTCTCACTTTAGTTATGTGCACACGAATTACTCCAGAAAATCTCTCATTTTTAACCAAGACACATAGGAGCAATAACAATGATATAGCAATTGTAAAAGACTATGGCTCTTAAAACATGTAAACATTTCTTATCAGAAGAACGCCATATGAGAAACACTTTGGTCAAAGGAGCTTGCAAAGAAAAGCGTCTGGACTTCTTTAAGTTTACTTGAAGACGTTTCACCTCTCATCCGAGAAGCTTCTTCAGTTCTAAGGTCAAATGGTGGAGAGTCCCAGATATAAACCTAGTGGGAGTATCCCCCCACAGAGGGACAAAAGGACCCCCTGATGATCCTCTAATCGCCTGAGCCAAGGTGTGCAACTGGGTGTGGGTCCCAATCAGCCAGAGTTTCGGGTGTGTTCATTGTGAAACCTGGCCCCACCTTATCATGCGAATTCCTGAGGTCAGATGGCCCAGGATGTGAGTGGGCATTAAGGCGTCTGGGAAGGGATCTCAAAACTGGATTATAGATGGCAGAGAGTTGGTGTCGTAAACCCCCGCCTCTGTTCAAAGATGGTCGCTCACAGTGGACATAGATGGCTTCTTTCACTCCTCTTTCAAACCATCTGTCCTCTCTGTCCAAAATGTGAACATTGGCATCCTCGAAAGAGTGTCCTTTATCCTTAAGATGCAGATGGACTGCTGAGTCTTGTCCTGTGGAGGTGGCTCTTCTGTGTTGTGCCATGCGCTTGTGAAGTGGCTGTTTGGTCTCTCCAATGTAGAGGTCTGGGCATTCCTCGCTGCACTGTACAGCATACACCACATTGTTAAGTCTGTGTTTTGGCGTTTTGTCTTTCGGGTGAACCAGTTTTTGTCTGAGCGTGTTGCTGGGTCTGAAATGCACCGGGATGTCATGCTCGGAGAAAACTCTCCTAAGTTTTTCTGATACACCGGCTACATAGGGGATGACAATGTTGTTGCGTCTGTCCTTCTTATCCTCCCTCGTTGGTGTCTGGTCTTCTTTTCTGTGCCTCATTCCTCGCTACAGTGCAGCGAGGAATGCCCAGACCTCTACATTGGAGAGACCAAACAGCCACTTCACAAGCGCATGGCACAACACAGAAGAGCCACCTCCACAGGACAAGAAAAGAAGACCAGACACCAACGAGGGAGGATAAGAAGGACAGACGCAACAACATTGTCATCCCCTATGTAGCCGGTGTATCAGAAAAACTTAGGAGAGTTTTCTCCGAGCATGACATCCCGGTGCATTTCAGATCCAGCAACACGCTCAGACAAAAACTGGTTCACCCGAAAGACAAAACGCCAAAACACAGACTTAACAATGTGGTGTATGCTGTACAGTGCAGCGAGGAATGCCCAGACCTCTACATTGGAGAGACCAAACAGCCACTTCACAAGCGCATGGCACAACACAGAAGAGCCACCTCCACAGGACAAGACTCAGCAGTCCATCTGCATCTTAAGGATAAAGGACACTCTTTCGAGGATGCCAATGTTCACATTTTGGACAGAGAGGACAGATGGTTTGAAAGAGGAGTGAAAGAAGCCATCTATGTCCACTGTGAGCGACCATCTTTGAACAGAGGCGGGGGTTTACGACACCAACTCTCTGCCATCTATAATCCAGTTTTGAGTTCCCTTCCCAGACGCCTTAACGCCCACTCACATCCTGGGCCATCTGACCTCAGGAATTCGCATGATAAGGTGGGGCCAGGTTTCACAATGAACACACCCGAAACTCTGGCTGATTGGGACCCACACCCAGTTTCACACCTTGGCTCAGGCGATTAGAAGATCATCAGGGGGTCCTTTTGTCCCTCTGTGGGGGGATACTCCCACTAGGTTTATATCTGGGACTCTCCACCATTTGACCTTAGAACTGAAGAAGCTTCTCGGATGAGAGGTGAAACGTCTTCAAGTAAACTTAAAGAAGTCCAGACGCTTTTCTTTGCAAGCTCCTTTGACTACGATGACCTGGATGACTGAGAACCTTCACAGACGAGAAACACTTTGTGTCATCACGCGTAGACTCAAGCAGGACAGAGGTGATGTTAATTCTGTGCGAGTATGTATGTGCATATATTTAAAAGAAACCATAAACTTCATACCTTTTGTCATTTATACCAGGCATAAAAAGCCCATTAACAGAAAGTGTGTCTGGAGTTGGATTTACAGCCTCTTTCAACAGACAATGACAGCTGAGTCACAGACACACACCTCAATCAAACAGTACGCACCCATCATACACTTTTCTCACACCATCCCTATAGGCACAGAGAAATGACCACCACAAAACTGTCTTTTTGAAAGATGCTCAAATAAGGAACTCAAATGTGAAAGGAACCCATTTTCAATCTCCTAAAGAACATTAACTCATCCATGAGTCAGAACAGCTACATCAAATGCTGGAGTTATGACGGACATCAAATAAGTAATGTCTGTGTGGAAATACTGCAAACCACATGACTGTGAACAGACAATGAACAGAGTGTACAAAAATTTGCTTTATTGCAGATCCTTCCAAGATGTGCTAAAACAAGCAAAAATCGTTGAAATTACAGTAGTAGAACTTTTAGTGTGACACCTGATTCCCTTCATTATCAAATATATTATTCCTTCTGTTAAAGTATATTGCTTTATACATACACGATTTATCTCTAAAGCTACAGTTTAGAGCCCATCATCTGCAAGTTTACAGCTTCGCGTTTACTGTTCCAGTAGCAAAAGGTAATATTAAAGTGATACTATCTGCAGAGTTGTTCGACGGTAAGTTTACCAACACAGCTCAGGGTTACAAGATAGTAAAACATGTCAAGAATTCAGTCACGAACATCATAGCTGAAGCTATGCATCACTTGCACTCTGTCTCAATCACAGTCCCTTGAGCTATCCCTAGCTTTCGTGCTCCCCTCTGCCCTCTTCTTGCAGTGTTATTGTTTTTCTCTGTCTCCCCCTAGTCAGTAGGTACTGACAGCTTGTCTCAATAACATGGATTCCTCAAGCACTGGGCTGTGTTAGGCTGATGGTGCACCAGCAGGTAAAACAGCTGCACAAAGCTTTACTAACCAAACACTCATACCAGCAGACAGCAAGAAATTTGTAGTTTGTGTCTTTGTTATGTCTCCTCCAGGATCGCTAATCGAGGCAAGTAAATCAACTTTCATTTGTACAGGGTAGCCCATACCTAGCAGTTCCCCCATTTAAATGCACAGTGTGCGAAAACTGAAATTATAAAAGAGATATAAACAGGACAAACATATGGAGACAGTACAATCATGTCATCTGCACATCTGTGATGTGAATCTCCCATTCCAGAACATTTATTCAACTGTTACACCACTACTAGCAGTTTGAACAGTTAATACAAGGCAGGATGGATTTGTGCTTTCATATTGTTTATGCCAAATTTTGACCCCACCCATCCAAATATCTCCATAGAAACTGAGACTGTAAAGAAAAAAAAATTGGTAACATTTTCCAATCTTATGTCATCCCACTCTGATGAAATGCATCCTTAGATTCCTGTTTTTAGCACCCGGTCTGGTCTTCTACTGCTGTTGCTCATGTACTTCAAGTTTGATGTGTTATTGTTGTCTGCATACCGTAGTTGCAGTAAGTGTTTATTTGAGTTACTGTTGCCTTCCTATCAGCACTCTGGCCATTTCCCTTGAATTTTGGCATGAACAAAATATTTACAACTAGAGAACTGCTCACTAGATATTTTCTCTTTTTTGGACCATTCTCTGTCAAAGTTAGAGATAGAAATCTCAGTTTCTTGGCAGTTTTTGAAACACTCAGACCAGCCTCCTAACAACCATGCCATGTTTAAAGTCACTTAATCACCTTTGTTTCCCATTTTGCTTGCTACGTCTAAATGCCTAAATGAATTCCAGCCCTGTGATTGGCTGATTTGATATTTGCATTACTGAACAGGTGAACAGGTGTGTCTAACAAAGTGACCAATATTTTGGATATATCTAACTAGTGGTTAATAATTTTGCATTTAAAATATGGAAATAAATATGTTACAGTGTGTACATGTGAGCATGTGTGATGGGAGGGAGTATAAAAAATCCAGCATCATAGACTCATTTGTAAAAATAAACAAATAACTAAGTAAAGAACAGGTTCAGTTACATTGTATTTCCATTAAAGGTGATTAGTGCCGTTTATCTTTCTTCGAGTTTTTCGATTTCTATTACTTCTGTGAAATGTGTAGCTTTACAGTTCCTCCCCAGCAGCTGACATTTGAGAATAAAAATAAAATACAACACAGAAGCAGTCTACAGTGTTGGAAGATGGCAATGGCTTCTGGCACATATTGAAAGTTGAAGGTCCTGTATGATGCAGTCTATAAAAAGTGTTTTTCTTTGTCTCTGTTTGTTCTTGCCTGGTCAAGGTCCCTCAGAGGGTTGGCTTGTATCTGCCAGCGGAAACAATGCTTTCAAGGCTGACTTCATTAGATGGACGCCCAAGAAAAAAGCTTTTAAGGCTGCTTTAAAGAAAATGTGTCAAGCAACCTGGCATATGGTGTGTATGTGTTTGTGTGGGTGGGTAGGGATGTGGGGTGTGGAGGAGCATGGGCTTAGGTGTCATGTTCAGTTTCATCAACCAAGTGCTCTACTTCAGACATCTTGGACTGTGAAATCCAGGGCACTTTAAGTAATAGTGCAAAAGGAGAGATTTTTACACAGGTAAAGGATTACGGTAGGTGAGGAGACCACATTCACATTCAAAGAAAGACTGGATTTGCTGCTCCACATGGCCATATGCAATAAATATTTAATGTACCATCCACAAAATTACTGCTCTTAAGGGTTGAAATTATAAAAGCTTCTGCATTAGTAGATTTTTACCACTTTTGTACAAAGACTTTAAACTTAAAAAGGCCAATATTATAATAACATTTAATAATATTTCCCATAGCTCCCATAGCTCTGTTTTTGGTTTCCATCGTTTGCTCCTGCTGGCTTAAAAATTTAAGAGAACAGGAAGCAAAACAAACCCACAGACGTCATATTTCCACTGCTTATCTCTACTTTATGATATTCCATGAAAGCTTAAGTTGTGAAACCATGCCTTACAAACCCGCTGTAAGCTGTGGACAGGAATAAGCCTCACGTGTGATTTGTCCCTAGAAGTTGGCAGTCCAGCAAAAGCTAGCTTAGTTTATAGTCAGTTCTAGTAATTTAGATGAAATTGCCCATTAACTAACGCAGAGGGAAAGGTGCTCTTTTGAATTTTAGAGGAAAGTTTTTTAAGCCTGAAGTTCAGCACCACATCATATGTACCCTAAATAATTAATTGAAACAATTAGGTACAAATAATTATATAGAAGCAAAAAAAAAAAAGACGTGTTATGAGTTCCTATGACTGTGGGAGGGTTCCACTCACTGTTGTTTATTTCAGTCTTCTAAGAGCACAACAACAGTAAAATCTGTCTATCATCTTTGGATCTTGTAGGGAAAGAACTAGCTCAGTCAGCAAATTAACAAATCAAACCATCCTCCATGCTGTGCAGCAGTCTGTTGTCCATACTGGGATCCATTCCCGAGTGAGCAAAGTTCAGCAGCACTTTAGACCTCAGCATGCCACTGTACTCCTGCCATGGGCCCTGAACAGACAGCTGAGGCAGCAAAGTGGAGCTCTCCATTGCATCCCCAGCGACATCCCATCACTGCCACACTTTTCCCATACAAAAAACAACAAAAAAATAGACCAAATAAAACAGTGATCTTCTTTACAACATTGCGTCAGTTCTTTGAGGTCTGCAGGCATTCATTTATACACAGCTCTAAGGTTAATGCTAAGGCCTCACTGCAGCATTTCAATCAGGTTGATGTTTGAACTTTGGCTGAAACACTTCTGTTATTGATTTGCAACTCTGCTTGAGACCATTGTCCTTTTTCATTACCCAGTTTTGGCCAAGCTTTAGTTTTAGGACAGATGTTGTAACATTTGACAATACTTTACTGTACAGGTGAGTTTATCATCGACTCAGTGATTATAAGGTCCTGAGCATTATAGCCAAACATTTTCACTTTGGTCTCATCTGTCCATGGAAAGGACATTGTTTCAGAAATCTTTCAGACAAGCCATACTTGTTCAGTCTTTTTTTTAATTATACAATCAAAAACTTTAAGATTTACCATGCTAACTGATTCCTGTAGAGTCTGAGATGTAACTTTTGGATGTTTTTGCAAATTCTTTTAGTACTGCATGGTCTGACCTTGGGGTGAATCTGCTGGGATGTGATGTCCACTTCTGGGAAGATCGTAGCACTTTACTGGTTTGAATTCTCCAAACGAGTAAACTGCCAAAATTTAGATTTTTCAAGAGGTGATCACACTTGTGGATGACCAGTTAATGAACTGCATGTCATTATCAGCACCTGCCTGCTACATCCCCCCCTTAATTTCTATGCAGAGAGTCCTACGAAAGCTTATTTTTTCATGATTGATTTTGTGTGTTTCAAAATAACACTTTAGTACTGTTTTGAAAAGGCTTGAAAAAAATAATTTTAAATTAAATGTACATTAAAATTGTTGCAAATGCAATAACAATAACAATATTAATATTGTATTCAGCTTTTCAATTAGAATGGAAAGACATCCTCACTTGGAACATTATTTTGTGTCTGTTAGCCAATAACAGCATGAATAAATAAAGAAAATAATCAGATACAAATGTCATCTGCTAAGGAGCACAACAGGAGCCCATCCGCTCCTGTTAATACAAATAGCCCTGCAGCCTCTTCAGATATCACAGTTAAGGTGTTTTTATCAGAATTTTAAAGACAAATTATTTCCAAAATAACAAAAAAGACAATATGGAAAATTATATTGGTATTCAGTCATAATATTTTAGAGAAATCTGTAAGCCTCCTTTGTTCTCCACCAAATCCAGATAGTAATCGTCAGTTCTATTTCATGATTTCGATATTCAATAAATTGCTGTAAACACGAACTGAAAAACACTAAAACTAAATTGCTGTCTTTATGCTCATGGATAATGGATAAATGTATATTGAGCTTTTTGCTAAAAACACCAGGCTTTGGAAACATTGCTGATGTGTAAGTGGTGTATACAATCAAACACACACACAAAATAAAAGGGCCAATTTAAAAAAAAAAATACTAAATGTGGTAAAGTTTCTAATTATTTCAAGGTAAAGCACAACCTCCATGACTTACCTTTTAATAGTATGCCTTAATGTCATAAAAAACAGCATCTCAACCCTCATCATTTTAAAAACCTTACTGTGCAAGATTGTGTAATCCAATCAAAGATCTGACCTGTTGATTACATTAGATGCCACTAAAGTGTATAGATGACTTTAATATGAATAAAATACTGTTTAAAGTAACTGCAAAGCAAACAAGTATTCTAATATATAATCAAATGTAGTGGAATATCATAAAATATTCAGTGCATATTCAGACATAAAATGAGTAAAAACTAAGTGAACTGTGAGCCTATGCCAGCAGTTTAGTTATATATGAATTAGTTAAATATGACTGTGTTTAAATTCTCGCCATGTAAAGTTGCCAGTTTAGGAACTGAAACATTTGCTATTTTGACCAACAGGGGTGCTACAGTACAACCCACTGCACTGGAACTGACAAAAATCCTGATCATCCTTGATCAGCTTGTGCTCATTCTCAGAGTCAGAAAAGAAAGAACCAGCAGTCTCCCCTCCTCCTCTTGTACTGTGTCACCCACCTGCACAAGAGGCAGACTAGTCCTAACAAATTTTACCATATTCTGTTTCCTGCACTGTGCGGTTTGGGGAAACTTGAGCATGACTAGGGTATCAGTCACGGTTTTCTGTCTCATCTGCCGGCCAAAATAGTTTTCTGCCAGAAACTCAGTGTGGTCCTTTGCATTCAGTCCATATTCAAGAAACTAATGTCTGCTAAGCATAACGTGCCCGTGTGCACAAACCCAGTTTGTGCACACGGGCATGAGCGAAATGAGACAGATGTGAGTTAGGCCCGGATAAATGCATTCTTTTTCTTCAGAGAGAGGAAAGCTTCATGGGGTTGACTGCAGGGGATGGCTGCCCCACATCCCACCAGTGCAGTGAGGGGAGGCAGAGGTGGAACAAGACATGTTTGGGATGGATTGAGGGAGATGAGGAGTCAGTTGTCAGAAGCAGATGTGACCCCCCTCACCTCCCTCTGCCTAAATAAGTCATGCTCTAAATCCTTTTATCTACACATGCTAACAGGTACTAGTGAGTTCCCTGAGGAGAAATGTAGAGAGAAAAACATGCACAACAAGAAAAAAAACCATAAAAACGTAGAGACACAGAGAGAAAGATCTCTGCCCGTCACTGCAGCAAAAGGCTTAAGCAGGTTTTTCTTTCACCATGGTATAATTCTGATCAAACTTCAACTCCGATTCACTCTTTCTTACTCATATTCACACAGAAAAATTACAGGATGGTGATGCAACAGATTTAGAAAAATAGGAAAAGCAGAGATATGTGATCACTTATTCAAACTCTTATGAAAGACGGAGGAAAAGGAGCAACAGCAAACTGGAGTTAGTAGACTTTTTAAAGACAGCTTTATAGATTCTAGAGATTTCGTTATTTTTCTTAATACAACACAGACGGGGCACACATTCTCTGGCATGCAACCCTGCACAGATTAAACCTTTAGGTGCCAAGCGAAGACACAAGCACACATAGAGCATACGTAGCAATGAAAATTTAACGCAAAATTAGCATAATACACACTTGATCCAACATAATCTCCCACAATAAAATAACATTCTTGCACACATGCTTATGCACAGTAATGCTATGTGAACAGGAGTCACTGAGTGTGAAATGGATGCCCCCCAATCCTCAACCAAGCTCCCCCCCACCCACAGCCCTGGTGCCATCAGCCTTAGCCAGCTGGCGGTGGTCCCAGCACTTCCCCTCCACGCCACTGCCTCCCCATAACCCTGCATGCTTTGATATCAGCCAGCCCCTGGCTACCCAGACATCTGGAAGTTATTATTCAACAGAGCACACCACAAAGCACCATTTCCATAATGAAACATCACATTTTGTTTTAGCGCCCTGCTTTCTCCTGCTGTCCTCATACATGTTTGTTACAACTTGTAGCATATTTCTGACCTCTGACCATCTTGTTTGATTGCTTGTCTATTCTTTGCTCCTCGGGATATACATATTAATTGACTCAGTGGAAAATTACGTTTAAAAATGCATTCATTTGACCTTTGACACTTTAGTACTGAAACTCAGTCGAGTGAAAAAGCCAGCATTAACTATAAAAGAGCGTAATTAAAGATCAACCTATTCAGAGCCAGAACAATACACACTCTTCCCCTCATTCCCATTAACTACCAGCAGATATCCCACTCTCTGTTTGGCTCTGTGAATTTATGACTGACATATTGCCATTGCTTCCATTTTCTAGCATTGCACACGACTACCGTCTGATTGTTAGCATAATGGAAATGTTTCACTGCTTTTATTTTCATCACAACAATGATTGGCTAAAAGTTTCTGACCAGCCAGGGACCAGAATTGTCTGATTCTCATTCTTGCAGCTAGCAGCTCCCTTTCATGCAGGAGTAGAGGCAAAAAAGTTGTGCACACCTTTCAAAGCCACATGCTAGCGATAAATTATCGTTAGCGTGGAAGTTCCTCACAGAGAGTGAGGGCACAACGTTTGGCAATGTGCCCAACTGCCACAAAATGTTTGTAACAGTAAACCTAATCAAACTCTTTAACGACCTCCCTTATGCTGAACGTGGACATTTTAAAGAAGCGAATAAATGGAAAGTGTCTAAAACTAAAGCTATCCACAACTCCGGATCAAATGGGAAAACGAGAAAAGGGTCAATGTCCTGTTATGTGGTGTTAGAAACATCGAGGAAAATGATCTTACTACCTGATAATTGTTTTCTTATATAAATCTATTGCACCTGCTTTTGATTGATAAAGTAAAATATATAAAATAACGTCGGGTGTACAGCAACTCATTTTCAGTTAATTATTTGCACTTCCTTCCAGGAGCATAGATCTTTATTTTCATTTCAGCTGTTGCCAGAGAAAACCATATATTGCATTGAGAAAAAGTAGAATTTTGCTACAATATGCCAGATACAGTTACAAGTTTTAGAAAGAAAACTGATTTTGGCAGGTCATACTTGGGGAAAAATCAGAAATTTTAATTGGGCAAGAAAATTATAATCAGTGCACCAATAATACGCATTTTTTACATAGCAATGATAGTGAAAGCCTGTTCTAAACATTGACAAGATGACACTGACACTGACAATCACTGGGGAACTTTTAGGCTCATATGCATTTGCACTTTTACATGCAGGGAAGATTTTAGCCTGCTTTATTAGAGAAAACCTGCAGAAATAATAGCCAGCTTGGTAGACTGGAAGTTGAAAACTGAAGGTCAGAAATTGGCATTTCTCCCTCTCTCTCAGTGGTCACTGTTTCTGTGCACAGTTCCTTCCAAAAATAAGTGCAATGAACAAACTCAAACTAAAGGTAAAGTTGAATCATTTTTATCCAATCCATGCACAAGTTCGAGCAGATTATGTATTTGTGTTTGCGAATCTGATGACGTCGGCCGTGCAGTCTGAGCCATCAGAGCTGATTTGTGCTGTGGAAAGATCTGATTCACTGGTAAAGTGGCCGTTTAGAGGTTTTTCAGTGAAGAAAGCTGCAGAAAACAGCTAAAGTACATTTAGTTTGATGCAAAAACCAAAATAATGAGCTCAAAGAAGTGACTGGCAGATAATGGCTGCTTCTTACCAAAAACGAGAACTGTCTACTGAGTAAAAACAAATCCTTGGCAGCCTTTTTTCATTTTTTTTTTTAATGTAAGTGAGATTTGATCTGTTCCGGAATTTATTTTCCAATAACTTATGTGAGATGTGCACTTAGTTAATGAACACAGGCCCCTGTTTTTGCCTAATGTAATTAACACTTGGGGTGATATTGGCTCTCAGAGCTGGCCTTGTGGTACCATAGTCATGGGGACAGTTAGGCTCATACTGCTCAGTCTCTGTCTCTGACCTCTGACAGCTTTTAAATAGAAAAGGAAGAGACAAGAACCCCTGGGATACCCAAGGCACAGGATGTTTTCCAATAACAGCTTATGGCTGAGGGGAATCTTACTCTCCCCCTGTGGCAGTCTGATTCTATCACTTTTAACTGTGTGACACTGCTACTTCTTTCTGCTCCACCCCCTCTCTCCCCTTCGCTGAAACCCCAAGGAGTTTTGACCTGATTCTTGGCTGTTACTATCACCAGACCACTGGAGAAAATGTGATAGGAAAAAGAAACTCTGGAACGATAATTGAAATTTGAAGCATGATATTTCTGTGTGTCTGTGCTCGAGCTCATAAAATCTGAAACTCACCTCATTTTCAGTTTGTTGGGATGATGGTAGGTCAATCAGTGCCAACTGCACCATAGTCTCCCAGACATGTGTGTGCGGACCACTTGCTGTCAGTTTCAACTGGACAGGTTCATCCAGGTTGGCTCCCTCTCGTTGGGCAAAGATGGATCCATCTGTCCGCACGCCAAAGAGGGGGTTGCTGCTCTGGAAGACCACACCTTCATTTCCCATGCAGTCATCAAACTTCACTGGAGACACACAAAAAGAGAGGATTTGAATTCACTATTCATCACAGTTGTAGAAACTAAGAAGCAAAACAGGTACAAACACTGGCAAGCATGAAGTTGAAACTGCTTTCCTAACTCACAAAAACATATCTAAACATAGCGTACCTGCAGTACTCACATCTCATTAGGAGGAACATGACAAACTGGCTACTCTTAAGGAAGATTATTTAGCCTAGTCCGACACTGGTGTTTCTCACCATTTAGTCTCTATTAATAATAAGGTCAAGCAGTCACTATGATTAGACTCCTGAGGATTATTGTATGCAGATGCATGCCTCTTTATCCTGTAAATGTAGAGGTGAAACATGACAATGACAAGAAGCTGTAACTGAATTTGATAAAGATGCATGTAAAGATGTCTGCTAGTTTATTGTTAGACTTACAAAGAAGAATACAGCATACACAAGGACGACAAACAACCTTTAAATCTTCTGTCTTCTATATTTAATCTGCTCATATAGTCAGCTTTTTGACAAAGACTATGCTTTTGGCTTTAGTTGTACTTCTTCTCTTTCTCCAATTATAAACTGAAGGCACATACAACATATAGAAAGCGCTGTGGAGTGTGCCACATCATTATCTTACTCTAATGTACAGTAGGGAAACTGCTGAATGAGGATTTAAATAGTTTCTCCTTCTATATGGCTTGGCTTGATAGCATATTTCACAGACTCCTGCAAATCACAGGGTTTGCATTGCTTCAATAGTTTTTCTAAGGCTTTATTACACACATCCACCGGTTTCCATTAGAGAATACAGTGTAAGCGTGTGGAGAAAACTAACAACCTGACCTGAGTGTTATGTAATTTTTGTAGCCGTTATAAATAAAAATATTTTTGCAGTGCAGTTAGCACTTCTTATTTGCTCCTTCTTTCCCTGACAAAATCAACATCTTTCCAAATATTGATTAAACCTATGATTCAGTTTAACCAATTAGGCAAAAAGATTAAAGGAAGCTTACGCTACACAGAAAGTATTGCACTGAGACGGGAAACACAAACCATAATGTAATCTGAGGGATGTTAACGCAGAAAGCCTCTAGAGGTTTGTGTCCTTCATATTCTGTTAAATTAAGATGGCACCATAAACCTGTTCACCATGGAGCTTTCAGAGTTGCCTGGACACTCTTGTGTTTGCTCTCTAATGAAATTCTTGCGCAGTTCATAACAGGATGAGTCACTAGCGAGCACAGCCCATACCAGTCTCCCGTTCTCACTTCCTTTCTCCCTCGCAGCACCTGTAGCCTTCCCACTCAGGGATTAGAGTCCAGATAACATATCAAGGAAACCTTAAGCTGAATGCCATTACTCAGAGATTTCTCATGGCTTTCTCTCTCTCCCAAACCACTACAACAGCTGAAACAAGGTTTCTATTACAGGGTGTAAACTATGATTAAATCCAGCTTTTTTGTGCTGTCTAGCCCTAAAAACACCTGTGATCATGCCAGTGCCCTCCTCTCTAAGGCCGGTTGTTCAGATGGCCACTCAGAGCTCAGTCAGAGGGAATAGCCTCTCAACGATACTGTCCACAGAGTGTATCAGGAGCTGCACAAGAGTCCTGGTGTAGACAGAAAAAGGCAGGATATAGAAGATGGATTACATCAATACAAGAGGCAACAAAGCCTTGGATCATGGATATCATCAGACCATTGCTCTCTTTGTATTGCCGAACAACCCCCACCCCTCCTTGCCTTGCTTGCTTTTTCAGTTTATCTCATTCACTTTTCTCTTTTTGTCCAACCCTGTGTCATTTCTTCTCTACCATCATTTTTTGCAGATTTCCAAAGATTACATCTGGGGGTTGGGGGATGGGGATGATAACAAACACACCAGTTGGCAAACATGTGTCTGTGCAAACAGAGTTTTGGAACACTGCCTGAATATATTAACAATGAGAAGAAGTCAAAAATCAAATTCAAAGCATGCTTTATTATATTTCTAAGTGCTTGTGTCTGTGAAGCATTCGAACACCTGAAAAAAAAACACAAGCAGCAGGTGGTCTGTTGCCCCTTTTCTCTGTGTCCTCCAATTATTGTCTCTTCTCTCTATAAACTAGGCACACAGCCAGCAGTGCAGCCATATTGCAGTTATGGCTGGCATAGGCCTGTAGGCTTATACTTTGCACTAAGAAAAGGGATAATCAGCAAGGGGTGCTTCAAGCCATATTAAAGAAAGCATGCACTTCTGTAGCACTTAAAAGGCATTCGCTATCAAAAATAAATTTTGAATGTATCAGGCTTCATTTTAGGCATGATCACAGACATCAAAAGAAGATTGTTATTTCCATATGTAGTCATTTATATTTGGCATTATGGCTCTGTCCTGGAACCTCGCTATCTTTGCATCAAGAGAGCCAGCAAAACAAGAGGAAGCATCGGTGACAAAAGATCTGACACTGACTAACTCAGACACAGCATGATAGAAGGAGCCGTGGCGGAGATGTGTTGCAAAGTGGCTTGCAGATGTTCAAGAAACATAACAAGCTAAATCAACCCAGTTAGTGTTTTCTATGTGAGATTGGCCAGCTGGATGCTTAAAAGGTCATCAGCTAAGCCCTGGTGTTGAGATCAGCTGATCTGCCGAAACTGTGACTGACTGGACATTAAATAACTTAACCATGCTATGATGATTTTTTTTAATGTGAAAGTAAGAAAATATTTGTAAACATCTTTTGCATGGTCTGAGAGTGATGCTGAAATAATGGGTTCACTTCACACCAAATCATAGTCAACTAATGCGGTAAGGCTAGAAAACAGGGTTAGATAATATCGTAATCTGTCTAGTTTACATATCATGTTTTCTGTCTGTTTACCAGTAAATATCTATATGAATGAATGAATGAATTATTAATTAATCAACCCACAATTACTTCAGAGTGGGCCATCTGTCTCCATCTCAACTCCTTCTCACAAACATCTTGTTAATTCCAGATCTTAATTTCCTAATGTTTTAAAAGCAACAACACCTTAATGCTGTAAACCAGCGGTCCCCAACCCCCGGGCCTCGGACCGGTACCGGTCCGTGAGTCGTTTGGTACCGGGCCGCGAGAGTTGAGGCTCAGGTGTGAAATGTATAGTTTTCAGGGTTTTTATCGGTTTTCGGCGTTATTTTGTTATCGTTTTTATCGTTTACTCGGTTTTCCTTGGTCTTTTCACGTGTGTTATGAATAAATTTTCTTTTTTTCGGTACCGGTACTAGTTTTATTTTGTTGTATTTATCCGCGACACCTTAAAGTCCATGAAAATATTGTCGGGCATAAACCGGTCCGTGGCGCAAAAAAGGTTGGGGACCGCTGCTGTAAACCGTCTCAGAAATTCATGTTCAGTAAAATCAGTAAGGTATGTAGTACTAGTAGTGCATGTGCTGTCAGAGTAAATCATTCCTATGCATGTGTAAGCCTGTATTTTCTCAGTGTTGGCATGTCTTAGCAATGACAAGCCAAACTAACTACACCCATACCCATTTGGAAATAGAGTGACAGGGTGTGGATAGAGTACCCAGAGGGACTTGTTCTTGCACCAGTTAAGAAAAGACAGTGCCAATTTTACCCCTCCATCAACATACGCATGCTCACACACACACACGGACCTCCATAGCATAGCTCCTCTTTCACTCACTTGGGTCAATACCGCTATAAAAGAGATTATAAAAATTGGCCAGCAACAAAGCACTGAAGCCCAACGGCACAGTGCTACACATTAACAAGTCGTCTAAAGCGGTAGGCTCTGTTTGAGCATTGATCTGGCAAATAAGACAGACACCCCAGTGTGTCTGTCTTAAACAGCCAACACAGCACTTCTTCACCGTCTAGTCGATGTGGACAGTCAACCCCTGAAATGTTACAAATTCTACCATGCTCAGTGCGTTCCAACACAGGAAAGGAATATAATCATTGATTTCTCCATTATGATACGGTGAAAGACAGTAAATGGAGCTTTGTGCGTTGCTTGGTTGTTATCACCATCCAACCCACCCCACTACCACCCCGCCCCCCTTTCTAATTAAAGTTTCCATCTCACTCCAATAACACAAGGACAAGGAGGAGAGAAACACAAAAAAAGAGATGTGACCTTCTTGTGGTGTTCTATGGACAGCCTGGCAGGAAGTAGCTGACAAGTGTTGAAAGGGAAGTGAGAAAGGGATGGAGTCAGGGGACAGGGAGAAAGCTGAGGAGTGACAATAAGAAGGTGAGAGGGGAGGGGAGAAGGGAAGGATGAAGAATGTGTAGAGGTGGCAATAACTGTGACAGTGAAATTAACTGTACAGGAAAAACATGGAAATGAAAAAACAGCAAAAGTAAGTATGGTATATAAAAACTGCATTGGATGCCACGCAGTTGAAGAAACGAAACCACATGTGTAAAATGGCGATGAGGAAGAAAAAGAGTAAGAACTTGGAGGTAAGGTGGAGCTGGAAACTGGGGAGGGCAGTGGATGGAGGCCTGCACTGGGCTCCTGGCTCAGTGAACTAGATCCCTGTTACACACCCACATTGGAATGGATGGGATGCTCAGATGGCTGTTTAAACAGGTTAATTGGGCTGGCCTCTCGAGAGATCGGGACAGATGGATCAATGGATAGAATGAAAGAAGAGAGAAAGAGAGAGTGAACACGAGACAAAGAGAGAGCAATGGAGCTCAGAAATATAGAAAAGAGGTTGGATGAAGAGATGAGATGAGTCTGGCCGCTGATCACAGTCTCCACGGGGAGTATGCAGTCTAATCAGAGTAGAGTGGGGCTGTACAGTGGGCTTGGCCCTCAGTGGCTGACTAAACAGAGCCAGGTCCACTGTCCACTACTGATAAATTATAAAAAGAGGACAAATTTGTGATAGAAGGCTGTTTAAAGCTATGTTAGAAGCCCATCAGGGAGACTGATTCACTGATGCCAATCATGGACAGTGGCTCATCTCTCTATTCTTCACAATAACCTTCAAAAGGATGATGGTAGTGACCAACGCCTACTATAAAAAAATGCTCACAGTGCACAAGCAGTCAAAAATAAAGAGAGTATGCACTGGACACAGACTCAAACTGTGTTGTACCATTCAGAAAAAATGCTGACAGAAAACATCAAACTAAAAATGTTCAAAGTTTTTTTTTTATTATTATTTATGAAAAGAAATAGATGATGAACACACAGTACAAAGAACAAGTGAATAATTACTCAAAACTGGCTGCTACTTATCAATCAAAAATTCATCAAAGCAAACCTGGTTGTATTAATGAATCGTTCCAAACCCGCTTGTGTTGGTTCAGTAATCTGGCTGTTTCACGCTTTTAGTGCATTTTATGTACATGAGCACTTGAGGAATTCACAGAATGAAGTGCAGTCATATTTAGCGACTACAAAGGCATAGCAAATTCAAAAACACTGAGTGAGACTATTTCACTCATAAACTCCTACAAAGAAAGAGACTGTCTTTGGTTGGGAGGAAGTACATATTTTCAAAAATATGCATTAAAATCAGTATATATAGAGTAGTGCTGATTCTGTATGAAAATGAAGTGAGAAAAAGTGAACTTCCGTTCTTTTAATTTCCATTTCGAGCACTGAGATAGGTTCTCATTTTAAATTTCAGTCGTGTAACTTTGTTGTTTCTCTTAACTTTCCAAGCCTTGCTTATACAGAGCACAGTTCCACTGCATCAAACTGTCTACCATAAAGTGAATGTAGAGTTTTGGGTGTCCTGATATGGATTGCTTGTGGTGTCTTATGTAAAATTAAGCAGCTTTACTCTGTGTTTTGTTTGGTTGAACACTGATACACTTTACTTCACCGCTACGCTTTCTCTGAGTGAAAATCCAAAATGTCAGCATGAGATATTAGGCTGTAGACAGAGCTTTACCCCGAAACACCTCTTCTGTTTTTGCTGTTAAAATTTAACTGAAAGAACGAGGGAGGGCTTACATGAAAGGGAGGACAAAAACACAGCGTTTAATACAACGCTAAAAATATCATTAAAAAAGGGTCATCCTAGGTGAAATATGATTAAAAGCAGTACAAAAAAATGAAATAAATAAAATGTTAAATGGTAACCATATTAGACACTGTAAATCCGAAGTTTAACGGTTTAAAAAAAAAAAAATATATATATATGTATGTTCATTTTGAATCTGCTCAACACTCTGTAAGAGGCTGCATGGACAAACTGTTCATAATGGCATGGGGGAGCATTAGTGTGAGTGTGCTGTGAGTACATTTGTGAGGGTAGCACTAATGCTGAATTACATATAGAGCATTTTGAGCAACATATTCAGCCAATCAGACGGTGCCTTTTTCAGGCGAGGCATGTTTCATGTAAGAAAGATAATGCAAAATATTGTCATGCACATTTTACATTACTGTCACCTGTTGCCAACATCTGAAAGGGAAAATAACACACAGAAATCTCGAGCAGCGGGGTTACGGTTAGAGTCTTTATGAAGCAATTGCAGGAAAAGATTTAACTTTCACTATAACAGTAGGTGGTGTCCTTCATTACCAAATGGCTACAGTGTGATGCAACACAGTGGTAAAAACATCAAACTGAATATGAAGAGTTAAAAAAACCAACTAAATAAACCCCCCAAACCAAAAAAACAACAACTCTCAGTTCATCATTGTGTCTCTTTGCTGCTGTTCTAATATTTTACTTTTTATAATTAACATATAGTTTGAATTATACGTTTCTTTTAGCTTTATACAGCATCCAAACTTTCTAGATAACAAGGTTATGTGACTATGATATGGATATATGCGAATAGGGATGCACACTGCAGAGTAAATTTGTCACACAGCGAGGAGGGGAAAGCTTTTCTGTCAGGAAAGGTTAAACACCAATTAAAAGCGGCTGTGCATGGGCAGTTCGATGCTGTTTATGCATATTATTTAGCTGACTTGTTTTTCAGTATGGTTTATGAAAAACGTCTTGCAATAAAGTATAGTCAATTTCCTATAAATACTTCATTTGGATGAAAGTGGCTCTTTCTGCATATATTTTGCTTGAAGCCAAAATTCACGATGAATGAGTCCAAGAAAAATATATCATAAAATTAATTAACTGTTCTCCTTGACCATCTAAACTAGCCCCTTTTCCTGTTCAGCAGTTTTCAGAGAAACTGCTGGATGGCTAATCAAGGGTGTGCTGCTGCCACTGTAGCTGGTTAGTCATGGAAAGCATTCAAGTAATGCTAACAGGCTGATCTGAGCTGCTGGAGACTTGGTTTGCACACTACTGACTGATTACAGACTGAAAAAGTGAGAATATATTTGCCCTAGTTCGATTTTGTCTATCAAATTTGCACTTTCTGATTTACAGTGTATAGATGAACAATCAACTTCATATAGTTCGGGGCCGTAGTGAGGGTTATGTTTTGAGGGCTTAGTTAATATTTTGCTAAATTATAGAGGAGAGAACTTTTAGTAAAACTGCCTCTGTGATGCAGACTTTAACAAAGGGGGTTATTATTTATAATTGTGCGAAGGTTCTACATATATCTTGAGGGTCCTTCTGATTTGTACTATGCCAGCATATTATGCTAAAGTGCATATTTGCTTAGACTAATAAATCAGTAATGCACAAGGACACATTTACATACACATATTTACAGAGATAGCAACCACAAAGACATTGTTTTTGACTAATCAACATCTCTCTAATGACTGATTAGTATTCCTGCACACTGGCACAGAAGTGCTTGATTAGCCTTTAGCAATTCTCAGGCATCTCTCCCAGCAAGGGAAACTAACTAAACAGTTTCTTGACCTGTTATGAGAACTCCAAACAATCACAGTGTGTTGCTGCTTGTACAACTAAAAAAAAATGAAGAGACAAAATATATATGGGAACACACAATAAATAAAATGGCTTCCACAGAAAAAGCAATATTTCAAAATCCACAACATGTCTTGTAGTTAAAAAGATAGGGCTACGTCTCAAGTGTACATTTCTCTATAATGAAAAACAAAATCTCACATTTGCTTCATTTTATTAAGGACCTAATTCCCAGCTTCTCAGATCTGCATTGTGTGCTTGTGGTGAGATATTAGAAATGGAAGGTAGCGAAAAAAGTAAGAGAGAAAAATCAAGCGTTTTTGTTAATTAAGAATAGACTTATGGGTGATGAAGGCAGAAGGTATTGAAAAGGAAGACGGCATCAGGCAGAAAAAAGGAGTTGCTCGTAGGAAAGACTGGAGGAAGCAACAGCAAAATGAAAGTAAGCACATCATTTTCTCAACCTTCTTTGCAATGCTGGATACTGGAAAGCAAAATAAAGCTGTGGTGGAGCAGAGATACAGAGACAGCCGCAGTTAACACAGTCAAATAGCAGGCTTTTTGCTACACAGCAAACCACAGCTCATGTCCGTGCACTCTTGTCATTCCTTCACAGCAGTTGCTTGGCCTTTTACCCTGTCTTTCTGTGGTTGTGGTACAATGCGTTTTCTGGATCGATAGCCAACAAAATTCAGTGATGGTTTTGATGTGTACAGTACAGGCTATCATTCCCTGGAGACTTGGCCCAGATTTTGTATCACAATTTACAACTGCAAGACCTAAAGTCCTGCATCAAGAGATCTTATACAGTCTGTCCGCAGGTCTTAACAGAAGCGTGCAGTTGACAGACTGAGTGAAGGATTTGCATGCTTGTCTTCAAGAAGAATGTAGTTGCAGGAGGCTGAAATAAGATAAAGCAAGTGTGGCAAGTGTCTGTCTGAGAGTGACAACTGCTGTCATCGGTTGGCATCAACTTGGTGTCTGTTGGCTTTTGCTTTGCATTCTAATTTTGTTCACCTTATTCCAACTCTTCTGCTTGGTCCTTCCTCTGTAACCACCGAGACTGAAGAAATCTCAAGGTCAGCACAACTATGTGTGTGTGTGTGTATGTCCTGTAGGCTCTATTCCTCATATCTATCTTATATCTACCCAGTCCCAATTCAAAACATGCCTGCATCTCTTCATATTTTCTGTCACACAGGGAAACATGAGGACAAATGCAGATACCACTACAATAAAAAGGGCAGCTAACTACATTAAAAAAAAACAGAGACTTCAACTTTGCTTTTATTTTGGTGTTTGCCTGTAAGCATCAAATATACTTGTTGTAAAGAAAAGAAATCATTTTCATATTGTTTTCTCAAGCAAACAGCACAAAATTGCTTTTCCCGAATGCTGGAGGAAATACAGGCTGTATTATCAAATCTAATCATCATCTCTCCATCAAAACGTTAAGAAAAGATTCTGTTTTCCAATTTTAGAGGTCAGAGCATTAACCAGAGAACTCCCTCTAGCCTTTAAACCGTGAAAAACATACATGTAATTACACAATCTGTATAGAGAATAAAGGAACACATTTTTTTTAGAAGTAAGAGGCTATATAACTTCTTTTTTCCACTTGAAACATAGCCATCGGGCTGTGATCCCTGAAATCCGGGGGCTGATGGTGGACTATGATGGTTGACCCATGCAATTAGTGGTTCTGAAGTTTCACTGAGATAGGAGCTGAGCTAAAAGTTCAAGAAATGGCCAAATCTGTTACATGACTTCAAAAACAAGTAAAAGAAAATGTGAATGCTACAGAAATACAACATCAATTGTCAATCAAGAGTTACCGCGGAGCTTTAAGTTAGCTTTACACAATATTCTGAGTCAGCTTGTGCTGTGACGCATATCCTTGTAATAGAGGACTTGACTCAACTGGTAGCCAACTGGTTGTATTCTGGTTTTATCCCGATATAAGAGAAAGTTTACTAGGCAACCATATGCAGCAACTAAGTCACTACTTGTGGGGGGTTTACAGTTTCTATTTTAATGTTTCTGTTTCTGAACCTCTGTGAGATTCTGGCTGGATTCTGAATGCAAGTACTTCATGTGAATTTCGGTGTATTCAAACGGCAACAGATGTGCGATTTTTGCCAACTTATCACAGTTAATTGCCGTGTTATGACTAACAGATTGCATGTAATTACCAACTTGACCCCTTTCAGTCACAAAACTGAAAGCAGACTGAGTCCATGTTTTATAGCCATCTTGTGGCACCAAATTCACTCTGGAGAGGGCAACTGACTGCGAGCGGTCATAGAGCTGGTCCCCGTCTTTGAGGCAACCATTTCAAAGGCAATAAGAGTGCAAGTTTATTGCATATGGTTGCAGTAATTTTGTTTGTGCCATGCCTCTTGACACTATTTTCTCTAGTGTGACTGCAGCAGAAGAAGTATGAATGTGTAAAACCTGTTACTCTTAGAAACCTGACCTGAGATCCTGGTCTTTGGAAAGATGCTGCGTACAGTTTGTGTCGATGTGACTCTGTCTGATTTGCCTTTTCTGTAGGCACTGCTACAGCAAATTCATAACTTTTTAAAAGAAATGATGTAAATTCATGTATTTGGCAAATCGCAGACTCGTAATGAACACGACTATAGCATTATTCAGGTTTTTTGTTCTCATTTAGGCACTCACGCGCTTCTTTTAGATTAAGGAACAATTGTGGCCTACCTTCATAGAAAAACAGTATGACTTGAGAAAAAAATGTTTAAATTTACAGTTAGGGAAAGATGAAAGTTTCCTTGGAGATTAACCAAACTGTGTTATTGTGTAAACCTAACCTCAAATAAGAGTTTGGAATCAAATCCTTTATAAATAAAATGGTTTTTCCATTCACAAAACATTGCCTCTAAATGTAATACAGCGTGCAACTGCACTGAGTCATTAATTCAGTCTGTAAAAAACTGCTTTCTTGCTAATGTGTAAGTGCATAAGAATTGCATATACATGTATAAACAGCGCTACAGAGCAAGTTAAAGAAGAGAGACACTATCAATAGTAACATGATGTTTTTCATTATTTAGTACTACTGAATGAGTGTTCCCCAGACTGAGGTTTTAAAAGAGTCTAAATATATATTTAAAGCTGCTGAACAATAACGGGGCAAAGCCCAAAGAATTACAAAGTCGGCGAGTTTAAGTGTCTTTTCGTGTCCATATGTGTGTGAGTGATGTATTTGAACAGTGTAAATATCTCTTCTTTGGGTGAAAGTGTGAAATACAGTAATGCTTTACTGCAATTGTTGATAAGGTTCACAGTGATATGCTGAGTCTGTCAGGTAACACTTACACACTCTCCCAAACACACACACACAGACTTCGAAGCTAAGGGCTGAATCAGGCAGGCAGTGAAGGGCTCCCTGAGTTAAAAACACAGACAGCAGTGTAGCAGCTCACCCGCTTCGCTACCTCAAAAAAATAATGCTTCAGAATACACAAACACATATGTTTTGGAAACAAATATTTATATATAATTTTTCACTCTAAGCGATTAGTCATTAACCTCCATTGGAGTGATCTCTAATGCAGGAATCCAGCAGGTTAAAACCTTGGAGCTCATTTGGAATAGCCATGTCCTGCATGTGGGATGTATCTATCAGAGGGAAGGAAGTGTAGTTTTCATCAGTGTGACTTCTGTGTGTGTATTTCTGTGTGGTCTGTTCATGTTTTGTGTGCACGGGGATAAAAATTAGCAGCGCTAGCAGGTTGCTCTGACAAGTCCTGTTAATGAGAACATCCTCTAGAGCCTTTTGGGCCAGTGAAAGAAACCAGAGGCCATAATCATCTGTTCAGCCTGGAAGATGGCGTGGAGGGGAGGAGGCTGCAGAACAGCAAAAGGCATTCACAATTACACCACACCATCTGCAGTGGAGGTGCTACTGTGTAGCCGAAAGTATGAGCAGTGTGCAGAGGTAAACGGGGGAAAAGCTATTTAGAACAAAGGCCCCAAAGCTTCACCTTTGCAAACTATAAAGTAGGTCAGAAAAAGATTTGTGGTATTTATTGTGGACATTTGAGGACACAGCACATTAAATAGAAAAGATTAAACATAAACATACAGCAACCAGGAGTCAGAAAGCCTCTAGGCAAACATGCTTTAGTGATGTAAGGCATTGTAGCAAAGTCAAAACTTGCCAAAGGCAGGTTGTCCCCACAGGGTGTGTGACAGCTCTATTTAACATTGAGTTAAACATGTCATGACAAAGCTCTAATCTTGTTTTAAAAGCCTAGAATGTAAAAGAATGCAAAATATCTAAGTCTATCAAAGTGTCCAGCGATGCAGTTTATGTGCTGTGAGTAGGTGTATAGTATGCACTTGTATGTCTATATATCTTTGTGGGGTGTATATCATGTGAGTGAGTAAGAGAGATGTGTGTGATCAAACATGTGTGCACTCAAATATGTATTCGCGATAAGTTGCCAATTTGGCTACAGTTGACTCACCTGCACCTGGCTCAGTGAGGGAAAGCCAACTGGCTCCTCACGAGTTTGGAAATCACAAACCAAGTAGAGGGGTTTAGAAATGCATGAGGTGCTTCTCTGTGTAACATTACCATGATTCATCTTCACAAAACTGCGAAAGCTTGTGATAATCGCTTTAGCTAATCCTTGCACGCTTCGGGCAAACAAGCATGGAGAGAGTGAAGGGGTGGTTCTTTAACCCCTGGGGGGAGGAATGAAATGGGTAATGGAGTTGGTGTGGGTGAAACATGGTCAGAGTGAAGATGTGCATTTCTATTTACCCGTTTCATATTTTTATTCACCCGTTATGTATGTGTGTGTCATTGCACGCCATCTATGGTCTTCACAAACAGTTTCAATATATATTAAACTGAAATGATGGAAAGTGTCCAGCACCACTAATGGCTGTAATAATTAAAAGAGACATAATGCTGTTTTTGTATCTGTGTGTGTGCAGATGCCATTTGCTTGAACGAGGACAGGAAGTATGAGGAGAGAACAGAGGAATGAAAATATTTAAAGGTCTTATCAGCCATTGCTTCACCCGTGTGTTCCTGTACGCATAGTGTCAAGGTCAAGGCTCAATCTGTGTGTGCCAATATCTCTATTCAGACATATCTATCATTATCTATCAAACCTTTGACACAAACATAATTCTCTGTATTTTCTGGTTGCCAAGTCTCACCTGTGCTGCTTCTATTCCTAGACGTTGGATGGCTCCAGAGTAAAAGCATAAAGGTTTATACCTGGACTGACACCTTCGAGGGATACGGCCTATAGAGATGGCCACAGGATCACCTCATTAGCATTAGAAGGTGCTCTTCTTCCTGACAAGTGAGACTTCCCTGCACTGCTTTCACAAAATAATGAGCAAATATAACCCCTAATGGCTATATATATATAGGTAACCATGATCTCAAGAGACCTGAAGCAAAAACCATACACCGTGAGAGGAGTCTCGGGCCTTTCAAAGTTTGTTGCAGTGTGTGGGTGTGAGGAGTGCACAAAGTAAACAAAAGACTTTAAGAGGAGGAAATGATGGTTGAACAGTGTTTGATGAGAGCTCTTAGCCTGTAGCTATAGAGCATTAGGCACAGATGAACCACAGCCAGCTCCCACACTGTTAATGTGGAACACATTACAACTGCACAATGAGTTATGATTGCCATTAAAAAGCAAATGATTCAGACTTCACAGCTGGATTTAAAGGGCTGCCACCGCTGTGCCCTGTCCTTTCTCATTCCTGCCCACGCTTACTCCGCTGACACTCTGGCGACAATCACTCCACTAGACTCGCCTCGCTGAGTATGTCCACTCACATTTAGGATTCTCTTCCGCTGGTGTGAATGCATTTAGAGTGTTTTCTTTTGATGATTCAGTTTATAAACCAATTTGAGTAAGGCTGTATGGAGGCAACCTTGATTTTTAAAGTAAAAGAGTGCAAAAGAATAAATAGCTAACACATCACATTATTAAGAAAAATGTGTGCACCAACTCTTGACTCAGCTACTAGGTGATCCTTCTGTCTGGAATCATCTAAATTCGTTATCTCTCCCTTGCACTTTCAGTGCTAGCATGAGACCTAATAATGGCATTGTTCATTTTGGTATACCATGTGGGAGCACAAGATGAGGGCTAGCGGGGAGAGAAAAGGGAAAGAAGAAGGAATCAGTAGAATCACAAATAAAGAGACCTCTCTTCAGATTGTGCTCTCGCCCACATGATCTGGCTCCCCCTCTGGGGTCAGCGGGCTAGCTGTGAAATGAATGAGAGGCAAAGCGTGGGCAGGCGCTAACGCTAAGATAATGACACTTTTTTGTCAGACCTGGCCTAAAGCTCAATTTCTTGGCAAATGAATTTATATGCACATATATATAGCCAATCAACCCTAATATAACTGTGTATACATACAAATAACAGACAATACAGGCAGAGAGACAACAGCTGTGCCCGGTGTGTGAGCGGGACTGTGCCTTGAAGGAAAGGCAGTCGATGTCACAATAAACATCCTAATCTTGAAAGCTATTTCTATGATCACAAGCATGCCCAATTTCCCAGTTTTATCTTTTAAACATCATACCCTACTGGGATTTACTCAGTGGAGGCAAAAGCTATTGCTCTTTTTTTTTTTCATTTTGAAAACTCTATAGGTAAAATACCACACGTCTGGAGTTACTTCATAAAAATGTAATAGCATGTTGCACCTAGTCAGAGGTTCATATGCATGCTGAACAGTTGTTGTTAAAGCATTAGCAGTCATATATTTACTTTGATCTTCTATTTCCTTTACTCTTTTCCTTATCTTATTTTTCCTCAATCTCTGCCTTGTAAAGATATTTATTGTGGAATCAACATGCTAGCATGCAAGCTAGTCGAAAAAGAGTGATAGGAAGACAATAGCACGAGAAGCCAGACCTCTCTGTCGGTCAAAAAACATAAAGTATCATCGAGATATCAGCTGGCAGGCTCTGCTGTCGAGTCTTTCTTGCTGTGCAAAAACTAATTTTACTTTGTGGTTAAAAAGAGGCCATGGGAAACAGGGACATCTGGTCATCATGCTATGACAAAAGAGAGGCTAGGAGTACTGACTGTTTGTGGTTTAAACCTACTGGCATCTGCCACAGACTAGAAAGACAAAAGGAGAAAAACTCTGTTGTTTGATTCGTACAAACACAGCTAACAGGCTACGAGAACTTCCACACTGTGTTAAGAGCGTCAGTGGTCAAAAACCTCAAACGTTTCTCTCCAACTACCCCACAGTTGAGAAAGACTGCAACAATTATAGGAGGGAAAAATGTTTCCCTCCTAGAGCATTTGAAGAAGAATTTAAGGCAGATTTTTTTTCAGTTTGGTTTAATATGTGGACCCTGGCGAGCTGGCTTCGATCACAGGGGAGGAAAAAAAAGAGTGAAAACTGCATTTTCCTATTAGGCTGCGATTTAAATTGGAAAAAAAAACCTAAATGAAACCATCAAAGCAATGACTGGTACTAATTATCACTGCTGTTTAACATCAGACAAACAAACAAACACTGCAAATATTAAATGTGTTCTCCACGGGTTAGATTGAGCCCCATTTATTTTAAGTCCTGCTGGAACTTGATTTGTGGCTGCAAACACCCATGCTGTGCATCAGATATCCAACAGATGCTTAGTGACATCTAAACCAGTAAAGACAAACTTAATGGTACAGCCACACAACCTACCAAAAGGGGGAAAGGACCAAAAAATGATAAGGTGGGAGACGAATCATAAAGTGTTAAGCTTTCGGAACAGATAATTAGATCAGTAACAACAGAGCACAGCAACAGTGTCAGCAGGGATGGGAATGACTCCATTGCATTTGACAATAGCACAATGTGCCTGTCTGATAGGCATATATCATTTTCAGTGATTGACTCAGATTTCACATCATGAGAGCTGTTTAATACCAACAACAATGCCAGGATAAAGAAGTTTATTGTTCAATAAATCACACAGTTTTTTTTTTTTTTTTTTGCTAAATCTCTCCCTGAGTCATTGGATCTTCTCCCTCTGTCACAAACGATCACTGCCTGCACAACAGCACAGTGAAAGACAAAAGTCCTGTCAGTGCTTCATTAGGCTGCTCATTAGGAAGCTGGCTCGTTCATAGAAAGATTCTCCATGGCTGACCATTTGAGTCAAAGCTAAGTCATTTCTCTTGCTCTTGCTTGCAAGGCTGAGGGCTTGAGGTCAGCAGGCTCCGTCATTATTAGTTCCGTTAAATTTTCTCTGACTGGTTCGGATCTAATGACCCAATCCTGGGGTCAACCAGCCTCAGGCCCTGTCTGCATATCTTCCCTCTGAGACGCAATTTTGCATTGTATCGGTGCTGTAAATCACTTTCCTTTTCTTACATGACTGTTGCCCACGGGCTTCTGACACTATAATTGGAACTGAATGACGCACTTCGAACATTCAACTGCCAGCACTTGTTTTCTGTTTATAGTGGTACTGAACGCAGCTACACCATTCATTCAGCCGAGTTATAATAAAAGCATATTCAAGAATGTTTGTTAATCCTTGAGTGATTAAAATAAAATCACTCAATTCTGCAGCATCACTTGCGGTTAAAGCGATTGCCAGTCATGTGTACAGGGAGTGCAGAATTATTAGGCAAGTTGTATTTTTGAGGAATAATTTTATTATTGAACAACAACCATGTTCTCAATGAACCCAAAAAACTCATTAATATCAAAGCTGAATGTTTGTGGAAGAAGTTTTTAGTTTGTTATTAGTTTTAGCTATTTTAGGGGGATATCTGTGTGTGCAGGTGACTATTACTGTGCATAATTATTAGGCAACTTAACAAAAAACAAATATATACCCATTTCAATTATTTATTTTTACCAGTGAAACCAATACAACATCTCCACATTCACAAATATACATTTCTGACATTCAAAAACAAAACAAAAACAAATCAGCGACCAATATAGCCACCTTTCTTTGCAAGGACACTCAAAAGCCTGCCATCCATGGATTCTGTCAGTGTTTTGATCTGTTCACCATCAACATTGCGTGCAGCAGCAACCACAGCCTCCCAGACACTGTTCAGAGAGGTGTACTGTTTTCCCTCCTTGTAAATCTCACATTTGATGATGGACCACAGGTTCTCAATGGGGTTCAGATCAGGTGAACAAGGAGGCCATGTCATTAGTTTTTCTTCTTTTATACCCTTTCTTGCCAGCCACGCTGTGGAGTACTTGGACACGTGTGATGGAGCATTGTCCTGCATGAAAATCATGTTTTTCTTGAAGGATGCAGACTTCTTCCTGTACCACTGCTTGAAGAAGGTGTCTTCCAGAAACTGGCAGTAGGACTGGGAGTTGAGCTTGACTCCATCCTCAACCCGAAAAGGCCCCACAAGCTCATCTTTGATGATACCAGCCCAAACCAGTACTCCACCTCCACCTTGCTGGCGTCTGAGTCGGACTGGAGCTCTCTGCCCTTTACCAATCCAGCCACGGGCCCAAACATTCACATTCTTTCTCTCACACGGCGCCTAAGCTACGACCTTGGCTCCCTGTTTATCTGCTCCTGCTGAGATGGGGCAGAAAACCTCTCCAGTATGTTCTGTTCTCTTCTAATCAGACAAATAAGGCGATGACTTTCTGCGAACACTATTTCTTATAACTCAGCAGTATAATGCATCATAAAACAATATCATTCATTCACAATCAATCAGCAGTCTAATGTAATGCAAATCAGTTTAACAAATGCAAGAGTTATCACCTTCTTCTAATTCAGGAGAATAATGCAAACTAAACTACATAATAATTCACAATCTTTAATTAGGGGTCTCACATGGCATAAAATAATATTATAATCCCACACAATCCAGCCACGGGCCCATCCATCTGGCCCATCAAGACTCACTCTCATTTCATCAGTCGATAAAACCTTAGAAAAATCAGTCTTGAGATATTTCTTGGCCCAGTCTTGACGTTTCAGCTTGTGTGTCTTGTTCAGTGGTGGTCGTCTTTCAGCCTTTCTTACCTTGGCCATGTCTCTGAGTATTGCACACCTTGTGCTTCTGGGCACTCCAGTGATGTTGCAGCTCTGAAATATGGCCAAACTGGTGGCAAGTGGCATCTTGGCAGCTGCACGCTTGACTTTTCTCAGTTCATGGGCAGTTATTTTGCGCCTTGGTTTTTCCACACGCTTCTTGCGACCCTGTTGACTATTTTGAATGAAACGCTTGATTGTTCGATGATCACGCTTCAGAAGCTTTGCAATTTTGAGACTGCTGCATCCCTCTGCAAGATATCTCACTATTTTTGACTTTTCTGAGCCTGTCAAGTCCTTCTTTTGACCCATTTTGCCAAAGGACAGGAAGTTGCCTAATAATTATGCACACCTGATATAGGGTGTTGATGTCATTAGACCACACCCCTTCTCATTACAGAGATGCACATCACCTAATATGCTTAATTGGTAGTAGGCTTTCGAGCCTATACAGCTTGGAGTAAGACAACATGCATGAGGAGGATGATGTGGACAAAATACTCATTTGCCTAATAATTCTGCACTCCCTGTATATCAGGAGACAATGTGAGATGACATTTGGTCCCAAATGCTTCAGATTATAGGAGGTCATGCTTTCAGAAAAAGCTGTGACTCCTGCCTGCTGTCCTCCAAATCTTCATTTCATGAATATCGCACACATAACCCTTCCTTTTTATACCTGTTTCCTTCTGCTCCAGACCGCTCTTTTTTATGTGCATGTCATTAGAGGGCTTTCTCAATACAACATAAGCCTGGGTTTCTTAAGAAAGTGTCTACAAATTTCTAAATTCTATTAGAGACAAGGGAAACACACTTCCAAAAGATATTTGATCAGGGAAAAGATGCAGATGCAGTCAAAAGGATGATTGTGGGTCCCAAACAGTACAGACTTTCCAACACCTTCCTACCCTCTCCTTATGGTGCCTGAAATCCAGTATATTTAATTCATATAAGGCCTTTAAATAGGCAAAAACCAGAAAAACAAATAAATCATACATTGCTGTGGACGCTGTTCAGTGCAAGCCGTTTCAAACATTCTCAGAGGTTACTGCAATAGTGATATAAGTTAAAACATTTTTCCAAACTCCATTATAAATAAAATAACAGTGGAAAATTAAGTCTCCAATCATACTGAATTGGTTTTTCACACTTAAATGGCTCCATTGAATAACAGAATAAAGAGCCGTAGCAGCGTTATTTGTGTGGTCATTTGTTGTTTTGTATTTTCCTAACTTAATGCGTCTTTTCCCTTCACAGTGTGTTAACGTGGTTCCTACCATAATGAGTGTATATTCATTCTATAATTACTGGGTACAATACAAACTGCTTCGAACGGCTTCCACATACACAAAAGTGCAGTGTAACAGCATGGACAAAAACGCATACGCACTAAGGCTCAAGTCAAAAGACACTCACAGGGAGCTCAAAGTTTAAAGGCTTTCGTTCAATCATTGATCAGAAGATGAAAACGGCACTTTTTTTTTTACATTTAAGGCTGTGTGGGAAGAGAAAGGGACGAAAGAATCAAAAAATATCAACCAAATCGCTATTTATTTTCGTAGTCTGAGATATTTGTGTAATAAACAGTAAAAAAGTAATAGTGCAAATGAGGTAAGAAATAAAACCATAATGGTATTTCTCACAGATCGTCTCAGTTTCCAAATAATGAGTTAGTTATTTGTAACTAGGAGAGTACTGCTATTTGACTGGAGCTATGTGTTTTTATTATCTTGTCAGCATATTATATTTATTATCATGTGAAGTCAACTCTCAAAAACCATAAAACACTCACATTTTGTTAATAAAGCTGAAACAAACAGATTTTAAACGAGGCTCTGATGTAGTAGACTTTTAGGGAGAAAAAGTAATTATTGTACTTTTGATAATTGGTTAAAACTGTTGCTACAACATAAAGCTGTAATTACCCCTGCCCTAAGACCAATCAACCAACATGATTAAGATGTGGAAATAATAGGATGAAGAAAATATAGACAATGAAGGACAGCATAAGCTTAGCAACTATATATGATTATCTTTAATGCAAAGAGTTACAATGTAACACAAAACATAAAGATGATCCTTTAACATTGCTCACTTGGTGGCTTTAGCTCAGGAGGTAGAGCAGGTCATCTATCTAACTGAAAGGTTGTTGGTTCGATCCCTGTCTTCTGCAGTCTGCATCCTTGTGAAAGACACTAACTGCAATTTGATTTCTGATGTAACGTGTGGGAATGTTAGACGAAAAGCACTTAAACAAAGAAAAAGTGTTTGTGTCAATGAGGTGTGTTACTAAAAAGGATTTAACATTTTTAAGCAAAACTTAGAAACACAAGTAGCAACAAGCTGGAGCTATCAACCATTAGTTAATAGCTCATGGAATAAGTATGTGAGTTTCCTATGGCTGCAGTGAGAAAGCAAGATAATCAGGCCCTCCTGGATTCCATCGGAAGACTTGGAAACACTTGGTAGTACAGAATAGAGCTATCACTGACAAACCTGCTGGACACTGCTATACACCAGGAATAGAATCAAACTCCTACCTCTACCTCATACAAATAGCAGCTGATAAATTAAAAATGAGCCCAGACAAAGGTTCAAAACAGCCGTCTCTTGTAAAAACCCGACTGCTGGAGGGGACGAGGGTTCAGGGAGGAGAGTGTGAGGGTTAGGCTGGTTGCAGTGCTGTGGAAAAGCAACACAAGGCGGAGCATCAAGTTGGGTCGGTGAGGTGCGTATAATACAGTTTTAATACATCACGGGGAAGATTATTCTGAACTCTTGTCCACCTTCTATTATCTGATGATGGTCCTATTATATGTTAGGTATTTCAATATGATTGAGATTAACTCTGAAATGGACAAAATGGAAGCCGCAGAGACAAGGGGCAGAAACAACACTGAATAAGTGGCAGAGTGTTGGGGAGAGGAGGAGATGTGTGGTCTGTCAGCTGGTTACTGTGTGGGGAGTATAATCAGAGGGAGGGAGAAGAGCATCATTATTCAGAGTGAGAAGCTGGCAGAGAGATGCTGAGAGGTAAACCAGATGATGGAAGAGCCTATGATTCCCCTACTCCCCTCTATCACTGCCCCCAAGTCCACCCCAGTTAAACCCTGAATTTGGTGTTGAGAGACGAGGAGTGCGCAGCAGCAGGCACAGTGCTACCCATCACTATCGCTATGGGGAACATGGTGCTGCATTTACTCTTAAATCAGAACATGGCAGGGGGTTGAGTGAGCTCACTGCTTGTGTGTGTGTGTGTGTGCGTGTGTGTGTGTCTGTGTGATATTGTGCCAAAGAGAATATCACTTACACATTCATCTCGTATCTGGTTATTTTCTATTGATTATTTTTTAGTGTCAATGCAGTATACATACCAATAAAATGCTAGACAAAATACAAACGGTCACCATACACTCGTATCTATGGAATTAGAATATCTGGCATTTTGTTAAATATATATATATATATATATATATATATATATATATATATATATATATATATGTTGAAATGTAATTTGTAAAAACATACCGTACAGTCATATGAAAAAGACTGACTTCACTCAATAAATTATCAATAGCTTGAAGTTACTTCAAGTTAGTATGTTCTGCATGAGTTTATCAGTCTCATTGTTGTAGAGGACTTCTGGAGCTGGATTTTTTTACAACTTTGCTTCAATTACTTGAGGTTTGTGGGCGATTGTTTATGTACAGCTTTCTTTCAGTCCTACCTCAGCATTTCAATCAGGTTGAGGTCTGGATGTTTACTGGGCCATTGCAACACCTTGATTCTTTCCTTTTTCATGCATTCTGCTGGAGATTTGCTGGTGCGCTCGGGATCATTGTTCTGCTGCATGGTCAAATTTGGCCAAAGCTATTCGACAGATGGCCCCACATTTGACTCAAGAATACTTTGGTATACAAGGGAATTTATGGTTGACTCAGTGATTGCAGGATGATCAGGTCCTGTTCCTGCAAAACAAAGTGCTCGACAGCTGGTATGATGTGTTTGTGCTGATATACTATGTTTAGTTTTAGCCAAATTCTGCATTATGACCAAACATCTCCACTCTGGTTTCATCTGTCCAAAGGACATTGTTCCAGATGTCTTTTACTTTGTTCAGATGTAACTTTGGAAACCTAAGCTGTGCTGCTGTGTTGTTTTTACAGAAAAGAGGCTTTCGCCTGACACCCCCACCAAAGAAGCCATAATAGTGCAGTCTTTTTCTAATTGTACAATCATGAACTTTAGCATTTAGCATGCTAATGCCTGTACAGATGTAATTCTTGGATTTTGTTTTACAACTTTTCAGGTTCCCAGTCTGATTTCCAAGTGAATTCTGAGATGCTCCCTCCTGTAAAAAACTGACAAGTGTGTTTCTCTTATGAATCATTTCTCACTGTAGATTGATGAACTTCAAATTTTTTGTAAAAGACCTTGTAAACCCCCCCCCGTACCTGTAAATACCTTAAGAGATATAAAATATGGAATTGCAAGGTAGAAATATAAAATATATTTCTACCTTGCAATAGATAAAGAAACTGCCTGCTTTTTATCTTTCAAGGTGCTTTATGTTCACCGAACGTGCCTTTTCTCTTACAACTATATGATGTGAACAGAGATTAACTGCAGACACATGCTCTCATTCATTCTTAAATTGTCCTTTCACTAGATCTCAGGAACCAAAAGAATTACAGGCCACACTTGAACAATTAAGTCCGCCTTCTGTCCAGATACTATCATGGTTGCACAAAGTAAACAAGAGCAGATAGAACTGTGCCCCAGGAACTGAAATGAATCACAGTCTGGGGGTCTCCCCTCTTTTTTTTTTCTTCTAACACAGATTATTAAATATGAGAATCATATATCTCCTGCTCCATGTAACATTCTGTTAAAGAGCTTAGTCAAATAATTAATTAATTTCATTTTTTGAAAAGAATGCTTGCGTGACTTTGTGTATGCGTGTGCATGTACATAAACAAAGATGAGGATTGTGGGAAATGTACCCGGGACATTTAGTCAACAATCAAATCAGTGTTTTGCTGTCAGCAATTGCTTGTGTATCTGTACGTTAGGTTTCCCTGGTGTAGTATACAAAAGCTGTAAAATATATATATATAAAAAATGGAGATAGCGATGACATATGTGAAAACAGACAAAGCTGAGATAGCCAGCTCTGGACTGACAGCCTATCTCCTGCTTCACAAGTCTTCTCAGCTTTTCTCAGCAGATTAACTGTCTGGCAAGCTCAACCCTGTTCTGGAAATGACAAATGTCACTCTGAATAGTATTTGTGACTTGTAATTGATTTGTCAGAGCACATCTAGCCTGCCGAAAAGACACCGAAAAGCAAGAATATCAACAACAGCGTTGTTTTTAAAGGTTTTTACCATTAGAATATAAAAATTTCCATGATTTCAAATAACTTTCATGATTCAGAATTAAAAAACAACAGCAGCATAAAACAGAATGAAACAACAGAATATTCCTTTTAGCTCGTACTTTTCCATGCCTTTGAGAATGGAAATCCTCGGAAGTCAGACAGTTCTTTGGGGCTATAAAACAGAATTTCTCATTTAACACATGCAGAATGAGATGGATAATAATGAGGACGTGATGCAATTTGAGCTTCATTCCGTTTTTATTCTTTTTACAGTTTGCACTCGTCTCTCCAAACCTCCCTGCATGCGCATGTGTGTGCACGGCCAGCTGAGGGACTAGAATGTTCTGTTCGGGTGCAACAAATAAGACAATGGAGTCCCTTTATGGAGAGCAGAAAAAAAAATTACATGCAAATTCATAGAAATGAAACGTGAGAGCACACAGGCAAGCTATTCAAAAGGACTTCTCACATTTTCCCCACAGACATCTGGCAAAGTGAACACAGTTTGTACCACATCTTAGCATCGTCCCAGACATCAGCAGCATTCAAACCACCACTTCATGAATAATGTTTCACCACTGTTGTGAAGAGGCACTCTCTGTGCTACATAATGCTGCTGCCTACAGTGGTACAGGGAACAGGATGCTGTTGTAAACCTGTGAACTCTGTCATCCTTTATTGAAGATGACATGTACTTTTAGCACACATCGCTCCCAGGCTTTCTCCCCTGCATTGTTGGTTTTAAAGACACTACTGGGAGCCCTCGCTGAAAAACAGGTAGCACTACAGATACATAAAACACACAGGGCTATAGTCTTTGATTGTGCAACGTAAAACACACCTGGATATAGATCATTGTAAACTCTCACACACATACACACGCACAAGCATGCCCCCACACACAAGCGTCTGCTAGATTATCTTCTTCTGTACAATAACTTCTTCTTGTTAGAGATGCAGAGGCGTCGTAATGACAGCCATAACCATTTTGAAGCAGTTAGACTAGTACCCCCGCAACCCTCAAGTCTGCTGGGAAGGCTACTTCACACACTCTTTTATTGCCTTCATGAACATTAGTATCTCCATTTTATTGGTGTCATCGTCACCATTTACCTGACAAACGCGGCCTCAGCAGGATTTCTCTTCTCTCGTTGTCTCTCTCTCATATGCATACGCGCACACACACACTTAATGATAATTTGCGTTTATAGTGATAAGCAAGAATCATACATTTTCAGTACAAAAAATACCCTAAAGATCTACAAGATTTTCATACACGTAATTATTATTTAGATCAAAGTCATGCATAAGTCTGATTAGAGATACTGTGATTTAAACAGAAGGAAACCGGCTGTGAGCAAAGCTCTCATTTACAATGATATATATTATAGAAATAAAAATATTCATGCAATGGTTGCAATACATTTAAAATATGAGATGTTATCAAAAAATAGTGGGAACTTGCCAAAAACCTTACACAACTTTAAACCGGTTGATCGTTTTCAATCTAACTTTTATTTATAGATCGCTTGGTAGAAATCCTGTTATGTTCTCTTGTACTTGCGCCTTTGAAATCTCCTCTAGTGTGTTAAAATAGTGATAGGTCAACTTGAATTTCATTTTTTGTGATGCTGACCAATTGACATGAATGTAAATGTGTTGAGTGGGGCCAGTGGAGAGCCAAGATTATATTTGTTATTTTCTGTGGTTGCAGTGTGTGTTCTGTGCTGGAACTCTTTGGCATGTACCACAGGTCACCACAGTGGGACTATAAGAAGAAGATGACGTGGCCAATAACAATGGAAAATGATTAAATGATTAAACAATGACGTATAATTAGGGAAAGCGAATACTTGTGGAAGACAACACTGGTGGAAAAAAAATCATTGTCTAGGGAAAACAGTTAACAAAGATGGAAGATTTTTAAAATAAGTATAACTGAAAGCAATATATGTGATATACTAAAAGAGATCTGAAGCATATTTTCTCAATATATTTTTTCATCCAACAACACAGAGCAATGATTTCTGGCACATTTTGCCCTAATCCCAGGTTGGATGTAGACGATCCATGGAACAAGTTAAAGTTCTCGCTGCACTTGAACTATACATAACGTCTTGCTTGATCACCATCAATTGCCTTGTGGCCTTTTTCAGTGTAAGCACATTCTGTACAACACTTTAAGGTGGATCGGGAAGGAATAGGAAAAGATACAAAACTACGAATATAGATCTACATACACACGTGGTATTGAGGCACCAACAAAAACTGGATGGGCACATGGTCACATGGCTTAGTCAATCATTGTCAATCATCGGATGGTTTATTAACCCTTTAAGACC
Source organism: Perissodus microlepis (assembly GCF_051167445.1). Lineage (NCBI taxonomy): Eukaryota > Metazoa > Chordata > Actinopteri > Cichliformes > Cichlidae > Perissodus > Perissodus microlepis. Next base: position 24,174,121 of record NC_140480.1, read on the forward strand.
TACCATAGAAGTCCGCCAGAGCTTATATTATATTTTTACATGCTATGGAGCCATTTTTGGGAGCATTTCAAGTTGCTATACATTAATACAACCATTATAGCCCAAATTGTAATAATATGTATGCATTAAGTGCATAGTAATTACATAAATTGCAAAGAAGTGCAATAAACTACAAAAAAATTGAAAATCGTTTTTGTTTTTTTAACATATATTTCTAGTTAGAGAAATTTAAGAGGCTTATCCCTCAAAAGTGTAAATACAAAAAAGATGCACAAAATAGTTTCCCACCACAGGAAATTTAGTTTGAGTCTCTTCATAGTTTTATTTTTTAAATACACCAATTTTTATATACTGCAGGAAAAACGAAAATAAATATTATAATGCAAATTTGCAAAAAAACAGCATGTGCATCAAAATAAACTATTTCCAGCAGTGCAATATTAGTCCTAAGCATCCCAGAAACGACACAGAAAGTCATAAAGTCAAACATAACCTTTAAAAACACCAGTATATGCTTGTATAGGCCCTGAAGGTAAAAACTACATTTCCGCGAAAATGACGTCACTTCCGGTTTCGGGCAGGTAATGGCGGACATGCGATAGTTCGCACTGACGTCTATTCCAACGTAGGAAGTGTTATAAACAGCTAATCGGATCGGCAAAGTGTGTTTCTGGAATATTATGTTTTTGTTGCTGCAAGTGCTTTTTATGCAATTTTTGCAAAGCTATATGTGGAAGGAAACTGTGGCCTAGGACAAGCTAATGGCATAAGATGTAAGTACAACTCCTCTGGTTTCATATGCAAAAAACATTATTGCGCTAGCTTATGTGGTTGCAGTGCTACCGGGATTTAAAAATAGTTACGCAAAACGGAGCGTGCCCGCTCCAACCGGCTTTAAAGGGTTAAAAGCTATTGTAGGGCTTTCAACTAAATAAAGTGACATATTTTAAATTAGAGCATGGTCAACAGAGGGAGTCAGTGATGACATAACTAAGTCATATGCACAGTTATAAGCTATGACCTCAGGTCAAGTGAAGTGAACAGGGTATAGTATCGTGTGCTATGAAGCACCTTTTGTGACCTCTTGAAAACGTGGGCACTTTCACTTCATGCCAAATGTTTTTGGTTTGACACAACAAAAGAAAGTGGATTTGTGTCTCTGCATTATTATTCTAGTTATTCTATTTATATAAAGATCCAGTAACCAGAACAGCCTTACTCTGCCTGGATATTAATTATATGAGTATCAGAAACTCTTCTGGAGAGGGGAACACCATTCTGTCAATAGATATTCTCTTCTTTTCTGTTTTAATGAGGGTGGTGGAACATGGAACATGGATATGATGATGACTGGGCTCATAGCATACACTAAACATCATTTTCAGATTAATCAAATCTTTCAGCGAGCCCTTGTACCCTATGGATGTAGAGACTGGCAGAAACCACTCCCAGTCCCATCATGAAAAGAATATTTCATCAGATAAAGATGATTATGGTACAAAGAAAATAGTTGTACTGATTTCCAGTGATCCTTCCCTCCAAAGGAAACGTGGACCCGAACAATTCGTCAGGAGATAATTGCAAACATGAGATTTGTTCTGCCAAGTGTTTCTCATAATATACTTTTTTTTATGACTCTGGTAATAGAAGATGGTCCAGAAGTACAGTTTGAAACATGTTGTTCTGACATCAATATAGACTGATCCTACTGTGCTGACAGATCACTGTGCATTCCTCTATGGACCCTTATGTCAGGCCCACAGTGATAAATGCTGACATCGAGAAACATAAAACTTCTGTGATGGGCAAGTGTTTGTGTGTGTGTGTGTGTTTGGGTGTCTGTGTGTGATGCAGGAAGACAGATGTGAACAGAAGAATCTCCAGGGCTGCTCAGATATATCTAGGGATTGCTCTGTTGGTGTACAGTGTGAAGTGCTGGTGGTTAAGTCCAGTCTGGCTGTATGTCTCAGATGTCAGGGATATACTTTCCTCCTTTTCAGCTGCGGCAATTCACTGAAGCGGAGATTACTCTTAGAGACAGCACGCACACCATAATCCACCAGACACCTCTGTCCCTGTGGCTCTCGGGGCAATGGGATTTCTTTTGATGTAGGCTCCACTGACCTGTGTTTGTGTGCGTACTACCAAAACGCAATTACAAAGAGATAAGACCAGACAATATGCTGGTCAAAAGTGGAAAAAACACATGTTCAGTCCAGTGATAAAATCAGAAATTGGCGAGGTATTTTTTGAATACTTTGGCTCTACATTTTGGCACTTCTCTTCATCTTTCTTACTATGCAACCTCTGTCGCTCTTTGCTCCTTTCTTTCTTTTCTCCTTCTTCATTCTTATTTTAGACAGAATTTTTTGTCCAAATCATTCAAATGGAGTTATATACATATACATACATACACACATACACACATACATATATACACACATATATATATATATTTATTTTTATATATATATATATATTTATTTTTATATATATATGTATATATATATATATATATATATATATATATATATATATATATATATATATGTATATATATATATATATATATATATATATATAATATATATATATATATATGTATATATATGTGTGTGTGTGTGTATATATATATATATATATATATATATATATATATATATGTATATATATATATATATACACATATATATACATATATATACACATATATACACACATATATATATATACACACATATATATATATACACACATATATATATATACACACATATATATATATACACACATATATATATATATATATATATATATAAACTGTTGTGGCAGTTTGACAAGCTTGATAGAACATATTAAGCTCACTAGATGTTAACACTGGCTGTCACTTGGTGCTGGGGCTGTAGAGTAGCAGTGGCTTATTAGAGAGTTTTCCCTCAACAAATCTCTGTGGTGCAGTCAAAAACAAGGGGTGATGGGAATGATTAGAAGAAACTCAAAGACTAAAGACTCAGGTTATTACATCAAAATAATGCACTCAAAGATGTGCTGCAGATTCTAGAAAATGTGAAGTTATAAGCATGCCTTTCACATTACACAATGAATTCAATTCACTGAATTAAAATACTGATGTGTAGGCATTTAAATTTTGTCTCTCATCTTCATGAAAACACAAAAGGCTTCAGCTCACAACGTTGTTTAGCATCTCCTAAGATAGTTTGCATAATGACTGATGATGTTGTAAGGGAGATAAAGATGTCAATATCCTAAGCTCTTAATATCCTAATTCTGCTGATAGCATGGCATTGTATTATATATGGAGATGTGTTACAATGAGGTGAATCGTTCTTAGATTTCATAGCAGTTGACAGCTGTACAGTACACAGGCTGGAGTCCATACTGAATTCAGTTTTTTTCCTCCTATCTTCATGTCTCCAGGCGAGGTCTCTGAAGTTTCATTCAATCAAACAGTAGTGAAAAGGCAGAGGTGAGGCCACAAAACAACACATTCAGTGTAAACCAAAAAGAAATATAGATGAAATAATGCCCAACTGCTTAGACATGGTTGCCTACTTCATATGTATGAACTGTAGTACATCTAACAGCAAATGTATAATTTAAAGCTTTCTTAAGTTTACTTTAGTCTGACCAGCCAGAATGGGCAATGGTACTGCTGCTTCTTGATTGTAGTTAAGCAAGAGATGTATGCCTACAGTAAAAATCATGATGTATTTAAGATAATAGATTCACCATGTCAAAGGTGAATGTTCCGCCTCAAGCCATCCTCTGCTGTTTCTCAGCAGAAGGATCACCTCCATCTGCCAGGGTTTGGAAACCTTGCAAGTTCAGTGAAAGAAAAACATGTTCTATCAAGTTAATTTTGAAGAAATTACCCATCATTACTGTACTGTACAAGCCACCTTTTGATCCCTACTGTACTATGTATGACTCACAAAATGTGTGGTGATCATGATGCCAACTCCATATGCAAATATCTAAAAACAGTGTGAGAGTACGCAGTTTCTTTCCTACAGAAAAGAACAGTGTGATCACTGAACCAAAGTTGCTTTTGAATAAGTAAGAGACATAAAGGAATTACTCTTTTCAAATTAAAATCTTTTTTTTTTCTGAGAAATGGATCCAACGCTTGAGTGACAGGATTGAATGTACTTTTTAATCCATTACATTACAATTGCCAAATTCTGACACGTACCGTAAGTAGTCTTTTCATGGAACTGAGTTTTATAGTACATATTTACAGGCAGACAATAAATTAAAGAAATATTATAATGTGAACATTTCATTGGTTTTTCCTTTCATTGTCACCCATCTGCATATATCTGGGAAGCTAAATCCAGCAAGCTTTCCTCTCACTGCTCACTCGTTCTCCAGTTTGTTACACTTTTCAAACCCATCATTCAATGTTGCCAGATTTTTTTAAGTGAATTGACAAAACACAACGTGCAATATGAGTCAAAGTCACTTCTGCCCACAGGTGAGCTTAAAAAGTTTAACCTAAACAGCAGGGGAAAGACATTTTAATTTGAAAACTCGTACTAGAAGGTTAGGCTGAAACTATTACATTCCATTTGAAATTGCACCTTTCATATTCAATATAGAAAAACATTCCTACACCAGATATTTTATTCAGCTGCTGAATACATAAATATATCCTTGAATTTCTGTAATGCAAATAAAACCTTTTTCCATAATTTATCCAGGATGAAAAAATGCTCATTTTCTCATTTTCTCATTTTCGTGCATAGCTCAACTAATAGTTGGACACATTATTTGACAACATTATTTCTTATCTAGGCTGAAGCATTGTTGATATAAACTGTCTAAATGAGGAATAAAAATTAAGCTAACCCATCTCTTCTTCTCATCCTACTCCTGTCATGGCTTTGAAGTGAATGCTTTGTTCCGCTGTGTTATTACATTATCAGCTGACAGACAATTTGTTTGACAGTGCAACTTGAGACAAATATGATGTGCATACACATCGGCTCATTCCCCGTTCCTTGATTTCAATTAACAGCTTTCTGTTCTCTAACACAGTCAGTGCAACTTTGCTCCATCTGTCTTATCAGTAAATCACATGTTGAAACAATAATATGCAAGTATTTTACAGGAATCATTTTGACATCTCATTCCAATCCACACGTATAAGGCATGCTCTGGCACAGGCCACTTAAGGAAACAGGTATGATATATCCCAGAAAAATGTGTTGAGAGCAGAGCTTGGTAGATGATGGGACACGAGGCAGCTGATAGAGAACTGTAACGGCTGTATGGAGTCAAGAAGAAGCTGTGTGCAATGAAGCTAAAGGCTATTACAACCAGCCCTGTTTCTTAATTTTTTAAATGCAAATTAGCCTACTAAATGATAAATTAGTAAATAACTGAATGCACAAAAGGAAACTAAGAAATTCAGACCAAAACTTGGCTCATAACAGATTACCAGACGCAGGAACTTACCCTTACAGTGACAGTGTGCATTGCAGCAGTATTACATCGGTGTTTATTTTGTCTTCTGTTGATGCACTTGCTATTTTTTGATCATCAACTAAGTCAGTTCATTTTTTCAGCGATTAGCTGCTAGCCAGACATATTGATGTGTGGTATTTGCTTTCCTCCCTGAGTACTGTATTTTAGGGGAACCTGTTATGCTTTTCCTTATTTTCTATCATACTCTATATTTGATTCCCTACAACGCAGCCAGAGTTTCAGCTCCCACAGATTGACTGTGTGCCCATGTGGCACGCAGATTACGTTCAGTCAATTACGGACACAGCTGATCTCAACTTGTTATGTATATAAAGTAAACCGGTCCACTGAATTCCAGCTTCTTCCATTCCAACCTCTTACCAGTATGAGTAAGAGCAAAGAGCTGTCAAGGGATGCCAGGGAAAAGACTGAAGCTAACGAGAACCTCCTTCCCTCGACCAGAACACCAAAGTTAGGCTGTGGATGAGTCTTCCAGGATGACAATGATGCAAAACATGCCACCAAGGCAGCAAAGTGGTTAAAGAGGAAGCAGATTAAGATCATGGAGTGGCCAGAAAATCTGCGGAGGGAGCTGAAGATTCGAGTTGCTAAGCAGCAGACAAGAAATGTAAAGGATTTAGAGAGTTTCTGTAAAGAGGTTTGGACCAAAATTCCTCCTGAGATGTGTAAAAACCTGTGGACCAACTACAAGAAATGTCTTACTACTGTGCTTGCCAATAACGGCTGCTCCAAGTATCAAGTACTAAATCATTCTTTGCTTGGGGATAAAATAATTATTTCACTGAATGACATACAAATCAACTTATTAATTGTATGCAATGTGTTTTTTCTGGATTGTTGGTTAATATTGTGTCTCTCTCCATTAAAATGAAACTTCCATATTAATTAGAGACTATTTCTAATTCTCTTTAAGTGAACTAACTTAGATATTCAGCAGGGGATCAAATATTTATTTCCCCCACTGTATAATGAGGTCAGAATATGTGCAATTATCCCAATATGCCAGCAGTTTTCAGTTGTTTTTGAAATCTGTGAGATGTCAACTCAAAATATCCTTATCAGGGTCACTTCAGGGACACGGCTCTGACTGTGAGCACAGCACAGCCCAAGTGCTGTTCAAATCTTTGGTTTACGCGCGGCAGCCAAACCGAAGAAAGCTTGTTTATTGCTGTAGATGGACTGTGAGGATTCACCAATTTAGTTTAGAATTTTTAGTTGAATTATTACTATTAATTAGAATTCAACCAGCTCCTACTACATATTATAAACTATGTTTAATCAGTTGCTGTGGACAGTAAAATTCCCGGTTTGCATTGAAATTATGATTTTGTGTTTGTTACATGAGCAGCTGCTTGGCTGTGTTTCAACAGGCTTCACTGCTTAGAGCCCAGCAGAATCCTATCACTTTGAGTCACTCTGCTAAGCAAATGTAACACACTCCCATCTAAATCTTTTGAAAGAAAAAAAAAAAAAACAGTTCCATTATAACAGGTTTAAAAAATAATATAAAATAAAATTATACATATGTTTGTGTGTGTGTAGCTTTGTACAAAACAATGTACACTGTGCACTGATGAAGCTAATATGATAGTAAGAAGCTGTCAGTTGAATTACTACCTAATTTGGTATGGCTGTGACACTATGTGTGTGGAAATACAGCAAGTTACGTGTGAGTTTGAAATACTCAAATGTCGTGTGACCAGGTGACTTCTAATTAAGGCAAAGAATGTCAGACACTGCAGTTGACCTACTCCTTCTCATACAGTCAGTGAAGCAAGAAGACATCCACTACAGAAATTTCAAATGACAGGTAAGTCAGCCAAATGTCAAAGAAATACATGTCCAGAGTCACTTCTACCTCTCCTCCCTACTATTTTCTTTTTAGATGGAAATCCTGCAGAGGTGCCGGAAGACGTGCAGCGATACTTCATTATGATTCTTCCCTAAATGAAACCGCTGTGTTAATACTTCATGGGTCTCACCACTTTTAGTTTGTGCAAATGCTGAAATGCACACACTCTCAGAAACATAATCATACAAGCGCAGTGGTTGTACGCTGTGAATGACAGAATTATACAGGTTTTGCATGAGAATAGAGATAATGTAGTCAGATGGCGAGGGAAAAGCAATGTCAAACAGACAAGCCCTCAAATGAGGCACTGAGCCTCCCTCTCCTTCTCAGTGAATTGACAGCCTCTGGCCTGAGATTCAAGCAGCGTCAGGATGTCAAACTCCACTATGTTTTGACACCCATTGCTGTCCTCAGCAGAAAGAACGAGGCAAAACAGCAGTGTGGGCTTTTGTAAACACAAAATTCACAGTCCATTTGTGATTTTGTTCCCATTGAATGCACAAACAGGCCTTGCAGAGAAAGATCCAGACACACACACACACAAAACCACACAAACACACACGTAAACTCCCCTGAGTAGTTAAAACAGTATATATTGTATGTTCTGGAAATGATTCATCACATTTGGTGTATAGATCACAGCTTCTCATCCTCATATAACTGAATTTTCTGTAAAAGTTAACTGAGCATTCTGCCTGCTTACAGACAGTAACATTTCTTATACAATTTTTACATGGCTCAGGTATATAAATAAAAACAGTCATCTCAAGTTAAGGCACACACATCATTATGATGCTCTCGTGTGCAATTTAATGTTTTTCATATAGTGTGTGAACAAGTCGTGATGGGGAAATTATGCCGTAAAGTGCTGCTTGATCATAGAGATTGAAGTGGCAGAGTGAGCTCAGAGATTTTCCTACCTACGCTAACAAACAGTGCTTGAGTAAAAATGCTTGGAAATTTGTTAGACTGCAAAATTGCAGAACACTTTCCCTCAACACTTGGAATTATTTATCAGCTCAGCTCATCTAGGTGCAGCAATAAACAATGTCTCACCTAATGCATTATACTGCATTTAACTCCCTACTGACACTTTGAGCATTTGCAGAACAAACACTCCTGTTTTTCAGAAGAGTCGAGCTGCAGCTTTCTGATAGCACACATCTAAGTGTGAGAACCTCAGTCGTTTTTTCAACAGATATATGAATCAAGATGTGATACAGACTTCGTGAGTGAACGCAGCTGGAGAGAAAGAAGTGGAGAGCAAGAGAGAGAGAGAGGGTGAGTGTGTGTGAGATAGAGAAACAGAGAGGAAGAACGGATAAAGAGCAAATCTATTACTGATAGTGATTTGGTGCTTGCTGGAGAGGAAGTGGAACAGAGGGATCCATTCATGTGGCTCTTGTCCCACTAGAGGAGATAAGAGAGTGGTGGAGCTCAACTAACTCCATAATTACATTGCACACAAGTCTGGCTACTTTTTTTTTTTTTTTTTTTATTCCCTGGTGCTGAGCGCTCCATAGAACACACTCCAACAGACGCAGTAAGGGTTAATTTCATTGGAGTCTAAAGCGATCCAAAATATACTGTATCACTTCTGCTATCTCTAAATCCTTTCAGGATATAATTTGTGTGTCCAAGAGGATGGCGTGTATGGTGCTGCCATATGCCATGTCAGTCCTTTGATCCTCCCCAGTCTATGTGAATATTTGTCTTTACCATTCTTCCTAGAATGGTCTCCAAGCAACTCTTTTTTTTCTGATGTTACAGAGCACTGACAGGAGGCAATTTTGTGATGCTATTTGGGTGATTTTATTTGCTCAGTAGGACACCGTGCCCCCAACCACCACTGACACATTTCTAGTTCTTCACAGTCTCCCCTAGTGCAAAGCCCACCTGAGACATGGTAAAATCAGAGTAATGAAGTACGTAGCACACTGGCAAAGGCATCAATCAGATGACAGCAGGAGGACAGACAACAAAGGAAAAGAGAGGTGGAGTAGCAGCACAGAAAAAAGAGAATAGGAGAAAAAAAGAAAAGAAAAGCTGAAACTCAACCAAGGAGGGATGAAACTATAATGTGAAGGGAACATCAAATGAAGAAATGCATACCCGATTATGAAATATTACAGAGACATACATTAGGGGAATGTAAGAAAGGGAAAGCGAACCAAAATGTGCATAGGTGAAAGAAAAAAAACAAGGAACAAGTCTGATAATTTGAAGCCGGATATACCATTTTTGGACCGTGTCTGGCCGAGCTCCCTTATCTGACAGCTTATTAAAGTTTCATGCTAAAATGAGTCAATATTAGATATGGCGTTTTCAGGGTGAACCAGTCTGGGATGGATATGGGAATAGGGCAAGGTTTGCATCGTCGTCGCCGCCAAATGACCACTATTGGCCAGAGGGCACTGAGCTATCTGTCTGTCTATCTATAGTCCACCATTTCAGATTTGACTGGCACTTTTAATTACGTCATCTAATTGAGACCTCTGAAGCAATCCAGTAGTACCCTTTTAGAGAATTAGTGCTAGCTATTTAGCATATATAGCTTTAATCATTTGAACGGCAGTTATATTCTACTAGGCCACTTTTAGGCCTTTTTTACTAAACATCTCTTGTCCTTAAAAAAAGAAGCTTTCACCATCTGCTCACTCTTTAAAAGAGGCACACACCCATACAGACACATACATTCACATGCTCACAAACAGATGAAAAAGCGCAGACATTTCTAAGGAAAATCCTGGCATTATCTTCTTATTCCTCACGTTGTTAACCTCTGAGTGCCATTTCTGTATCTCATCTCTTTCCTTTTGTCTTATTCTTTTTTGGCACTCCTCTTGATCATAGAAAACCCAAAGACAGAAGGAGACTGGGATCAATCTCTTCTTTGCAACCCTTAATGTGAATAAAATTCAGTGGTGAAAATGGCTTTTGAAAACAACCCTGGGTATTGTATTACTTTTGAAAGATTGGAAAAAAATGGGGATTATATTTAAAAGAAAACTGAAACACAGCACACACTGAGACATGTTCAGACTTATAATTTGTTTCATCATTTGAAGATGTTAAAACATGCTGTCGAAAGACACGGCATGACATGGAAAATTATAGAAATGCTGGGAAAATGTCGACGCATAGCTTTTGTTAGAGACAAATGCCATCTTCTGTTCTTTCATCAGTCGCTCTTCCTGTCAAACCTTTAAAGAGGTCATTTGACAAGCTTAAAGCAGGCCACACTGGAACCAGCCAGCTAAAAAAAATCATAGCGCCTAACCTTTTATTTCCTGGCTTTGAGCAGGAAATCAAAGACGTGGGACAAATGATTCAAGAGGGGGGTGATTGAGACAAGAAGCTTTAAAAAAACAGATAAGGGAAGTTAAACAGGGGAGGAGAGGAGTTCAAGAGAACTTGAACTCAAGTTCAAGAGAGATGTGAAATGTGTGAGTGACAGCAAAAGACAGGGGTGACAGACTCAGCAAGAGGTTTCTCTAATTCACTGAGACCAAAAAGGAGGTTGTGGTGAAGCAGCGCAGAGAAGCGACAGGAAGCCTGAAGACCTGGCAGACCAATTAGCCACACCAGTTAAAAATTCACAGTTTTCTTTCTTTTCACCTTGTGCACTCACAAAAGAGCACAACTACATACTATCAAACACACTTTGCACATGCATGCTTGGGGCCTCTCTTTAAGTTTATATACCATAAGTTTATTTCAATATGTCACAGTTGTTTTTAGAGTGTCTTGCCATAATGAAGAGGTGGACATATTTAGCATGTGGTAGCAGGACTAAAATGAGATTAAAAATGCCACATCTAATGCAAATTGTGACTGGAGGTGTGATCTCATTGCTGCCACTGGCGTTTGTGTGTGCACATCTCATTTCCCTCTTTATACGCTATCCACTCAAGATCCTTTGATCTGCCAATATCAATCTACATGTCTGCCCACAGGGACACAGCCATAGACAAAATCAGGCATACGTACTTCTTTTTTATCTTTTCTTGTTCAATCAGTATACATTTGGGGAAGTTTCTGAAAATAGCTAATGATAATAAGGTGAGTCAGTACTCTCCCGTTAACTGCTGTCCTGGTTTTTGAGTTGGAGAAGTGGAGATGGTGTTAGGTTGTAATTTCACACCTTAACTTGCATTCCCACCGTTTACTCTCACTGCAGCTGGGGAGCGAACGCGGAGAGGAATGTATAATTTTCTTTCTGTAGAATTGGCAAATGTTAACGGTAAATTAGAATCTTACCAAAGGAAAGGCAAAAAAATCCCATTTTGATTACCAAAGATGTGTGTACTTTAGTGCGTGCTCGAGCATAGGTGTGTATAACTACAGTGTGTGTACAGTTTCCAACGTGTCTGCAAGGGGAACTGAGATGTTGGGACTTGGCATCTCTCCTCTTTAATGAGTATCTCTAGAGATGGCAGGTGCATGTTCAGCCATTCTTTTACAAGCTCAGCAACAAACAGGCCAGTCCTTTCCTTCCCTCCCACTGCTACAGCACTGTCATTAGCAGAATCACATTAACAACAACAACAAACAAATGATATTACTAATAAACCCACACAAAACACTTAAGAAATACTGGCATCAACATACATACGATTAACGAAAAAAAAGAATATGAAATCAAAACAACAGCAAAAAAACAAATACATTTCCTCGGTTGTTCTATCAATAAGATTTGACATTGCCAGGCTTTCTTAACTGCCAAAATTAAAACCTCAACTCTGTTTTCTTAACTGCTTTCTTCCACAGGCTCTTTGAGGCTTTTGAGGTATTATTTGACCAGTACAGTGATGCCCGATGTAGTCAACAAGTTGAAAGAAGAAGTTGCACAACTCACCTTTGTGGGGACTCTGAAGCCAACTGTCAATCAGACAAGTGGCTGTCACAGACGAGGAGCAGGACTTTTTTGATGACACTCTAAATATGGTTCTTTTTTCTGGTTCTTTCTTCTTCTTTTCTTCTTCTTTTTTTTAGTTAACTGTAGTTTTTACTCTGAAACAGCGAGGCTTACTGGCTTAATGAAAAGTTGAAACGGACTGGAATGGGAGATGAAACAGAACAGGATCCAGAGTCGATGCTAAAAATCGGGTGGGGGGGAAGCCTATTTTCATATCCTTTCAAATCCCTACCGAGAATAAAAAATTAGCAGAGGAGGGTGTGCATGGATCAGAGGGGGGGAAATCTCCCTCATCCCCCCTGGGGAAATCGCACTCTGGTTGATCCCTTACAGTTGCGATTTTTCTTACAGAATGACCTTCTTAATGAGTTCAGGCTAACGCCGCATTACATTTTAAACCTCATTTAAAAAAAAACAAACATTTACCTAATTTTATTTACTTAATAGTCCTTGACCCGGCTTTTAATGTTTTATTTCACAGATTAGATTTTTGTTTTGCTGTTCTCTCATTTTAATTTTTTTCCTGTTAATTTAATGCTTTTTTTGTTTTCATTTAGTTATGTGCAAATCACTTAATGTGCTTTGAAAATGCCTATGCCGATAATGACCATAATGATGATGATTCTTGGTACTTGTGGTGGGAACACTGCAAGTCATTAGTATTAGTATCATTAGTAGGGGTGTGATGTGAGACTTTCACCCTGCGTTCAGCCTTCATTTATAGAGTTGTTAACAAAGCACATAGTTAGAGTTATGCCCCCATAGTTACACCGTGTAACTGGGCTCCCCGCTCAACCCCAGACACCAATAGATGAGGGCTATTATTATGTTTACTCTTTGAATAGTAGCAGGGGAAATCATCTTCTCTTCTTATTCATTGCCAATTTTTTGCTCTCCCCAAGTTTTTATCTATCTGGCTCAACTTTGTTCCTTAGACTAAAGAAAACAAATGCATCCTAGGAGAGGCATTTAAAGGGCAAAAAACAAACATATTTGGACTCTAAAACTCAAAAGGGGGACAAATTAGAGGCAACACACAGAAGAGATTCATCAGCTATTTTAAGTTTGGAGGCTGAGATAAGTTTGTGGCCCCTCTGGAAAACCATAGGGGAGGATAATTACTGTGTATCTTGAGGTGTAGGGATGGCAGGCATGTCTGTCTAAACAGAGAGGGGATATTAAGTCAGTGGCAGCAGGTAAGAAAAGCTACCTGGTCATTACTGATATCAAATGGTGTTCATTCAGGTAACGAGTTAAGTTTAAAGAATGCAAGTAACACACCTTTTCCCGAGTGAAAGGGGAACCAAACAAGCGAAGCCAAAGCGAGTTTGTCGTGCCAGATGCAGAAAGCACTGGGACCATTAGCCTCACTGGGTGGTCACTTCTAGATGGAAGATCACACACTCAACACAAACACACACTACCACCACCTCCCACTCCCTCCACTCGGTTCTGTGATTCAGCCAAGTAGAAGAGAAAGGGAGGGGAAGGTTAGTGGGTGTTCATCCCTTTGAATTCCAGGAGTAGTAGAATGTGTTCTGTACTTTCTCCTGTCATGGCTAGCCTGGAGCTATAGGGAGTTGGAGATGACACACCAGAGGCAGCAGAAAGCCCTAATTGCTTCGTGGCCTCCTTGAGCTGCATGATGCCTTTCGCTCTGAACATGGATATCTCACAGAGAGAAATTAAGGTGCCATGGTGGGGAATGTTAGTTGTGCCCACTTTTAACAGCAACCCCATCGCCTGCATGCACAGAGAAATGCACTGGCACATACACAGTCAAAGATTCTGGTCTGTGGAATGTGAGCATAGAGGTCTCTAATAGCCTCACTGAATACCAGAGAGATCCTGAGCAAGCCATGAAACAGCAAAGAAACACTCAAAGAAAAAGTACAACTCTGTACAAACTCTAGTTTACTAAGTGTTTATTGCTTTATATTACATTAAAATATCATCTTTGTTGCACATAATTATGATGAACAGTTAAAATAAGGTACCGCAAGGCATTATGCCACTATCCTCATCCTGCTTGCAAACTGCATAAATCCCAGTTTAATCAAGCATAACGGTTGAGATTATGAGGACTCGTGTACGTCAATGCTGCAACAAGCATCGGATCTGGAAACAGTACTGATCCTTTGGAGGGTTTACACATTTTCCTCAGCTATTAGTACACACTAAGCCATGAGTCAACTGAAGACAAATATGATAATACATAGCGGATTAAAATTAGCACTTCTTCATAAATTGTAATCTGGCTTTATCCATAACTGCCCACTTCAAATACTGCATTCTTAATAAAAGTTACTTGACTGAATTTTTCTCGAGCTTATAATAAAGAATTAATAGTGTTGTTGCATAAAATGCACAAGCATGCATTGTTGGAGTAATTGATTCATTTTAATAATCAAATAATAAATCTGGCACCTCCTGGTCTGCACTGTGGAGACGGTAGCTTGTTGACAACCATCTATTCACTTTTCATTTGCACTGTAGAGCTAAAACTTTATACAGGAGCCACTTCTCTTTTGAACACTCTCATCCAAACAGATAAGAACAGCATCTGACAGGCTAATTAATAATGAAAGCTTTGCTCTACCCTGGAATTCTATCACCCCAATAGGATTTCTATTAATGTTGATTGACCCTGACTCACTCAGTGCCACTTTGGCACAGCTCACTGCTACCTCTGTGCCTTCTTAGGTGCCAGTGCAGGTTAGCTGATACATGAATAATTCCCAGTGGACATTAACTGCAAGAAGTAGGGCAGAGGATTCAATGGTGTGCTCCTCTACCCATCCTCACTCGCAATCCCCTCATCTGCAGGTTGTTAATATTTAATTATACAAGCTTCATTTCACACTCTCCAACTGAAACCATGAGGTGGAGATGGAGGTGCAGGGGACCACTATGAGGAAAAGTGATGAAATAGAATACTGGGGGTTGATTGGGGATATAAGAATAAAAAGAAGTAGAGCGTGGAGATGCAGGAGCAATTGCAAGAGCAATTTCCATTTCAAATAGAGATGAGAAATGGGAGGAGCTGTTTTGGGAACCTGCAATCCTGATTCACGAAGTCCCATTCATATTTCACACAGGATTTAAATCTGTTACTCAACGAAGCATTCCTAAAGTTGTATTAGAAGTATTAATAATATTCACACACAAAAAATACAACTACAAAAGCAACGCTTAAATAAAAAGCACAATTCTAGATGTCGCTTAAAGGAAAAAATGCAATTGGATTACAGCATTTGGAGAAAAGAAACACTTCTGGAAATAGCACTTCTATATGGGACATAGGCTGATGTCGCTTTTGCATGATCTTGGTTCTGAGTAACTGTTTCCAGAGAAGGCTACTTGTGATTATGTTGCCCAATTTAAAAAACAAAACAAAACAAAATCTGAACCAGGAAATACTGATAACTATAAGAAAACTATAAGTAAAAATAAATAAAGTTTTGAATCTTTGAACCACAATTAAATCTAATAACAGAGAATCTGGATGCTTTCCTGAAATATTTCTCAGTTCATTTTGCAGTTTAAGTGCAAGAGCTTTTCACAGATTTTATATGAAGGACGAAAGGACTTTGATGAAAAGAACCAGACGTATTTGGCTGCTCTGTGCACTAGATTCCTTTTCTGTCTGCCCCCATACTCTGTTTACATTTTATACATGACCAACTTCTACTAAAGATCATCTGTCAGGTCCCACAAAGTTAATGATAGAACTTTCTGTCACTGTGGAGGTGATGTTTACAGTTTTAACAACTTTATTCAAGAAATATGATACTCCCATTTTAAGTATTTATTGATGAAAATTCATCCTAATATTAGACCCCTGGGCCATTTTTTTTAACAAATCTTACAGGAGTGAGATCTTGCAGATGAAGTGGTAGAGCATTAATAATTCATAACTGAGCCTTTTTATAGAGCACAGCCCTTGAGATTCATAATTCTATTCACATTAGGCCTCTGAAAAAAGTTTAAGTTTTAATAAATAGGTATTAAAACTTTAACTGATATTAATAGCGCCAATTAAAGGGCATACTGTGGAGTTATGCATCATTTCTGTAATGGTAGAGAGGAAAACCCACTTGGCAGAAAACTCCCTCGGATCTCTGTCTTTAATTTTCGCACACAGATTCTCGTTCTTGCCTCATCACTGTCTCCTTTCCAAATATGAGATGATGCACAGAAATGACTCTCTATAGCAGGCATTGTGTAGAAGCATTAACATCTGTTTAAACCTTTTACGGCCATCATAAAATGGGGGGAAAAAGAAAAACTTGTCTACCATAAACCTCATCATTCCCTAATCAAGTCACTGAACATTACTACTACAAGATGAGAGTGTCTGACCATCCATGGTTGTGATTGATGAGCAATTTTTCTTGTCTCCCACATCATTGTTTCCCCTAGTGTGCCAGGTCAAATGGCGTGTGCTAGTCAGCCAATAGTCATTCATTTCAGTTTATGAAGTGGAACCTTTGCTGGATGGTCATGCCATTAAAGACCCTAGTATTTCGGCTTTGCTACTGGTACCAAATGCATGCATGTTGGGCTGTTTTAACCACAGTTCTATTTCACAGGTGAGTGAAAAAGCCTGCATGCAAGTTACTGCTCTGTGTCTCAACTGGCTTTCCAGGACATGCGTAGCAGGCCTTTCACCATGGGCAGCTTCAGTAGCACTACAGGGGCAATCTCTGTGGGATTTTCTTTCTGTCTTTCTCTCTTTAGTTTCTCTGATGTACTACTGCGCCCAGGGAAAAATGCTGGAAGTGGAAAAAAGAGAGCATGTTTCCTTTGTTCTGCAGTTCTAAACACAGGACTATAATTTTCTTGCTGAAGCCAAGAAAAGGGGTTGACTTAAATAATGGCTTCTGTGTTCTAATTTGTGTAGGGATTTATCCAGCTACTTGGCTAGGGTAATGCTAGGGCGTATTGTGAGCTGATCAGTTTGAGCAGTCAGAGAGGAATGAGATAGGAGAGTGGGGAAATGAAGACAGAGTGAGAAAGAGAGAGAATGAGGCAGAGGGGGAGAAGGAAGCAAAGAAAGAGAGGGTGAGGTTCTGCTTCTTTGCTCTGGTAATTCCCAGTGAAATTGATTCTCATAGCTCCAGAGATCTCCCACTGTCCCCCTTCTCCCCTTCGTCCCGCCTCTATTACATACCTGTCCAGAGGATGAATGATCTACACATTACCCATGAGTACCACTGACCGGTACACACATCAGTGACTACTACAGCTCAGGGACCCCACAGACGCTCTCTGGAGACTGAGGCAGATACAGAACAGGAAAGGGGAGATGGATGGAGGAAAGAGAAAGAGTGAAACTTGATAATAGAGATGAGCGTGGGAAAGAGAAAATCGAAGAGAGTGAAGAGCAATGCACCGAAATGATGGGGTAAAAAGGAGTGGTGGTGGTGTGATTAGGGCAGAAGATGGAGATGTGCAGGGAAAGGAAGAAGCAGGTGGAGGTAATAATAGAGGCAATGGGTTAATGTAGTAAGAGGTGGGCAGGGGAGTGAAGGACGAAGGGAAAAAAAAAAGATTAGGTATTTCCACTAAAAAGAAATGAAAATCAGATGGAAAATGAGAGAGTTGGTGTGTAGAGGGGTTAGGCTTCTCGACCGAGGAGCTCTAAGGGAGGCAATCAGGGCTGCTGAAAGCTGTGCCTGTAGTTTCAACCCTGTAGTTCACCACTGCTCTCCCAGGGGATAGGTGTCACTCGTGTGTACAAAGAGAGCAGCCACTTAAATGAATGGAGCTCTTTATCTGAGCCTGAACAGCGAGTTATTACCTACTGAGTAGACACTACGGAGCAGGCTCTATTTCCACAGCGGTGATCCCCAGAGCTGAGGCAGAGCAGGAGACAAAGGGGAGGGAGGGGCAAGAAAAGAAAAGAGGAAGCTCATATCTAGTGCCTTATTTTGTAATGGGGTATGACATCTTTGGCCTCCATACCATAACAAAGCCCTGAAGCATGGTCAAGCATCACTGACAAGAGAAGCATTAGTGTGGAAGGCTGCAGGAAAACGCACAATAATAACACCCACTGGGAAGGCCTCAAACTGTGAATCTCTGCTACTCCTTTCCGAATTTTATTAGGGAGATGGGAATGTTTTTTATAATATTCATGCAAGCATCCTCGCAGCACTGAAAACTTCTGTTTGAAAATCACAGAATTCTTGTTCACGAGATAAAATAAGTTCTTACAGAAATAAAGAATTTGAGTTACAAAAAGAGGGCATAACTTTATTCTCGGCAAGTTACAACTTAAAGATGAACTGAGTTCTTACTTTATTGAGTAAGAACTCAGGATTGATAGTACGGCAACCACATTTCATTTTAATTTTTTCCTCCAGTTATAAAAACTAAAATACATTTTTAAAGTGAAATTTATACCACATGAAAATCTCAATGGGGGAAAAAGAATCAGCAACCTCCATCAGCTCAAAAACCCTCGATTGAAAACTTTTAAAAATGACTCTGCTGACCCGATCTTACTTCCCATGTATGTTGGAGTTCTCCCCCTTGTGACTTAAGTTAAGGCAATGATACCAAATATTACAATAACTTTTATGTATGGAAATGCTGAACTACAATAGAAAAAGATGCAAAATGCATAATTAAAGAATCAATTCAAATTACTGGATGTGCCTGTAATTTTCCCAGAATCTCCTCATACTGCCTGTCTGCAGACAGTGCAGAGGTGAAGGAGGATGGAGCCAGCCTAAACCCTCTGTTCTAGAGTCCTGTGGTCTCTGAGAGCAGCCCGGCTCCCCCAACACTGGCTGATGGCTTTAATTGGTCTCCTCTGGCTAAAAGCAGAGCACAGGAATCCCTACACACTAATGGGAGTGAGCTGCAGCAAGTGATTACACCCACACGCTGATGCTTGCACATAAATGCTCAGTCAAACAGACATACAGTTAGAAACACACACAGAGATATATATGTATTAGGACTGGGCAATATGACCCAAAATTCATATCTCGATATTTTTTAGCTGGATGGCGATACACGATATATATCTCGATATTTTTTTAAAGCCATAAAGTAAGAACAAAAAGAGAGTTCGGAGTCAAAGCTGTGTCCCAGATGTCACACAGGCACTTTTATTAACATACAGCGTAGATGTACATGAAGAAATTACTCAAAAATAAATTATCAGCATTTATTGAATAATAATGCTCCATAAATAAAAGAAAACAATCTTGTTTTGTGCATAACAAAGAGCTCACAATTGTGCAGTCAAAATGTAAACTAAAAGACACTGAGCATAATAACATAGACAGATTTCACAGCTGTTCTGTTCCCAAGTTCTACTGCGTGACTGACAGCCTGGAGTTTGAAATCCGCTTCGTAACCGTGTCTCTTAACAGGTGTCATTTATGGTCCTTATACACACACAATACGGTAATATTACGTTGAAGCACAGTATGTATCACTCCGCGAGGCTCCAGACTACGGTAGCCGTAATACTCCAACAATCCATCAAGCGGTGCGGCTCCGTAGCTGACCAAAGTCGTACTAAAACATTTTTGACAGATTGCTGAGCGCCGTGTACCACATAAAATCGGTTTGCGGTCGTCAAGCACAACCAGAATTCATACATAAGGTGCACTGTCGATTTTTGAGAAAATGAAAGGATTTTAGGCCGTGCAGCCCCTGTGGGCTGCATGGCGTTAGCGTGGTTAGCTCGTTAGCGCGCTAACTCGTTAACGGAGATTTGCCGTGTCCATCTTGTCGTTGCCTGCAGGTGAAGCAATGGAGGAGGGGGAGTTGTGTTCAGTGAAGGAGAGAGGCGAGGCAGAGTAACGTTGCATAGAGACAAAAGTGGACGAAAGAGAGGCAAACTAGCGGCTCCACAAGTATAATTATAACGTAACATATACTATATCGATATAAACTATATTGTCACATCTGATATCTCGTATTAAAATATATCGATATTTAAAAAAAAAACTCGATATATCGCCTAGTCCTAATATGTATATATATATATATATATATATATATATATATATATATATATATATATATATATATACACAGGGAGTGCAGAATTATTAGGCAAATGAGTATTTTGTCCACACCATCCTCTGCATGCATGTTGTCTTACTCCAAGCTGTATAGGCTCGAAAGCCTACTACCAATTAAGCATATTAGGTGATGTGCATCTCTGTAATGAGAAGGGGTGTGGTCTAATGACATCAACACCCTATATCAGGTGTGCATAATTATTAGGCAACGTCCTTTCCTTTGGCAAAATGGGTCAAAAGAAGGACTTGACAGGCTCAGAAAAGTCAAAAATAGTGAGATATCTTGCAGAGGGATGCAGCAATCTCAAAATTGCAAAGCTTCTGAAGCATGATCATCGAACAATCAAGCGTTTCATTCAAAATAGTCAACAGGGTCGCAAGAAGCGTGTGGAAAAACCAAGGCGCAAAATAACTGCCCATGAACTGAGAAAAGTCAAGCGTGCAGTTGCCAAGATGCCACTTGCCACCAGTTTGGCCATATTTCAGAGCTGCAACATCACTGGAGAGCCCAAAAGCACAAGGTGTGCAATACTCAGCAAGGTGGAGGTGGAGTACTGGTTTGGGCTGGTATCATCAAAGATGAGCTTGTGGGGCCTTTTCGGGTTGAGGATGGAGTCAAGCTCAACTCCCAGTCCTACTGCCAGTTTCTGGAAGACACCTTCTTCAAGCAGTGGTACAGGAAGAAGTCTGCATCCTTCAAGAAAAACATGATTTTCATGCAGGACAATGCTCCATCACACGCGTCCAAGTACTCCACAGCGTGGCTGGCAAGAAAGGGTATAAAAGAAGAAAAACTAATGACATGGCCTCCTTGTTCACCTGATCTGAACCCCATTGAGAACCTGTGGTCCATCATCAAATGTGAGATTTACAAGGAGGGAAAACAGTACACCTCTCTGAACAGTGTGTGGGAGGATGTGGTTACTGCTGCACGCAATGTTGATGGTGAACAGATCAAAACACTGACAGAATCCATGGATGGCAGGCTTTTGAGTGTCCTTGCAAAGAAAGGTGGCTATATTGGTCGCTGATTTGTTTTTGTTTTGTTTTTGAATGTCAGAAATGTATATTTGTGAATGTGGAGATGTTATATTTGTTTCATAGGTAAAAATAAATCATTGAAATGGGTGTATATTTGTTTTTTGTTAAGTTGCCTAATAATTATGCACAGTAATAGTCACCTGCACACACAGATATCCCCCTAAAATAGCTAAAACTAAAAACAAACTAAAAACTACTTCCAAAAACATTCAGCTTTGATATTAATGAGTTTTGTGGGTTCATTGAGAACATGGTTGTTGTTCAATAATAAAATTATTCCTCAAAAATACAACTTGCCTAATAATTCTGCACTCCCTGTATATATATATATATATATATTCATTTAAATATCAGCAAACCGCTTTTACTCCTTCTATCTTACTTCCTTGTATCTTACAGGTCTCTGCATGGAGAAATATAATCTTAAATGAACAAAAATTTTCCCACATGTTGAAAAGATGAGTTACTACCTCTGAGAAGTGTGTAATTTCCACATATGTAGAAATTAATGCTATTTATTGTTTGTAAGGAATGGTAAAATTGTTGCCAAATTAAAGTTGTTCATCAAGAAAGATGAGATTTCTATACCGGATTGGTCTCAGCCTGGGTTTACAATGACCACCTCCAGTGCTGTTGGCCAACAGTGCTGGTGAGACCTGTGCTAGTAAAAATACAGGCGACTGAGCTGAAGGCGGCACAGTTGAAGATGTTAAGATTTTTTTTAGGAGGGACCAGGATGGACAGGGTTAGAAATGAATAGATCGGAGGGACAGCTCAGGTCAAGCAGTTGGAGAAAGTTACAGAGGAAAGGTTGAGATGATGTGGACTAGAGCTGGGCGATAGAACGATATGTATTGCGATATAACGTCTTCTCGATAGGAAAATACAACTATCGCGATAGACCTCATCTCTCTCTCTTCCTCTTTAAAAAAAAAAAAAAGGAACAGCCAATCCAAATTAAGTAGCGCAGAGCCGAACCACGTCACGTGACTTGTTACGTACAGCACAAGTGCCAAGCCGCACGTGCGTATTTGTTTGCGAAGCAGCTAACCGCCGTGTCGACTGGGTAATGGAGAAAATGAGTGAACCAAGTAGAGAAAAATCAACCGAGAGAACGGAAGAGAACACAGATGACGGCTCGAATGCCGAAGAGATTGTCGAAAAGAAGGGCCAGAAAAGTTCCGTAGTGTGGAGCTATTTCGGCTATTTGAAGTCCGACAAAAAACAGAGTAGCACGCACTGTAAGTTGTCCCGAAAGCATGTTCCCACCAAGTCTGGAAATACAACTAACCTGTTTCATCACCTGAAGCAGTGCCACCCACCAGAGCACGCTCAATCTCTGACTGAAAGTGCTAATTTGTCATCGAAAACAACCAGAGGAATCCCTGCGAAGCAGCAACAGTCAATTGAGTCGGCTTTCTCCAGCGTCTTACCATATGACAAAAAAGCTAAGAGACATAGCGACATAACGAATGCCATAGCCTACTGTCTTGCTAAAGACATGCTACCAATAAACACGGTCGAAAATGAAGGATTCAAGCAGCTAATTAAGGTACTGGATCCTCGTTACCAACTCCCTGGACGTAAACATTTCTCTCAGACAGCGCTTCCAAAGCTATATAGAGAGTGCCGTGAGGCTGTTGAGAAGGAGCTACAAACTGTATCGTTCTTCGCTACTACATCCGACATGTGGTCAAGTCGCACATCAGAACCTTACCTTAGCCTTACTGCCCACTATATCGACCAAGACTGGAATCTGAAAAGCAAATGTCTTCAAGCTGCCTACCTTCCCGACGACCACACGGTTGAAGTAATTGCATTAGGACTGTCAGAAGCGCTTGCATCCTGGGGTCTGAGTGAAGACAAACAAGTCTGCATCACAACCGATAGTGGGACAAATATAGTGAAGGCCACATCCCTGAATAACTGGACCCGGCTGCAGTGCTTCGGACATCGACTTCACTCAGCTATCGGTAAGTTGGGAAGCAGAATAAAATTTAAAATGCCTCTTTTAATTGTGTTTTTGAGCCCATGTAAACATATTAAAAGCTAGAGATCTAAATCACTTCAATGGTTATTGTTAAAAAATAAACATCAGAAAGAATATTCTTCATGTCAGCCTATTTATTTGAGGTAATAGTTGCTGTTGGCATGCATAATAGGCAAATATTCAGTCACTCTTCAGTGTAAATCAAGTTGACAAAAAGTGCCAAATAAAATTTAGAATTTTGGGGTTCTATCAGGATCCCAATTGGCTAATACAGAACCTCAGCTCTTTTTCCTATAAAGAACATTAAATTATGATTCCACCAAATGGGGCAATTCAAGACAAAAAGAACAAGTGATGAAAACGTCAAATATAACAATGATGTTGATAACACCAGCCTCTGTCACCTTTTTAAATATAAGAAAAAAAAATTTGGTCAGTCTGTCAGCAAAATTTAAAAAAGTAAAAGTACAATAAAAAAAAGTACAATCATAGCAAGTAAATGGGTTTTCAGGGCAGTGAATTTTATTTGTGACTGGAAAAAAAAAATCAAAAATCTTAAATTAATTTCTGAGGTTAATATGTGCTATTATTTACCTTTTTATCCACAGAAAAAGCCGGCAAAGACAAGAGGATGGAGCAAGCTGTGGCCGTGTGTAAGAGAGTGGTGGCCGCCTTCAGTTTCTCTTGGAAGAAGAAAAGGGAATTGGCTGCTGCTCAGGAGGAGCTTCACCTACCCCAGCACAAGTTAGTGACAGAGTCGCCCACCAGGTGGGGCTCACGCCAAAAAATGGTTGGGAGGGTTCTGGAGCAACATAAAGCTATCTCTCAGGTCCTCAGTGCAGATAAGAAGACCAGGCAATTGGTTCCCTCCTGGCAAGATCTAGATGTTCTGGAGTCTGTGCATGTGGCCCTGAACCCACTACTGGAATTCACAGATTCACTTTCTGGAGAGTGTTACGTGAGTGTGTCCTACCTCAAGCCGATGCTTCACCTTTTCAGAACACAGATTCTGAAACCATCTGAGGATGAAACACAACTTACAAAAGACCTTAAGATGACAGTCATGACATACCTTGATGAAAAGTACAATGACCAGATTACAAATGAACTGCTTGATGTTGCAACCCTGGTAGATCCGCGCTTCAAAGTACAATACATTAATGCAGAACACGTTGATGCCATCAAAATGAGAGCAGTGTCTGAGATGTTGGGGCAAATTGAGCACCCGTCCACTTCAGCTGGAACGGAGGAAACAGAAGATGGTGGAGCTGCTGCAGTACTACCAACCCAGAAGAAACAGAGAAAGTCACTGGGCAGTTTCTTTAAGAAATCCCACCCCACCAGCACAGGGCTCACTGAGAAAGAGACAGTTGAAAAGGAGCTTGAAAAGTACTTGCTGGCACCTGATGCAGACAGTGAAATGGACCCACTTGAGTGGTGGAAAATCAACGACAGAAGCTTCCCAAGAGTTAGCTGCCTGGCAAAGCGCTACA
This sequence comes from Perissodus microlepis, assembly GCF_051167445.1. Lineage (NCBI taxonomy): Eukaryota > Metazoa > Chordata > Actinopteri > Cichliformes > Cichlidae > Perissodus > Perissodus microlepis. Next base: position 24,198,971 of record NC_140480.1, read on the forward strand.
TCCCCGCAACCAGCAGCCCCTCTGAGAGGGTATTTAGTACAGGGGGTAATATTGTGACTTGCCACAGGGCCGCTTTAAAGCCTGAAGCAGTGGATAGACTTGTCTTCCTGTCCCACAACCTGTAGGCTTTTTTCAGACTAAAGTATATATATATATATATATATATATATATATATATATATATATATATATATATATATATATATATATATAGCACATAGCACCTTGGATGTGTACCTAGGATTTAAAGAATGTTCTGTTAGCATCTTTATTTTAAAACTGTTGGAAAAGCTAAGCTCAACAAGTGTGCATGCGCCAACCAGCGTGCAGCCTGTTACAGTCGCTCCTGCTTTTTCTCTTAGTTTAGCTCTTTTTTCTTACGTATTCTTTTTTTTTTCTGACTTGTATTTTCATCCGTTTATTATCTTTTACTCAATCATGTGGATTGAGAGAGTTTTTGTTCTTCTGGTGGCCGTGGAACTGTTACTTTTATCAAGGAACGGGACCGCGGCACATCTCCTACACTCACGGACTGTTTACTCCAGAGATCAGCTGATCGCCCTGATGCCAGCCGGCTCGCTGGCCAGACCCGCAGAAGTACCAGCTGAAATTTGGAGGAAAACACATCGGGGATGCAGAGGTCAAGGACAGAAGAGAAGAAAGAAGGAGACGGTGAGACAGCGGAGGCTCGAAGCGAGGAGGAGGTATAAACCGTGTCTGCCGTCTATCGTGATGGGAAATGTGCGATCGTTAGCGAATAAAATCGACGAGCTCTCAGCACTGGTACGGAGTCAGAGGGAATACCGAGAGTGTAGCATGATGTGTTTCACCGAATCATGGATGCACCAGGACATTCCCGACGAGAATGCTTCCGTGGAAGGCTTCCACACTGTTCGGGCGGACAGGGACAGCATCGCTAGCGGTAAGCGGAAAGGAGGTGGGCTTGCTGTTTTAGTTAACAACCGGTGGTGTAACCCTGCCAACGAAAAAACAAACAAAGAAAGGATTTGTTGCCCGGACATTGAACTGTGTGCTGTTGGACTCAGGCCGTATTATTTACCCAGGGAATTCTCTCACGTCATCTTGGTGGCTGTTTATGTTCCTCCCTCTGCTAACCCCACAGCTGCATGTGACACTATCCACTCTGCCATAGCCCGGTTACAGACTCAGCACCCGAGTGCCTTTATTGTGATCTCGGGTGACTTCAACCATGTATCACTGGACAATACACTAACAACATTCAGACAATATGTGGACTGTCCCACCAGGGAGAAAAAATTCTAGACCTACTGTATGCTAATGTCAAGGATGCATACAGCTCCTCCTCCCTCCCCCCACTTGGTAGGTCAGATCATAACCTGATTCACCTCACCCCCCGCTATGTGCCAATTGTGAGGAGGGAACCTGTGACCACGAGGACTGTTAGGAGGTGGTCAGAGGAGGCCTTAGCGGAACTACAGGGCTGTTTTGAGGTGACCAACTGGGAAACACTCTGTGAGCCTCACGCCGAGGACATCAATGGGCTTACTGAGTTTATCACAGACTACATAACTTTCTGCACCGACTCCATTGTTCCAGCTCAGACTGTTCATTGTTACCCAAATAACAAGCCGTGGGTGACTAAGGACATCAAAGCCCTCCTCAACGACAAGAAGAGGGCTTTCAGAGGGGGCAATAAAGAGGAGGTGAGGAAGGTCCAGGTGTTACTAAAGGACAAGATCAGAGAGGCTAAGGACAATTACAGGAGGAAGCTGGAGTGGAAACTCCAGCAGAACAGCATGAGAGAGGTGTGGAGGGGCATGAAGACCATCACTGGATTCAGGCCAACCAACAGCAGGGGAGCTGAGGGAGGTGAGAATAGAGCTAACGAGTTGAATCTGTTTTTCAATAGATTCGACACCACAGTGTCTGCTCCCACCCCCACAACCTCACCTGTAGTCAGTCTGGAATCCAGAGCCACACCACTGTGCCAGCCTCTCTCTTCACATGGCGCTGTTGCCTCCTGTGAGAGTCCTGTCACCCCTCCCACACCCATCACCTTCACTCAATACCAGGTTGAGATGCAAATGAGGAGACTTCACTCAGGCAAGTCTGCTGGACCAGACAGAGTGAGTCCCCTCGTCCTCAAGACCTGTGCCCCCCAGCTGTGTGGAGTCTTTCATAAACTGTTTATGCTGAGTCTGAGTCTGCAGAGGGTCCCAGTGATGTGGAAGACATCATGCCTCGTCCCTGTACCAAAGACGCCACGTCCCAGTGGCCCCCAGGATTACAGGCCCGTGGCACTGACCTCCCACATCATGAAGACCCTGGAAAGGCTCATCCTGGACCAGCTGCGACCCATAGTAAGACCACATCTGGATCCCCTTCAGTTCGCTTATCAGCCTCGTCTCGAAACTGGGGACGCCATCATCTACCTGCTCAATCGTGTCTACACCCATCTGGACCAGCCGGCGAGCACTGTGAGGGTCATGTTTTTTGACTTTTCTAGTGCTTTCAATACCATCAGGCCGACCCTCCTGGGTGATAAGTTAGCAGCGATGCAGGTGGATGCTTCTCTGGTGTCCTGGATTGTTGATTACCTGACAGGAAGACCACAATATGTACGTCTCCCACAGTGTGTGTCTGACAAGGTAATCAGCAACACAGGGGCACCACAGGGGACCGTCCTCTCCCCCTTCCTCTTCACCCTCTACACCACAGACTTCAGCCACTGCACAGAGACCTGCCATCTTCAGAAGTTTTCTGATGACTCTGCGGTGGTTGGATGCATCAGCAGGGATGATGAGACAGAGTACCGGGCTGTGGTCGACTCCTTTATCACGTGGTGTGAGCAGAATCATCTGCAGCTCAACGTGGCAAAGACCAAGGAACTGATCGTGGACTTCAGGAAGACCAGGAAACACTTGACCCCTGTTTCAATCCAGGGGGTCAGTGTTGACATTGTGGAGGACTATAAATACCTTGGAGTACACATTGACAATAAACTGGACTGGGCTAAAAACACCACAGCACTTTACAGGAAGGGCCAGAGTCGTCTCTATTTTTTGAGGCGACTGAGGTCCTTCAACATCTGCCAGAAAATGCTCAAGATTTTCTATGAGTCTGTTGTGGCCAGTGCGATCCTCTATGCTGTTGCATGCTGGGGGAGCAGGCTGAGGGTCGCAGATGCCAACAGACTTAATAAACTAATCCGTAAGGCCAGTAATGTTGTGGGGATGGAGCTGGACTCCCTCAAGGTGGTGTCGGAGAGGCGGATGCTGTCCAAGATAAAGACAATGTTGGATAACACCTCCCACCCACTCCATGACATGCTGGTCAGTCACAGGAGCTCGTTCAGTGAGAGACTGAGATTACCGAAAAGCACCAGTGAACGACACAGGAAATCTTTCCTGCCTGTGGCCATCTCCCTGTACAACGCATCCACTTAACACACTGGTTACTGCTACAACTACACGTTTCTTTTCCAGCTATTTATTAATGAGTGACTTATGTATATATATATATGTATATATTGTACTATTCTTAGTTAGCGTATTGTCTGTCTTGTCTTAATGTTGGTTTATGTTGGTTTATAATGGAGCACTGTAACAAAAAATAAATAAAAAATTTCCCCCAGGGATCAATAAAGTATTCTGATTCTGATTCTGATACAACAAGGAGAGTGAGAATTTCCTTTTAGTTCTCAGTTTATTTGATATTGACAAAAGTTAGTCAATTTTGTCTGTTCTTCTGTAAAAAAAAAACTAAGATTTATTTTTAGAATTAATATTTTGTTTCTAAGTGGAAGTGACAATTTAGTAGTCTGTTTTGTTTGTTCTATTTTCAAACTTAAACGCTTTAGCGGCTGCTTTTTGTGTAGTTTGCAATATTTGCCTTTATTTATCTGAAACTGAAGTCTCATTTTCCTTAAGTACATCTGCCCTGTTTAACTTATTATGGGAAATAAATATTTAAATCAAAACAAGCTGCTGATTATTTCACATTTTACTTGTGAGCAACGGCACATTTAAATCTTACAAATTTAGTTATTTGGCTTATATCGTGATATATATCGTTATCGCCTGAAATGAAAAAAACATATCGTGGTAAGAAAAAATCTTATATCGCCCAGCTCTAATGTGGACATGTGCTTAGGAGAAATAGTGAGCAAAGGATGTTGAATATGGAGCTGTCAGGCAGGATGAAAAGACAAAGACTGGATGTAGTGAAGGAGGATATTCAGAGACTTGGTGTGACAGAAGACGATGCTGGGGATCGGGCGAGATGGGACCGGCCGAAAGAAGAAGAATTCCCAGGGTTCCACTCAATAATAAATCACATCAGATAGACTGCTTCAAAGAAAGTGGGGAAGAGAAAAATAAAAGATGTAAAAGCAGACTATCATAGCGAAGCTAATGTAGAATTCTTGTTATCATTGATTAACTGATCATTTAAATCTGATGCAGTTACAGAAAATCCACTGTGTGATGTCTATAAATCGTATATATGAAACCTTCAGCATCAAAGTTCGAAAAAGAAGAAAAAAAACTGTTTTCTACAGTTGATTCTTTAGGGAACGATTACACATCTTAATATTCTCTTGGACAGATGCTGTTTGTACTGACAGGACCATCTCCAGGGCATTGCAAGATGTGAGCAAGAAAGTAAGAAAGCGAGAAAGATACAGAAGACAGGAAAGCAGAATGTAAAATATTGTAAGGAAAGTGGAGGTAAAGCAGAGGAACCTCCTCTTTATCTAATGAGCATTTCTGACTGAGAGAGACAGAGACCACTCCCTGTCTTGCATTGCTCAGGCGGGAATTGCCAGAGTACAGGGAATTGCTAAAAGCTACATAAACCAACCATACACCCTAATCACAGTCACAAACAGAGCTTGAAAAAGTACATGAAAGACAAGCAAGGAAAAAAAACAACTTGCAGAGACAAAGTGGGAGGTAAAGTCAATGTGCAAATGATACAGAGTAGAGTAAAATTACCTACAGTGGGGGCATGATCCTCTTTAGCATTTTGGCTATGTGCGCATTTACCGACTGAACGAGAGCACAATTTGTCTGAAGTACACAGAGGCAAAGCTGACAGAGAACATCAATCCACAAAACCCAACATGTTCCAGCACCAGCTGTCAGTCTAACTACCCCTCTCTGTTGTCATCTTTAGCATCATTTCCATGCTAATGTTGCACCAGGTAATACTGGCTATGGGTCTACAAAGGATTCTACCTTCTCTAATGAGCGCTGGATTTCCATATAGAGCAAATGTACTTTTTTCTATAGCAGCTACAGGAACCTCTGTATGTAGAGTTAAGCTGTGTACAGTATTTATAGCCAATCAGGGTTTTTAATGGTCCAAACAGTGTTTACTTTTCAAAGACTTCCACATGAATTATTGATGGTTGAGAGTTGATTTGTGCTAGGAATTAGCCTGGAATAATCCATCTAGTTCCACCTTTCTTCCTGGGTGCCTTGTCTCTCTGTCTCGAGTGTAAACAGACTGACTGGAAACTTACGTAGCTTTGCACATTCATTTGTTAGAATGATTTCTGCTGAGTGCAAAGTGGTTACTTAAAATTGTATGAAAAAGCTATATTCAAGAGGACTCACCCAGTGGGCGCAATGGGTGGGTGACCGCTGCTGTTTAGTTCTCTCTCTCAGTTTAATGGAGGATTCTTTTTTAACCCATTTCTACATCTTCAACTTGGGAAACAATGTCTGCTGCTCATACTGATCATGTCGGTTTGTTTACTGTGCAAGAATTCTTTAACAATGTATGGCTTGAACTATAAAATAAATTCTCAACTGTTTGCACTGCGAGTGTGTGAACAGTACAAAAAAATGAACATAGTTTGCAGAGAAAGTCTGGAAGTTTCTGAGAGAGGAGCTAAAGGAGGACACAACTTCGACTTTTGAGAATTTCTTCCCACTGTGCTTGTGTGAGTGATGCCAATTTGTCCAGACCCCGATTCATTTTCTTGGCCCTCTTTGGTGTCAGAAAACGAATAGGCTTTGCATCTCAAGTTTGGTAATAAACTTTTGGATTAGATCCATCCTTTGGACAGGATGGACGACTCTGAGCAAAGAATAAAGACACATTTCCTCAGCAGTCTGTCAGAGGCAACTGCCTTTGCTTTCTTTAGTGCTTGTGTGTGTCTTTAACTGTTTTAGCTTAGTTTTTTTTTTTTTAAATATACCCATCTGCCATTACTGTGGTGACACGTCTTTGAGCAGTTGATGAGGTTTGAGAGCACAGCACTGTACAGGAAAAAAAAAGCTTGTTTAATTAGTGTGACTGTGGAGTTGGGAGCTGTGTTTATCTAATTGTGGGCATTTCAATTAATATTCCCATCCTCACTCAGAAATGTAAAGGTGTTGTTAAATGTAAAAGGAAGAAGTCCGAATGCTTAAGACAGGGCAAAACTATTTGAAATTTATGAAATGGTAAAACCCTATGTATAATTAACTGGTGATTAGTTTGGCTCGGAGTTTACAGCGGCTCTCCAAGGTATTGGTTGCTGTTTCATGGTTCACTGGTGTGTGCTGCTCACTAGCATATTAACAATATTCCACATGATTCTCTGCAGCTTTTTTCAGGTTTCTCAGGTGTTCTTGTGCTGAACAGAGACTGATGTACCCTTTCTTCCATTCTGAGTCTGTCCCTCCCCATCTGTCCTGTTTGTATCCCTCTGTTTCACCCTGCTGAGCTAATCCAAGCTGGTCAAATCCCTCCGCCGTGCAGGCCTACATAGGAGCTTTCCCGCTGGGTGCAATATGCCACCCACTTCCCTGGCAATGCCAGCGCTGTAGGGTTCAAGCCTAACTGTGGTGTCTTGTCAGCAAACAGACAAAGATGTATGAATCCTCAAAATGATTTAGAGCAGGTATTCCTGTGACAATAACATGTTGAATTATGACAAAGAGTTATTTACTCCATGGGATTACTGCAGCTCTGTTCCTGGGTAATCCCACGTAGCAACACAAGCATCTCTGGGCAACAATGCTCTAATCTTCCAGATACCTGCCACACACACTTCAATAGAAACCTGACCCCTCTTGTAAATAAAACTACTCTACCAAAGAGAAAATAGTTATGATAAGCTTCAGTCTATATCTACATAGTCGATTACGCCTAGTCTGTATGGATGGCCTGAAAATTCCATCCACCGGTGCAATCACTGTTGCACCCTACTGAGCGGAGCACGGAATATCAAATTAAGTTCATCCGTCAAGGGAACAGGCTGTTCTCGACCTAATTGGCAGTTGAGGCTTAGAGCAGGATTCTTTAAGAAAGAGTGGTGATAATATTACTTCAGTCTCCATTCTTTTGTTATACTTGTCTCTGCTTTTATCTTCTCTCTGTCGTTGCCTGAGAAATGTTTCAATGCCCAGGCAGTCTTAATGAGTCTAAGATGTGGGTCTGCTGAGGCTCTCTTTGTGTGGTTTTGTCTTTATCTTTATCTTTAGCTAAGACTCAGTTGGACATATTGCAGAGTTTAGCCTGGCAAATAAAATGCACTATCACTCTCTTGTGATCTAATAACGAAGAGCTTCTCACCTTGTTGTGGGAAGAGGCTACGTTCTGTCTCATTCAGAGGTGACTCTGTTCACCGCTTGTGTTTCTCTAACCAGTTCAGACACAGACATTTGAGATTTGTCGTGGACTTACAGTAAGTTCTGTTGCCATTTAAAAAGAACCCAAACATGCTGAACCAGTTGGCCTGAGATATGCAAGAAAGGGAAGATGATATCTATAATGATCTTGCAGCTCTTGCAGAACTGAATTGAAAATCTTTAAAAAAGTACAAATTAAAGGTGAAAATAAGCATGGTTCTTGTCACAGGGATTCACAGTAGCATGAACAGCACACATCAAAGACAAAGTATGAGATGTTCACACACACTGTAGTCAGTATTACTGCCAGATAAGAAGCCTTGAAGCACCTCCAGTTATGGCAGTTTATTGCTTTGAGCCAACTCAAGTTAAAAGAAACTGCAAAACAATGGTTCAAAGTGGAGTGAAAATACACCAAATTAAATTTTTTCTGTTTTTCTGTCATATGATAAGCTTAGGCAAATGAACTGTGATCCTGAGCACAGGCCAATAGAGAGTTAGTGTCAGCATATCATAAATCAATGATGGTATTTTACACTGTTTTACACCCTTTCAGTTTAGCAAAAGCTAATTCTGAGGTACTCGTGAGGCAGCTAGAAATGTTATGAATTTAATAGGTTTGTTGTCATAAGCTAAAGATATGTCGTGCAATTTTGCCTTGATGATGGTGCTTAATAATTTGTCTGCAGATCAAAGTTTTAATAACGTACGAGGTGATTACGTGCAAACCATGAATGGCCAACATTTTGTGACAATATAACTATCTACTGACTGAGGCTTTTTTTCTCCTTTCTGTACCAGAGAAGGGCAAATATAAAAGTCAGGGGAACAATGGCACTATGATTCATTCTGTGAGGACAAAGAATGGCAATAAAAAATTTCAAGCAAAATCTGTTAAGTTATATACTACTATCAAAAGCAATGCATGAATAAGGTCTATTCTTACAGTTTATTAGTGCGTAGAGTGTTTGTGAAGCTTATGAGTCAAAGTAAAACAAAGCACCAGCTGTATAACCATATGATAGGTACAGTATGTGATCAACGAAGCCCTTTAGAGTCTGACTGCACAGGGTGCACATGTCTGAAAATAATTGCAACTATTACTTTATCTCATCTTTACATTCTCCTTGAGGATACGTTATATTGGTAAAAGTTGTCATTTTTGGTTTTATTAACCATCTTGTTTATTGTTTCATTTGAATTTAGAATCAAATGTGAAATACCATCGTAATTTCTTCAATTTCTGCTCCTGAGTTCTGGTAGTGAATAACGGCAAAGAAGTGTTTTCTGCAGAACTCTTGAATTCATGGTTGCATAAATGCTTTTGTTCCTGTAGAAGTCTAGGATCCCCCTTTTTCTTTTTTCTCTCTTTGTTTTTTTTCTTCCCCCTTCCTGGCTTGGACACTTCCCTCTTACAAATGCACTGTGATAATGAACATGACATGAATGTAAATTAATAAATGACCAAATAAAAGTAACACATGAACAAGAAAAGGCTATCGAGAATTGACAGAGCTCGCTTTTTTGGAAAAGCAAAATGTCTTTGGCAAAATGTTGGATTCAGATCACAATTCTGATTGCAAAATCTTGCCTTGATAGCTGGGATAAGCTCGAACCCCCTTCCCACCACCACCCTACACTACATTACCACAACCCTACATTGGATAAGTAAGAAAACGGATGGGCAGATGGGCAGATGGATGGATGCTTTAAGAGGGATAAAGTAGGGTTTTCACTGACAACAGCTACAACAACATTTTAACCCCTTTTAGCAACTGAACACTCTAATGTTCCAGAACTAGATCATGGAAACAGGATGGGGTTTTAATTCATGAGTCCAGACAGGGTCTCTCACATATCATTATTTATATCCTGGCTAGTACTCAACTTAATGTTTATTATATTACCTCTGAGCAACACCATTACACTCTGATGTGGCCATAGAGTGAGAGGAGCTTCTTTTGTGGCTGGATTTACGAGGCAGTTAATAGCTGAGAAGATCACATAAGGATTACAGTATTATAATTATCAGTTAACAAATTATAAATTAAGCTCAGTGGACATTTCCTTCTCAACTTCTTTGGCTGAAAGTGCTTCCTTAGAAAAACTGTATTTTCAAGTAGCTTCGCCAAGTACTTTTTTATGAGGCTTTGCTAACCAAGAGATATGTGAAAAGCCTTGAAGCAGCAGATGCGTTCTGGCAGAAATGCACATACATTTATTTCAAATCCAGTGTCTCACAATCCTTCAAGTGGAGTTAAACAGGTACTTTTACAAGAGGGAGAGAAATTACTGGTGTGAGGACAGAATATGTTTCCAATTTAGCAGTGGAAGGAAGATATTGAACAAAATGTAATGAGGAGGAGATCTGGAGTTTGAGATTTAGAGAGGGGGGGGAAACTGGAATAAGAGTGAGGCAGAGAAGTTGAGAAGACTGTGGTTTCCTTGTGTAGCTGTAAAGCTGACAGGTAAATTTGCATGTGCAGCTAATGGGGCAAAAAGCAGCTAAGGCCTTGTGGGCACCCTTTCACTCTGACAAACAGGCAGCTTGTTGACCCAACCATTGCCTCTGTCACTCTATTTTTCAGATTTAGCATTTCAACACACTAACGTACTCCCTCTGATAAACTTACTCATATGCCAACAACACGTACAACACCACGGGCACACATTAAGCTGCTGTGCGTGGGCACAGACTAGGACAACTTAATCTAATAGGATTCAGAATTAATCAGCGGTGAATCTTGAAATGTTCAAAAAGATGATGGCCTGTTTATTGATCTTCTATCAGGCATTTTAGCAGAAGCAAGAAGCAGGGAAAAATCATGGATCGCAGCATGCATCTTGACGAGAGCGTGTGGAGTTGTTTACAGTCTGCTCATCAAGTCAAGGAGTAAATCTCTCTCATGCAGTTTACTTTTTTGTCCACCTTCCTGCACATAGCAAAAATCAATAGCCAGATTGTTCATTCTCTGAACCTCTCTGTCATTTGCTTTTATTCCAATCACTTTGCTGTGTATACCCTTGATGCCATGCTTCAGTCATAAATCATGATCTTTACAGCTGGAGTTTGGGGGCTAGTGAGAGTGTGTTTGTGTGCATAATTCTTTGTTGAGTTGCGTAACAGAGACCACAGCTGGGTATTACCATATATCAGTGTGCATGTCTTCTCGTAGCGGGTGTCTGAATGTTTCATCTAATCATTAAATGCTGACAGGCTTCACAGAGTAGCTCCACTGATCCCTGTTAGAGGGATACAGGGCCTGACTTCATTAGAACTGTTAGTACTAAGCTGCTTTACCCTCCCTCATGCCTGGCTTAGCCTGCACGGTGATAAATGTTGAGAGGGCAAGGAAAGATAGGCAGAGGGAAAGATCGGTGAAACAAAAGCAAAGCGGGGACAGAGGCATTTAAAAAGAGAGGCAAAGGTGCCACAGTGAGGTACAGAGGATGAGGCAGTGAGAAATGGGAGGGGAATGGGAGGGCACAGAGCGTGTGAAACTCGAGTTTTCAGAGGCAGGGGAGGGGATAAAGCTCAAAGCAGTGTTTGAACTGAGAGGGATTCACAAAAGCAAAAATGTGCAAAACAATCAATTAACTTGTGTTGCAATTAATCAATTACTGTTCTGGCACATTGACATCCAAAGTGCTTAGCTCAGATTTCGACATGAGGCTTCTATGAGCTGAAAAATTAGCATTGACCTCTGTGCACACATATGCATCCCTGCGTGTGGACAAGCTAATTTATGCTTGCACATATGGATCTAAGCGCATAAAGATATGCGCACACATTCTTGTTCTCAGCATATTTCTCTAGTATATTCATCTGGTTTCTCCTGCCAGCGGAGGTTTTTGGCCGGCTTAAGTACGCCCACAGGCCCCTGAGGGACAGCCCATGACGGATGGCACGGCGTGTGACTCCGATTCGATTCAGCCCATTTGATAAATTTATTGCTGGCATTTTGAAAATGAAATTAGTGGGACGTCTCCTGGAGACTGTTTTTCCAGCACAGGTGCCATAAATATACTTCGTTTGGCAGCAGAGAGGGAGGAGGAGTGTAAGGGGGTGGAGAAGTGTTGGATAAAGGATGTCATGAAAGGTGCAGATAGCAGAGATGTTCCACAGAAGCAGAAAACTGAAGAATAAGGTCAACTTATAATAAGAGCCTTTATTAATCACTAATCATATTGGTATGGAACAACAGTAAAGGTTATTCAAATGTAGCTTGAATACTACCTGGACCTAACTACTCTGTGCTGCCCTTCAGTCTAACACGTGTAATATAATGTAGCCTCTTAGTTTGTGCTGAATATAACTACATTGAAATTGCTGGACAAACTTCCAGCTTTTTTCATCTTTTGTGCTGAGGTGCACATACACACACACATGAACGTATACAAATCTTTTCATACAAACACATGGTATATGAACATTATCTTTGCCTCAAGGCCACAAGGCTGCTGAGCACTGATGACACTGTCAGAGCAGCATAGCCATCTATAACTCACAGTATATTAATGAATACAGCCAGATGATACTCTCATTGTGTGGGATTGGAAGACAGTAGCTGTTTTTGTTGATGCTTCTAACTAAACAGATTTGAATTGGACATACAAGATGTGAAAGAAAAGAAAGACATACAAAAACACGCACACAACTAAGTCAGACACAGGCACGGACACACACAGGCTGACAAAAGCAAGCATTCATTCACTGTCAGGGTTGCGCGGCCTTATTTATCCCCCCACTTCATTCAGAAACGTATGCGAGTGCAGCTGTGGAGGGATGATGTACACCTCGCGAGCTTCTGCACCCCTTCAACATTCATCAGACAGCGAGGCTCGGGCAACCCGCATCACTTACCTTTATAGGCCAATCTGACAGCATTGTACACCACATAGTCATCACATACATAGGCTCACAACAGTGTGTGAGTGAGAGCATGCAGTGTGTACCCAGTCACGCAGATGAACTGTATCTTTTTGCAGCTTCAACAGATCTAAAGCTTTGAAAGGCAAAAATGCCACAATGTTCCCAGAGAAACCCACCTGCTGTTTAGGTTTTTCACATATACATGCGCACTATATCAGATCCAGGTGACAATGAAAATATTTGTATCTGTGTTCTGTTCTGCTCTGGTAAAAGCTTGTACAAAAGAATATCTAAATTCTTATAAGCACAGCAGGGAATAAAAGACAGTTTCAACAAAATCAGCAGGGAGTTTTCCTGGCTGATTGTCTGATCGTTCTTTGCAATCACCGAGTGTGACACACCCTCTGCCATTACTGTATCATCTCTAGCAAGAGTATAGGGGCTGGGACTGCCTGGTGCATACACCTGCCACTCAGAACAAGACCCCTGGAGCTGTTTAGACAATTTGACTGCCTGGCCCTATCATCTTACAAAATCTAAACAGCCTACAGGTACTTTCCTACAACTGCACTAAACTTCCCGTCTGTCCCCGAAGAGCCACTATGCAAAACAGTCACCTCCTCCAACCTCTTATTAGCATACACATGAAAGTGTGGAGGAGTCTAAACAGAACTGTGATTAATCTGAACATAAGACCTACAGAAAACAGTGCATAAAAGCAGACTGTGGGTTGTCTGTCTTTGCAGAGTAGCGAGGTAATTTAGTCTGGGTGTCAGTGGGTGTGAGTGATTGACTTTGTAATCAAAAAGATTGTTGTGCAACAAAACCAACGAGTGACTCAATTTCAAATCAACATTAACAAAAAAACATGAAATGTTTTGTCATCTCATTAGCAAAAATTTGGAACACACACAGGAGTAACACAAGCACGTGGAACCCATCTGAAAATATGCGAAAATCTACACGTGACTGATTAAATGCTGTCTTACCTTTCTGGGATGAGACAGTAGTATCTGTAATTAAAAAGAGGAGAAGGACAGAGGAGAGTGTTAGGATGTGAGTAAGAGACGCATAAAACGCAGGTGACAGCCACAGTTGGCCATTTACTGATGAGAGGGGAAAAGCACCCAAAAGCATACACAGTGTGATGGGTCAGGTAGGGTAATATACAAAAAAAGGAGGTCCTTTATTTGAGACCTGTGAGAAATATCCATGCTACCATGAGGAAACTGTGTAGTAGATGTGCTGGCAACACACACACACACAAAGGCACTAGAGTGAAATGTCTGTACTCCACAAAGGGTCACCAGGTGGAAGACAAAAAAGCATCTAAGCAAACACATTGAACATTGACTAAATCAAATCCTTTCAGTAAGCATTTTAGTTTCTTATGCAGAAACCACTGGAGACATTCCTGGCCTACAGGGGGAGGATCAAACCATCAGCAGCTTGGAGGGAAGGATGTAGTGCAATGTTTTTCAGATAACACCGAACACTTACAAAAATCTAAAGGAAAGGATCACAGTAAATTTAGCTTATTGTTCTCATAAAATATTCAACAGGATAGTGTTTGCAAGTTCCCGAGGTTTCATTTTAATTTAATAGACTCGTCAAAGTTGCAGGAGTATAGGCATAGTAAAAAAAAAAAAAAAAGAAGAACGTTTTTTTTTTCTTTCTAACTTTTTACTTTGAGCAGTTCAGATTCTTTCCTCTACTGGCCATGTGCCCAAAAAGCCCAAATGGCCGCAGACGTGGGAGGGGAATAATTGAATCCGGAAGGATTTGTGGTGTGCTGGGCTGAGGAAGCGATAATCCAAAACTCTGCCTAATTGCCAGAGTAAAGATGGCGTCCATTGTGAAGGTGGCGTCGGTGTTTATCAAGGCAGTGTGCCGTGGGATTGGACTGAGCATTAGGGCTTTACACACTTTTGTTTTGCGAGGTGTTACAGTGGATTTGAGCAAATATTGGCCCTCTGGTTATTACATGGTCTGATTGTCTGCTATGCAACTGTCCATAAGCTCTGCACTTCTACCCTAATCTGAGAGGAGGCTTCAAATAATTAGTCAGTGAAGCACTCTCACAGCCCGGTGCAGTCAACCTTATCGCTAAAAGAAAAATCCTTGGTCCATTTCCTTTTCAGCCCAAAGGCTTACAATCCCTCACTACTGTTAAAACCTTCAGGGCAGCGACATAGCCGATAAAATAATGCCTAACATGTCACATCCGCTGGCTCTTATACTACTTTTTTTTCATTTATTATGTAAAAGAAAGACTTCTGTATGTCAGACAGTAATGCCCTGGTAAGTGCTCGTAGTAAGAGGGTCTTACAAGCAGCTTTTTCCAAACATTTCTGGGATAAACTGTAAGTCAAGTAAGTGACTAATCAGTGTTCGTACAGTAGGAAAACACTGTTACTGTCCCCCATCAATACAAGTTGATTACTAGTACTAGACTTTAAAAACTGCATGATAGTTGTCAGTGTTTTTCAGTCATGTGTCATTTAAGATAGCATACTCTGTGCTGTAAAAAGGTCTTCTTAAAGTCTGTGCTAGTAGACGTTATTTTAAAAAAATGGGAAGAATGAAGACAGAATGTACGACTTCAACAAAAGAACAACAGAAACAAAATGAGCAAACCTAAACCTGGACTCTTTGCCTGCTTTCTTTTAGCTAATGTGCCCGACTGGAAGAAAATAATTCAAAGAGTGATACCATAAAATGCAACTTTAAAAAAAATGGAACAGAGCCATAGCGTGTGTGTTTGTGTGTTTGTGTGTTTGTGTGTGGTATATACAGCAGATCAACAGTCATGATGTCCAAATGTTCATCGGGGTGTAGACCACAATAAGCAAATTTACACACTGTTACACACAAATCTAAATCAAAACTATTATGCAAAGCTATTGAAAGATTTCTCGGCGTAGTTGATGGTAAGAATAAAAGGTCAGCAGAAAGCTGCTGTTGTTGAAATCTTTTTAGGAGTCTATAATACTCCACTGCATTAGTTTGACATTTGTGTTGACTTTTCGCTGTAATGCACAATACAGCGGGGAGACAGTTTACAGTTGACTAAATGCAGCTTTGAGGAAAAGAAGCGGCAACGAGGAAAGAAACAGACAATGCAATTTAACAGATTTATTTTTAATGTAAAAGGGTTTAATTTGGCTTTAATTAATTGTCACTGCAAATAGTTACCTGCAGCAAACAGCATTAGCTACACTGTGCACCACTTTCTCTCTGTCGACACTGATATAACACACTGGCAAAGAAATGTGAAGGAAATGTAGTAACATGCTCTCTTAACATTGTTTGAATAATGATAAATAATAAACACACACCAGATTGGCTATAATAAATCATTAAAAGAAAGCACTTCTTCCCTCTCTAGAACTTGCTGGTTTGAAGCAGAGACTACATGCTGATTGATGTCAGTACACATAAATAACTCTGCTGTTTAGGGAGGCAAAGAAAAACCTCTGTCATTGATTACTGTATTTCTTCCCAGCTATCAGTGGCTTATATGGATTTGGAGACTAATTTGCAGTGAATATGTGAATAGCTTTTTATGTGCCAATGCACACTCCGGTAGGTTTGAGTATTATGCAAAAAGGGAATATGTCAATACAGGTTTTCCACAAGTATGTATTTAAACACGGTCAAGTTAACTGTGCCTAAAAGTGTGCCTGAGGACACTAAAAGCAAAATTGTGAGAATAATCGTATCACGTAAGGAAATAAATATGTCCCAAACATTTCTCCCCGCCTTTCATAAAATTACCTTCTTAGTGTCAAAAGAAAAAAGCATAGAGAAAGAAAGTGACAGAAAGGCAGACTGATGCTAAGTTAATTTATTATTTATGCACACTTTAAGTAGACTTAAATGCAAGATGATTTCTCTCATTTTAAAGGAGGGCAAGTTGAAAAGCTAAGACTATTACATTTTAAAGATTTTAATCGAATCGAGCCCCGTTACAAACACTGTGTAAATGTTTATGACATTCAGTAGCCATTAAAATAAAATCTATCTGCCCGAAGACTACTTTTTATCCAATATAGTGCAAAAGAGTAAAAGAGTGGAAGTAAAACTTTACAAAATGAAGAGTTGTCAGTTTAAAATTGTGCATGTGACACGAGATCCTTCCTGATATAAAAAATTCTCCAAGAATAATCTCCACAGCACGACCAAAATTATTGCAGCTTTGTGCAATAAACTTTTTGTTCAATGCACAGGGTTCTTGTTCACTTTAAAATGGTTGCTTCAAAGACAGATCAACCCTGTGACCGCTCGCAGTCAGTTGTGGTATTTAAAGCGATTTTGGTGCAATGAGACAGCAATTACAAATAGTTATGTACCTGCTGTAGGACAGCAATTCAACCGCATTGCTTCTATATAGCAATGTCAACAGGATACATGTTAATCTGCCAAAAAACTGCCACTATGATTCAGCAGGAACAAGTTAATTTTTGAAACACTGGTGATGCTGACTCCCTGTACGAAATCATCAACAGACATGCGTCAAAAAGAGGCTCAAAGTAGATCTGCACTTGTGTGCTTTAAAACTCTCAGATGACTAATAACACAAAAGTTGCCAAACTGCAAAATATGTTATGCAGTAAAAGTTGATTAACACTTTGTACCATAGATGACAGTCTGCGTCTGTTTTCTGTCAGCACATTTTTATATAGTTTGGCACATTTTTTTACCATCTGTCACATGGAAGCATCAAAATATAGAACTTTATTTGCAAGGTAAGCTCCTATTTGATTGAGAACGCTTTCTCTCTTTGTGACCAATGAGCTTGTTCTTTCTATCCTTACTGCGTGTCTACAAGATGAAATGGCATACCTGCAGGAGACTAGACTGAAGTCATAAACATTGTGTGATGGATTTAATAATGATAGTGAGATTTATCACCATCAGTGACGAGTAGCTACAAACTCTCTGGGCTGAAGTGTGCGCGTTTTGGACATTTTACCTGCCTTTCTGCACATGTGTTTCCCACCTTATATTCACGAGTACTGTGTGACCCTCGAGTGATGGAAAGTCTAGCTCTATAATGTCGGACCACAAATGCAGCAGTTCAACTTCAAACTAAACTCTTACTCAAGCTTTGTTTGGGAATAAAGAGAAAACAAGTTTATTTTCAGATTGCTGACTGACTGACTTTAGAGATTCTCAGATGATCTTGGGTCATTAAACTCAGCACACAAATGATATGAACATCAACACAAAACAGAAGAATTGTATAATTAGTTTTAAAATCACAGTAAAAGTAGTTTTAGAGACAACATTATTTAAAAGGAAACAACAGGAGGTCACTGTAAACTTTTAATTCTTATGATCCATTAAGCCACACTAATACTATATTTGCATGTTCAGAATATGTGGATGTTAAGGAAACTGCAAGCTGTTGTTCTACAGTACAGCTCCCTGAATGACTGAATTAGACTGCTATTGACCTCTGAATGTTGTGGCCTTCCAAGAGGCGAATGTGGAAATGGTTTTAATTACAAACAGAAATTGGGTTTGATTTTGTCTCCCCGTCATGAAGCGAGGATTCTTTGCAGCAAATCATTGCCTCATCATGACATATGAAAACATCATCCTCACTGGAAGGTGATTCAAGTGTGCATGTGCGATGATTTGAATATGAATACATGTGTGCAATTATACTCATGTATCTATCTGTGTGTGAGCTATGAACAGACTATGCAGATTTCTAGAAAGTACTTTAGAAACACATGCTCAGCCTGGAGATGATTGCTCACTATTGATATATTGTCATTATAATGTAATTAGGATAAATTTAATGGTGTCGTTGTTCATTTCTTAATCATGTTCGCTCACGGGCAGTGATTGTCCATCAGTTAGAATTAGAAAGAAAAGAAGCCAATATCTGATAGATGGTAATGCTGGTCATTTTTGATCTGGATGTTAATGATGTTTATGATTTTACGGAGGATCATTGATCATATATTTCATGTAAAAAAAAATTTATGTCAAATCTTTAAAATGATATGAGGTGTGATCCACAAAAATCAAAGCCCTTTTCTGATTAGAATTTGGTTGTCTCCCCTCTCTTCTAATGGACCTCTGGTCAATAGTGTTAGTGTGATTTACAGATCGCTCCTTACACATCCTGTTCTGTAACTGTAATTCTTCCAGTGTGTCAAAATGGTGATTCTTGAATTTGATTTTATACTTTGAGAATTGGACAACGTTACAGGAAGTAAAATCTGGCAGATGCAGCAGGTGATGACTGATGATTGTGTTTGCGTGGCTCAAAAACTCCTGTGTGTACCAGTTTTGTGTGGCTCAAAAACTGGTACACATGATGGCAATCTTGAATGCAACACAATTGAGGTAGTTTCCACCTACTGTTCTCCCTCTGTCACTTTAGGACTCTACAGTAGTACTCCACATTAATAGTCTCACCCTAGGGAGGGGATTTGTGGCGCATAACTCAGTGATTGTCAAAAAAAATGACTAGCGTGCTCCTGTTGGCATTCCTCGTCACAGAGCTCACAGTGCAAGTGGTCATAAAGGGAGTTAAAGTAAGCAATCTAAAAATATCAGCAGCTTTGAAAGGGGTCCAATACGTGAATGAGAAGATGCCCTTGAAGAGAGAATTGGACAAATTTAATTCAGGTAATGTTTTAGATTTTTATGACTTGGTTCTCAGAATTGTTTGTATTATATCAAGAGCACGTATAGATGTAGAGATTTTATGATCCTAAAAGTCCTTATCGAGACATTGTTGAGGGCCATTTCAGTACAAACGTCGTTTTCCTTGAAATTGCATCCTTTATTCCCACAGTGAATGCCGGGGAAAAAAAAGAAAGAACCACTGTTATTCTTCCCATGACAACAGGTGATTGGAGAAAAAGGAAAGATGTCACCTACGGCTGAAGGCCCCAAATTACAGTCTGGATGAAAAGTCACTGGCACTCAAGGATAAAGGCAGCTTGTCACTGCCATTAATCATTACATTCAAACTTTTGATTGATGAAAGAAGGACTTAACCTTAAAGTCTGTGAGATTTAAAGGTATGGATACGATTAGCGAAATCTTTTCTTAGCTTCAAGTTGCATTCAAAAATGGAAACCACAGGCAACTGCATTTTTTTCTCATTAATAGCTTGCTATTTGCAATACATAATATGTTATTCAGACATAAAACTATAGAGCACACAACTGAGGATTTGCATAATGTTTTTTACCTCTGGGGTGTAAAATGCTTGCATACCATGTCTCATTTAACTTATGCTTTAAAAGCTCGTGCTTTTTTTCTTTTTATTCTTATAGAGAAGAATACAAGGAGACAAACCTAGGTTTTAATTAGCTGAGTGCAGCGCATGCTCATGTGCTACACACTGCACGGGGAGAGCGGGGAGTGCTGCCTTCTTGCTCATTATGTACTAATGAGTTGTCTATTAATGAAAATGGAAAGCATTTATTTTGTGAGCACAAAGGGTTCAGCTGGATTAATTACTGCACTACAGCAACAAAATGAAAACAGAAAGTGCAGCATCACTCTTGTGTGGCACATTACCCATTAACCAACTGTTATCAAGGTCTGGCGAGTGTTGCTGCACGACACACTGTAGGAACAGGAACTGTTCACGCAGGCCATTAAAACTTCATGTGAACTGCACTCTTGACACATTCTATATACTTCTCTTTGGCACTTAAAAGCTTTCTCTCATATGAGTCCATGTCATATCGATATCCACAAAACATCCTGCCAGTATAACATGGACACTTTCTTTGAGTACTGTGACACCATTTCACCGCTAAGCTTCAATGTAACAACGGGCTGTATTTGAAGAATTAAAAACTGATTTAAAGCTAATTGCATTATTTTGTGCCCAAGTACTAACATTTTTATCTGTCAACAAGAATAATCAGAAAGCATGAAATAAAATTACCCAAAAAATATTGTATTTTAATTTTCTTTTTCTTTTAATCACATTCTTTTCAGCTCAGACTGCTTTTTTGGAGACGCTTTTGATAAAGAAATACCAGAACTGAAGCTCATGTTCTCACAATGAACAAGAAATCAGAAAGAGTAAGAAGTAACCACAGAGCAGAATCACGCTACCTTCTTAATAAACAAAAAAGTAAATGTTCCATTCCTTGCGTGAAAATGACGTTTTGTTGTGCTACATTTCTTTTCTAATGGTCATCAAAATCATTCTAATAGTCCACTAATGGCTTGATTTCCCATCGGGCTTTCCTTGGAGAGGTCAGGAGTATGGGGAGTGTGTGGGCTCTGGCAGCCTCAGCAGATGGTTCTTGATCAGATATTAGAGGCTGGGCAGCGAGGTCGTCTGGCCATGAGCATTCTGCCCTGCCTGGGGGATAACAACCCGGTCTGAACTTCCAGCTCCAGCAATGGTTCTAACGCCAGACGAATAGCTCTGCGTCAGAGCCAGACTGCAGGGACGCTGGAGCCGTGACAGACTGCTGTCCTTAAGCCTTGTGACAATCTGGGAAAAGCAAACTCAGAAACATGCTGTCTGCTGTAGTTTGTTTCCCTCCAGGAATTTGTTTCACTCGATTTGGGCTGAATCCGATTTGATGACAAATGCTTATGTAATTGCTACCGTGGTATGGTCTCTCTTGTAGAAATAATCTCACTGATAACAAAAATCCTACTTAGCTGGATATGAACAAAAGCTGTCCATGATATTGTATTGTAGAACTATCTGGTGGAAAGGCTAATCATTAAATAAAGGAGTGCATTTAGAAAAATCTGCAATTTGAAACCTCAGTTGTGGTGTATTAAAAATGGGAGACATAGCAACAAGGAGGATCAAATCTTTGTTATTAAAATTGGATATCAGTCTGAGAACAGCAGTGTATGAATGTCTTTTGCAAAGAAAAAAAAGACAGAGAGATATGATAAGATAAATCCTGCTTAGACAACTGTGAATCATTTTTTGGCATTCAAAGCTTACAATTTCTTCAACATGCCTCATCTGTCTGTCTCTCCCTCCTCTATTGACACAGCTATAGAGAAAGTGGGGTGAATACACAACAATCTGAGCTTTACTTATCCTTTTCGCTGTGAAAGTGGCAGTCCAAAATGGCAGGGCTTCGGATATGACCTTCAGTTAGAGTGGTTCTCCATCCGTCATGAATGCCACCCACAGATCAGACAGTGGATGAAAAGTAGTGGCACCTTCAGTCCTCCTCGTGTCCTCTGCCTTTTTAACCTCCCTCACAGCTTTCCACAAGAGATTTCTCTTATTTTACCTTTCTGCCCCCCATTTTCATTTGGCTTCCCTCCTTATACTGCCCTTGGCCTATCTTTGTTTGGAGTATATTTTCTTTACGCTTTCCTCTACAATACCTTTTTTCTCTCTCACTGTTTCCTATCTGCATGCATTCTTGGCAGGTAGCTTATGTCTGGATTTAGGAGTAAAATGCATTATGTAAATGAATGCTTTGCATATAATATATGTCAACGCAAACTCTACATCTTGGAGTGAGAAAATGAAAGAGGAGACACGGGGAGGGGATTTATATTATAACAGAAAAATTCAATAAGAAACCACCTGACTAGCATAGAAACTGAAACACTCGTTCACCAATTGCCCCATTTTGTCACGTCCACTAAACCAATGCTAACGCTTATTTTATTTCATACATCTTTCTTATCTTTTAAATGATAATGAGCAGTGCAGCTTAGGATACAGTATCCATGATTACAGTATTCAGCAGTTACAATACTACAACCTAAAATCTCATTCTAGAACAGTTTTCATCAATTTAACAGCCAGTCCTCCATCAGAGATATTATTTGCGTCCACTCTACTTAATAGCAGATATTTTCCAGCTAGCACTCCTTTTAATGTTCTGAAAGAAATAAAATATTGACATGTGCTTCAAAATCAGCATAAACGCACAGACTTACAAAGGCAAATGCGCAAGATAAAAACACACACTTTATAGAGAGACACCCACACACACAATGACAAAAGCCTTCAAAGTGAAACTAAAGATGGCAACAACAACAAAAGAATATTTTCTTGTCCTTAAAAGTAAAATAAAAAAAACGTAAACTAAATACTGGCCAAGACCAGATGTGGTACTTTTTTTTCATAACCTTTTTGTTCAAATTATGATCAGAAGCTTCAGACGAGATGCTTTTTAAGAAGGGATGAGAGGAGCGATGCTACAACAACAGATGTACTTAATTAAATCAGCTATACATATCTTAGTTTTAAAAGATAAAAGAGGAGACATTGTCAGTCTCGGTGGAATAAAACCTTAAGAGCTGCAGTCCATTGTTTCAACATTTTGTTATCTGAACTGAATTAACATCAAATGCAATATCCTCTTTAACAAGTATATTGTTGGATTCTTAACTTCATTTTAAGTTACTGTTTGCGGGGTTTTGCAACCCTGGGGCCCTTCACAATAATGACTAAATAACAAAAACTACATCTCAGCATGAGACAAAGATTACATGGGCTTCGGGTAGACTGCATCTCTGCATTCATTCATTCAGTGAACATAGTTTATAGCTGTAGGACATCATGAACTTATACTTTCTTTGGAACATTTGGAATTAAATATAATGCATTAAAAGTGCAATAAACTCAATGTTATTGAAGTATAAAGGTTGATGCTTTTAGTTTGACTGCCAGAACAACTAACAGGATGAAAATATGTGCATACATTTTCAGAAACAGTTACTGTGGGTGCATATTATAAAAAACCTAAAGCACTTAAGTAAACAGAACAAATAAAAATTACAACCGAATACTGTTGAATACAAATTTTGCTCTAGCCCTCTATTAAAATTTTTTTATGCATGACAGCACAATGAATCAGCAAATCTCATACAAAAAGGCCACTACATAGTGTTGTGCTCATTCCCTTGAGCTCAACTTTACCTTGCATAATATATACGAATGCCTGGCTCTTACTAAAATATACAAATATACAAAATATATAAGTATCAACTGAGCATGTTGATATTTGTTTTACAATAAATAAATTAAATGAATTAGCTATTCAATCAAATCATTTTCTGTCATCACATAACGCATGAATGCATTTTTGTCTTTGTTTATTTGATTATTCCATTTTTAAAATTTTGGAACTGATTGTGCAATACACCCACATGCACATGGTATAATTTGGGTTGATATTAATTCAAGGAGCTATATGGATTCCACACACTGCACTGGAAGCAATGCAATGCAGAGAAGTGGTAAACATGTCCAGCCATGTTTCTCTGTCTTGCCTTCTGGAAACACATAGCTTGCTTCACGAGTCACATCCTGTTGACTCTCTCTGGACTTTCCACTTCTATTGGCACACTCAGTGCTTTCCGGTATCTTGCAACTGGTCTTTGCAGTGCTCTGCTTCACTTCCTCTTCTCATCTTAACACACACAAAATCTCAGGGCCAAATTTCAAGCATTACAATCATTCCATTATATATTCACTCTATTGATTAGATTCACACTTGATTAGGATTATGCATAATTAACTATGAACAGAATCAAATATAGATATATCCTGTTATAGCACTCTGTATTACTTTAAATATAATAAGGCTGGATGTTAAGTCCTTTATTCCACTTGTGGATAGAGATGAGCCTCCTTGAGAAAATTCAATTCGTTTTTATTTGCTTCACATTTCTACAGCACATCACTTGAGACAGGGTGAACTTAAGTTATTTGTGAAAAGTCTAAATTTCATTACTAAAAGAAAATCAGTTAATCTTTTTTATTATGAAGTTAGCATTGACTGCACAATGTCAACCCTAACTAGATCAACCAAAGGAACTAAAAACTATAACCAGTAAAAGGAAAATCTACTTTTGTTGAAGATGGCAAAGAATGCAAATAAGTCAGAGTAATGGTAAACAAGAGTAAATCTCACTTGATGAAGAGAAGTCAGGGGCTTGAAAAGGTTTTATGAGACATTCAGTAAACATGATTTCTACTAGATAAGAAAGATAGGCACCAAACGCTGTTTACTTATTAGTCTGGCTGCAGCACCGCAGTCTTTGTGACAGAGGCACAAGTGGGAGCGTAGGAGGTTGGTGCAACTTTAAATTGAACCAAAAGCTAATGTAATGTTTATATGTAATTATGGTGGGTCCATGTGAACTCATATAGATTGTAAAATCTACCAGTAACTTCCAGGGGCAAACATTTCTATCATCACTTCTGGTCCCCCTGCAGCAACATAAATGCTAAAATAAATACTGCGCTTATACCATCCAAAACAAAGTTCAAACATGATGCAACAAATGTTAAAGAAATTATGACAACATCAAGTCCTCAGACTGTAGGAACCACTGTAGAAGAATATAAGTGCATGTCCAGTATTATTGTGATGTTCACAATAACATTGCAAAACATTGCATGTACAAAGTGCAGTTGATGCTTTTATTCAACATTGTGCCAGGGACTCTATAAACCACTTGTGGATGCACTGGAGCAGAACATGAAAAACAGCCACACAACAGCCTCAAGGCCAATGAAAGAGCTATAGACTGTCTGCAACCTGAATGTTTAATTCAGAACTGAGGATAGCTCCTAAAGCTCGAGTCTGGTGAGGTTGCTGGAGGAAGATGCTCTCCTCTCACCTCTAGCTGCAGTCTATTGGCTGTTTATAAGACGGTTTCAGTCTTCTCTGTCAAGGTAATCCAGTGGTCCAGCCATACTAGCTTCCAGTATTAAATTTGATCTGTCATTCAGCAGTTTGAAGTTGAAATAGCTTTCCTAGATTGTACAACTATTGTATGTCTGGTTATTGATTGGAAAAGAAGCATTGGTGGATACTCATTACTGCAAAAGCAAAGGTGTTTGTATTCTCTTCTTAACTTCAAGACAGAGAAAAAAAAGTCACATTGCAAACGGCAACTTAACTTACGTCATGTTGACTTTGCGATGCTAATAAATGTGCATTTTCCTAGCAATGCTCAAAATACAGTATGCTCAGGATGCCCAGCTTACCTTCTCATTTAGAGACCAGTGATCTCCATATAGCAAGGTAACATATTTATGTTTTTTTTCTTCACATGAACATATCCAATCACACCCTGATGCTGAAGAATAAAATCTGAATGTAGAGCCCAGATGCACTTGGGGCCTATCATGTTACCAGTGAAGCTTTAAATCATCTAGTGTAGAAGGAATGGTTAGTCAGTTGGAAAGGAAGAGGCAAGCAGACAACAGCTCAACAACAACAACTCAAGTGAATGAATCCCACTGAACCATAAACACATTTTCAAATTTGAAACACATTTTGTGATTGTGGAAAGCTGTCGTTTCCAGACCAATGTTTTGTCAGGTAGGCATCCAAAATCAGCGTGCAAGGTTGAAGAGGGAAATATTATCACAGTAATTGAAGAATATCTGCTCTCTCTGCTGTCCTCTGCAGGGAGAACTGTAGCACTCTCAAGGCGACAAAGAATGAGAGAGAAAGATTAGATAGACTGTAGGATGGTTAACAGCAATAAAACACTTTGAGGACAACAAAACGACAGGAAGTTAAGAACACTAAGACATATTTGCCCAGTGGAATGAAAAGTGAGATAAATGTAGAGTTGGAGATGAAGGGAGTGAACTGGGACAGAGGAGAAATGCAGTGATGCAGGGCCAGCTGAGGGATCACCGCACTCTGTCACACTGTCACACCCAACAGGAACCGCTGTCAATCGCATGCACATACACATTTAAGACCATAAGGAATAAAATATATCCTCTAAAAACACATAGACAAATACATAAAAACATTCCTGTCTAAAAATAAATTAGTAAATAAAGAATCTACAAGCACGTGTATGTATGTGTGATAGTAGTGATGATCACATCTCAACTTTTCCCATCCAATACCAGCACATTAAGAACAATTAGGGCATGTTTTTGAGGTATTAAAAGTCATTACCACAGACAGTATGGGTAATGGGCATAGCCACCTGTACATTGCCTATTGGTTTGTGAGGTGCATTTTGCAGCCTTGGAATTGATGTTTTGAAACTGGACTTGATGAGCAAGGAGTGTGACCATCTGACTATGAAACCAAGCAGGAGTCATTAGCCAATGAGCATACCCTGGATAATCCTCCTTTCTATAGTTTTGAAAGTAGTGCGGAAAAAAACTAGATTCAAGAACTTCAAAGGAGCTGGTGTCGGTGTCACTTTTGAACCAGAGACCACACTGCAAGTGTCATACCTGGGCTAAAGAGAAAATGGGTGTTGTCTAGTGGGCCAAACTCCTCTCTTAAGAAGAAAATATATTTTGCATTTCTTTTGGAAATTAAAATCGTAGAGTCTGGAGGTAGAGTGGAGAGGCAGAGAACCCGAGGTATTTGATTTTCGGTGCGATGATTATCCGGGTGCCATGAAAGCTGCTGGTGAAAGCAGCGGTCGGTCCACTGTGTTTTAGTCAGTCAACAAAGCTGTCTACCAGGTTTTCAAGAAACTTCGCGCTTCTGCTGACAAGCATTATAGAAATATTAAATTCCTTCTCTAACAGGACTCCTACGAGATGTTTTGCTGATCATTTTATGTTGACCAGTGAACTGAACCCTGTGAAACATCCAAGGAGTGTAGTCAAGGGGAAGATGAGAAACACCCAATCCATACACGAATGCATTTGTAGAGATGAGCAAAAGACTGCGGTCAGAGCACACAGATTGAAAGATTACTT
Organism: Perissodus microlepis; assembly: GCF_051167445.1. Taxonomy (NCBI): domain Eukaryota; kingdom Metazoa; phylum Chordata; class Actinopteri; order Cichliformes; family Cichlidae; genus Perissodus; species Perissodus microlepis. Next base: position 24,226,128 of record NC_140480.1, read on the forward strand.
AACTAAGATACCAGATATCTAATTTTTATAAGTGATAATCATAAAAATTAAAAGAAAAAAAGGTTTAAAATATTTCATTTTACAAACAGCAAAGACAGAATATTTGAAAGTTTACTGTTTCTGGATTAAATAATGAAAAGACATTTTAACTTCTTTTTTTTTTTACATATTCAAATTTTTACATAATAGGCTCATTCAGCCCACATTAAGTGTTTTGAGGGAATCTTGTAAATTACTGTTGCACTGCTTGTTTCACAGAAAATAAGACAGTGGACACAAGTAGCCAACTGGTGTTAAAAAATAAACTAAAACACAAAAAGAAGAAATAGCAGGCTGATTTTCGTCATGTTCTCTAATTTCTTTTTTGAGTCAACATCAGTCACTAATAAGTAAAGGTGTGTGGAAATACATCGCAATATTGGAGATTTTAATTCATTATGCAATCCAAACAATGAAACACAGGTGTGACCCAAACTGTGGTCGAAGACCCAAGGATTTGAGAATTGTTAAACCCAAATAAACAGTGACAACTGGATATTTTACAAGGATACATTAAAAAATTAATAAAAAAAAAATGGCAGTATATCAAAAGTGAAGATAACTTTTCTGAATCCATCCATCCATCCATTTTCTTCCGCTTATCCGGGGCCGGGTCGCGGGGGCAGCAGCCTAAGCAAAGAGGCCCAGACCTCCCTCTCCCCAGCCACCTCCTCCAGCTTATCTGGGGGAACACCAAGGCGTTCCCAGGCCAGCCGAGAGATATAATCTCTCCAGCGTGTCCTGGGTCTGCCCCGGGGCCTCCTCCCGGTGGGACATGCCTGGAACACCTCACCCAGGAGGCGCCCAGGGGGCATCCTTGTCAGATGCCCGAACTACCTCAGCTGGCTCCTTTCGATGTGGAGCAGCAGCGGCTCTACTCTGAGCCCCTCCCGGATGGCCGAACTTCTCACCCTATCTCTAAGGGAGAGGCCAGCCACCCTTCGGAGGAAGCTCATTTCTGCCGCTTGTATCCGCGATCTCGTTCTTTCGGTCACTACCCACAGCTCGTGGCCATAGGTGAGGGTAGGGACGTAGATCGACCGGTAAATTGAGAGCTTCACTTTTACACTCAGCTCCCTCTTCACCACGACGGACCGGTGCAGCGTCTGCATTACTGCAGCTGCAGCCCCAATCCGTCTGTCGATCTCCGGCTCCCTTCTCCCATCACTCGCGAACAAGACCCCGAGATACTTGAACTCCTCCACTTGGGGCAGGAACTCATCCCCGACCCGGAGTGGGCACTCCACCCTTTTCCGGCTGAGAACCATGGCCTCAGATTTGGAGGTGCTGATCCTCATTCCCGCTGCTTCACACTCGGCTGCGAACCGTTCCAGTGCGAGCTGGAGGCCCTCACCCGATGAAGCCAACAGAACCACATCATCCGCAAAAATCAGAGATGAGATTCTGAGGCCACCAAAGCGAAAGCCCTCCGCCACTTGGCTGCGCCTAGAAATCCTGTCCATAAAAATTATGAACAGAACCGGAGACAAAGGGCAGCCCTGGCGGCGCCCATCACCCACCGGGAACGAGTCCGACTTATTGCCGGCAATGCGAACCAAGCTCTTGCAATGGTTGTATAGGGATCGAATGGCCCGTAGCAATGGGCCAGACACCCCATACTCCCGCAACACCTCCCACAGGACACCCCGAGGGACACGGTCGAATGCCTTCTCCAAGTCCACAAAACACATGTAGACTGGTTGGGCAAACTCCCATGCACCCTCAAGTATCCTCGAGAGGATAAAGAGCTGGTCCAGTGTTCCGCGACCAGGACGAAAACCGCATTGTTCCTCCTGTATCTGAGGTTCGACTAGCGGACAAACTCTCCTTTCCAGCACCCTGGCATAGACTTTCCCAGGGAGGCTGAGGAGTGTGATCCCCCTGTAGTTGGAACACACCCTCCGGTCCCCCTTCTTAAAGATGGGGACCACCACCCCGGTCTGCCAGTCCACGGGTACTGCCCCTGATCTCCACGCAACATTGCAGAGGCGTGTCAACCAGGACAGCCCTACAACGTCCAGAGCCTTCAGGAACTCGGGGCGGACCTCATCAACACCAGGGGCTCTGCCACCAAGGAGTTGTTTAACTGCCTCAGTGACCTCGCCCCCGGAAATTGGCGGGTCATTCCCCTCATCCCCAGACTCTGCTTCCTCCTCGGAAGACGTGTCAGTGGGATTAAGGAGGTCCTCGAAGTATTCCTTCCACCGCCTGACAATTTTCTCAGTCGACGTCAGCACTATACACAGTGCAGGTAGAGCACCGCTTTCCCCTCCTGAGACGCCTGACGGTTTGCCAGAATCTCTTCGAGGCAGTCTGAAAGTCTTTTTCCATGGCCTCTCCGAACTCCTCCCACACCCAAGTTTTTGCTTCAGCCACTGCCCGAGCCGCATTCCGCTTGGCCTGTCGATACCTGTCGGCTGCCTCCGGAGTCCCACAGGCTATCCAAGCCCGATAGGACTCTTTCTTCAGCCTGGTGGCTCCCTTCACCTCTGGTGTCCACCATTTGGTTCGGGGATTACCACCACAGCAGGCACCAACCACCTTGCGGCCGCAGCTCAATGCAGCAGCTTCGGCAATGGAGACGCTGAACATGGTCCATTCGGACTCAATGTCCCCAGTCTCCCTCGGAATGCTGTTGAAGCTCTGCCGGAGGTGTGCGTTGAAGATCTCGCAGACTGGGGCCTCTGCTAGACATGCTAGACAGCACACCCTCACTACGCGTTTAGGTGCACCAGGTCTGTCCAGCGTCCTCCCCCGCCACCTGATCCAACTCACCACCAGGTGGTGATCAGTTGACAGCTCAGCCCCTCTCTTTACCCGAGTGTCCAGAACATATGGTCGCAGGTCTGGTGATACGATTACAAAATCGATCATCGACCTACGACCTAGAGCGTCCTGGTGCCACGTGCCCTTATGGACACTCTTATGTTCGAACAAGGTGTTCGTTATGGCCAAACTGTGATTAGCACAGAAGTCCAATAACAAAACACCGCTCGGGTTCAGATCAGGGAGGCCGTTCCTCCCAATCACGCCCCTCCAGGTCTCGCTGTCGTTACCCACATGAGCATTGAAGTCTCCCAGCAGGACAACAGAGTCTCCAGGTGGAGCACCTTCCAGCACCCCCCCCCCCAGGGACTCTAAGAAGGCTGGGTACTCCGAACTGCCACTCGGTGCATAAGCGCAGATGACAGTCAGGACCCGTTCCCCGACCCTAAGGCGCAGGGAACAAACCCTCTCATCCACCGGGAAAAACCCCAATGTACCGGCAGAAAGCCGAGGGGATATTAGAATACCCACCCCAGCCCGCCGCCTCTCACCAGGGGCAACTCCAGACTGAGACAGAGTCCAGCCCCTCTCCAGGAGACTGGTTCCAGAGCCCAAGCCATGCGTAGAGGTGAGGCCGACTATATCTAGCCGGTACCTCTCAACCTCACGCACTAACTCAGGTTCCTTCCCCACCAGAGAGGTGACATTCCATGTCCCTATTGCCAGTCTTGGCAGCCGGGGGTCAGTCCGCCAGGGCCTCTGCTCCTGGCCGCCACCCGGCACACAATGCACCCGACCCCTATGGCGCCTCCTGCGGGTGGTGGGCCTGCGGGAGGATGGGCCCATGTCTCCTCTTCGGGCTGTGCCCGGCCGGGCCCCATGGACTAAGGCCCGGCCACCAGACGCTCGCCCTCGGGCACCCTCCCCGGGCCTGGCTCCAGGGCGGGGCCCCGGTAACCCTATCCCGGGCAGGGTAAACTGTTCCCTCGATGTTCTTTTCATAAGGGTCTTCCTTTTTCTGAATCTTCACTGAGTAAAAACATAAATACATATCTTGCCTAAGAAACCACCAACAGTAAGAGTTATTTCCTTTCATAAATAACCAAAGGATACAGCAGAGGAGAGAGGTGGGAACCTGATCTGTACCTTTCTGTGTCCTTCCTTCAGCCTGCTTCCCACTTCTTTTCATGCTTATACTGAACTTTAGCCAGCAGGGCTTTCAAGGAGTACATGAGCATGTTTGCATGTCTGTGCAAAGAAACACTGGCTCAAAGAAGACCTTAACAACAGTGGAAAAATTGTGCACCAGTTCTAATTATCACACTCTAAACAAGTCAGTTACATTAACTGAAATAAGGAAAGCAAACATGAAACAGAAAGAAGTTTAAGATTTGCTCCTTTTTTTTTGTTGTTTGTTTCTTTTCGCCAAAATTAAGTTCGCCATCTTCTTAAAGAGAGAGCAGCAAAAGTCGGTATATTACACTTTCGGGCACCCAACATGTTCCTATATTACAAGTTCGGAAAAATGAGGAAACATGAGAACAGTTTGGAATGAATCTACACATGTACATTTAGTTTACTTAAATCGCTTTGGAAAACACTAACACGATTAAGGTGGTGGTTGACGTTAGGAGTATGGTTATGGTTAGGGTTAGGGCTGGAATACACGGCTGGAACATGTGTTACCGCGGGAGCATCATTCTATTTGATTTCATCCACAATCTGGCTTGTAGCAAAGGACCGCGGAAGGTCATCTTTTGTGTTCCCATGGGACGCTTCGGGACGTGACAATGGGCTGCAACGCACTAAATTGGTGATGGTGGCTTTGAGGAACATAGTTTTCCATCCTAAATGTGACAGTTTGACTTGCAATCTTGGCATTTTTGGACTATTGTTTTTTGGCATTCCTCTTCTAAAATGAATCCAGCATCCCTGTCAATAATGTTCATACAGTTAAAGATTTTTAGCCTATAAAAGCAGACTAATGCTTTGTTCATGTAGACAACTTTGAATTCATTTTGAGAGCCACTTGATACAGTATCTTTGAAAACACCTAACACAAATACTAATACACTGACAGAATTCACATCTACTCTGTAAGAAAGATAAAACAGTCGCTACAGTTCATGGCTGAGTTAAGTCAGTTAAAACACAAAACAGCAACAAAATACCATTAAAGGTTCTTGATTACATAATTTTAGATTTTCATCTTCCTAAATACAATTTCTAATGCCTAACAACTGTGACACCTGCATACTTCATAAAACAATATGCACTGCACCAAAGCCAAAACACACTTGAAAAATCTGTCCCCATGGAGTCTTCTGGGAACTAATTCTGCTCACAGAAATAAACCTATTATCACATGCACATATTAAACCATGCCAGCCCAGAAGTACAGAGGCAAAGCTTTTAAGCAAATGGCAGTTGTGTAAACTAAAATGGCAATGTTGAAAGTCAATTCAATAATAGCTGAAAGCCATTACAACATTGTCATTAACAAGGTTGCTGGAAATGCAATTAGCCCCTTCACATTGCTCACGGTAATAGGCACAGAGATGTTTCAATAAAAAAAAAGACCACAAAAAACAATAAAGGCCCCTAGAAGAATGATGTACTCTTGGAAAATAAAGACTGAACAATAAAGAGAATGAATGGTGATAAACAGCAGGTCCAAATCGAAAATCATTTATTTCATTCAGGTGCAGCTGCTAAAGCTGAATCCCATTGCCCCCAAATTATTTGATTAGCCCCAACACCAAAATACTATTCAAGATCAGAGCTACAGTTATAATTTTTGAATACACTAGGCTCAAGACCAAAAATAAGAAAAGAGAAAACAAAATACAACCAGACTGCACTGCCCTGTAACTAACATGCTGTTTATGAATTAATTGTGCAATTATACATGAAGAACAGTGGAAGTCAGTCTGAAAAATGTTTTCTTCCTCCTCCAAATCTGTTGCTTCAAAAATGCTTTTTGAGACTAGAATTGTGCTCAGAGTGAAGGAGGATGAGGTCATAGCTAAATGAATGATAGGCATCACTGTCACACTGCAGACTTTTAGCAGGTCTCCTTGGAGATAAGAACCAGCTGTCTTTCCCCAACACACCATTATCAAGGTCACTACTCTGCTTATTATGGAAAAGCCATCGCTTCTCTGAATATTGCTCCATGAATATTATGAGAAACTTTTTTTTGTCTTTTTGTGACATAACAAAAAATATAAATGAAATAAGTAATAGCATGTTAGTAGAGATTTATACACAACCACTTGGTTGTGTATAAATCTCCACGGCAAGGTTCATAATAATCTGCTCTGGCTTTTGCTTTTCAAAAGAAAAGGAATTCAGTATGTGTTCAGTTTTTCTCAGCGTGGTTAGCTTTCCTTGTCAACATGAATCCATGTACTTACAGTAGTAAAGAAATGACACCAACTCAACAGCAGCGTTGACAAAGACACCTGGTTTATAGCATTTGTTGGTATTGTTCTTGGAGAGGAGGTAGTTGGCTGCCATTGATTTCCCAGCACAGCACTAAAGCAGCAGACGGGAGGGTAATGAGGAGGCAAATATGATTAAAACCATCTCCTCAGGCTGCCTTGGACCTGCCATTAAACCAGCGGACACTCCTCATACCTAATCCATCACACTGCTTAGCTCCCACTGAGAGCAAGGAGAGACGACAACAAACTCAATCTCAAACCTCCGATCTCTTTTCTCTAAAACATAACTAACACTCCAAGAGGCTCACTTGTTATTAAAGATCTGCCACTAAAGCCCCTGGATATGAGTCTTGTGGTACAGGGCTGATGACATCTAGGGTAAAAACTGTGACATTATGGGTGCAAATCTAGGAGGGGAGTTTTTTCAAATGGCTCTGCAACACTGGGGCTACTTACAGTATAACTTACTACCAGCAACTATTTTTTTCACAGCACACAAGTTCAAGACAGAAATGTGTCCACATAAAAGATCGGCATAACACATACTGGTCTTCTTATTAATTTAACCTTTCTTTAACGATAAACTCTCGTAACTTTTATCTCTTGGCGCGGCAACATGAGAGTCATGCAGAATATACAACATGTCATTCGTTAGCGCCTCAAACATTCCGAAAATGAAAAGGTGACAGACAAGCTTATTAAAAATGAATGCAAAGAAAGGTTCTTGTTGATATGTGTTCACTGCCAAGACACCAGTGCACAGTAGAAAACAATAAACAACATGGAAGAAAAGCGAAAAACAGCATTAGATAGTAAATTCAGATAATACCTACTGTCAGATGAATTTCACAAGCATCGCTCAAATTTGTTACATTAATTAATTTGCATGTCTCATATGAAAAAGACTGCATTTTAGTCCAACTTTGGTCAGTTTTTCTCTGTGAAATGTATGACATCATTTTAAGGTTATTGTTGAAGTTGTTGATGTAGATGCTGCTTGTTTGAGTAAATCCTTCATCAGCAACTCCTGCAGTCAGACACTAAAAAACTACCATGTAATCCCCTAAAGACACAAGAATCATGGATTACAGTTGGAGAGTATTCACAGGCTGTTGAGCAGAACATGTTGGATTGTTGTGAAAAGCCTGTAGAATGATTATCAGCAGGAGACAGAGCCTGCAGTGAAATAAGGGATCTTGTGCCCCCGGCCCTTTAAATGAGCCCTGTGGACCATCTGAAAGATGCTGATGCTTCTCTTTATTGAGGAAATGAGAAGCAGAGTATTTCCATTAAATGAATGAGGACGCCCGCTTTGTACAATGCAGGCACAACACTCGGTGACCGAGTGCTGAATAACTGTAAAATGGAAGTAGTCATAATACATACATACATAATGCATACATAATGTGAGACTCGTGTGAATGACCTACACCTAAACTACATCAACAATCACACAGTATCAAAATTAGTCCACCAACTATAAACTCTCTGTCTTCAATTTCCTGTACCACACAACCAAAAAGTCATTCACTTGTTTATTTTCTAATTTATTTGTTTGCCTTAAACTATTAGCACAATTATAGATTTTTTCTTCTGTAACAGATTTAAATTTAGTATACCTACATTATATATTTGTTATTTAAAATACAGCTGTATAATGCTTGACAGTACATTTATCTTGGTCAACTTGTGACAGAAAATAAACAGCATTTAAATCAAAATTAACCATAACGCTTAGTTAAGAGTAAAAATAAACCTTTCAGCTAAATAGGGATTATATTAATAAATTGATATCCACCGATATCGGGATAAGATTTTTCTTTTCCATATCAGCCAGCCCTGTGAATTGGGCATCAAGAATTGTGTAATTCTATTGTAAAGATACTGATTATTAAATGTTAGGTATTATGGCATCCCTACTTGAAGCACAGCTATTCCAAATCAGATTTTATGTTCTACTTTTATTAGCCTTAAAAACGAATGCAAAGGCATTTGGTTTTTTTTTTTCACACCTTGCTTTTTGTCTCCTCACATTTCTCTCTAACATGATTTGCTGTCTGTCCTCTCAGGTTTGTGCTTTGATTAAAAACCCAGTAACTTCAGTTTATTTATTAGGATGTTCTCGATTTTCCTCAAGTACATAATAGAAATAATATATCTGACTTGTGAGATACATTAAAAAAATTTAATTATATGCCTTGGCCCAAAAATGATAAGGTCATAGAAACTGGATACCAAAGGCTTTACTTGTAAAAGCTAAAAACATGCTCCAAAACATGCCATGGGGTATTGCAGCATAGAAACATCTGTCAATAGATGTAAATGCTTACATTAATGCATATCAATACTGCTCTAAGTAACTTCCTAAAAACTGCCATAAAACATTAATATTTATTAAGGCAAAATGATGGTAAAGTGGTTTTTCACTCATTTTTTTCTACAAAGAGATTTTAGAATACCTCTACAGGTATTTAAAAAGCATTAAGCATTTATTTTAAGCTATTTTTAAATAGTGATGAACAGCAATAATAATAATAATAATAATAATTTGGATAATCTGATTCAAATAATCACTCTGCTCTTCCTCCTCTAACTTCAAATCTTTCAGCTACCTCACTCGAATGAACCTTTTCTTGATTTATATTAAAAGTTAAGCATCCGGTGTGAGAATGCCTGATGTGTGCACAGATGCATTTTCTGTCACTGCCAATGCTCATGAAAAATACTGCAATTATAGAGCAGCATAACACAGTCCATCAGCTAACAGAAGGTGCCAGGACAAAAACTCCTATTACCATCTCTTGTCTTCGTGGGTATTAAATGATCATAGACAATGATAAAGATGGTGGAAAAGACTGGTGACTCACAGTACCCTAAAGCCCCCCCTGAACTAAGTTTGTATTTCATGCATCTTGTTCTGTGTTTGTTTTGGAGTTGTGGAATGTAAAAAGACGGAAGTGATTTCTTTTACAGACACTGATGGAAATAAGAGAATATGTTTGATCTGGCAATGATATCGTCTTTCATGCAAGAAGTGCTTCATTCATTTTAACTGAGTAATGGTGACATGCCAAGTATGTCACCTTTGTCAGAGTGGATTTTATGCCAAAACTAGCCAGGTCAAGTTTCCCACTGAAAATATTTAGAGGGTAGCCAATGTGTTTTTCATGAGGGGGCAATTCGGTTTAGCTGGGACACACGGATATGAGCGCTAGATAAGTACAAGCCTTAATGTTTTATGACACCCAAAGATGCTTTCATCTCATCTGCACTAACAGAAAACTTAAACACTCACATGTAACACAGAAATGCACACACAAAAACACACACATACATAAACACACTTCAGCCAGCAGTTACAATTTAATCATTCCAGTCAAGCAGTGCATTGCTTGTCCAACCGAGCATATCCCTCCATCTCTTTTTCTATTCCTTTTCTTCAGTTGGAAGAAATTTCAATTTTATGTGTGCTCACTACCACTCTGTCTACTTTGGAGCAGCACTGTCTCTACTTCCTGATTCTGTTTCCATAGTGACTACGACAGAACATTTCCCCTGCAGTGATGGATTCTAAACTAACGTAGCAGCCATGATGACACGCAGATCAACTCTGCTGACAGCAGTGATAACTTTCTCCTGAGCCCTCAGACTCTTTCTCCCTATACCTATTCACTCATTCCATATCCCTTCATTTGCATGTAAACATTTGTAGCACTGATGGATATGCATCTTCCATACAGAACTGCAGTGCTTGTCATCCAGTGGTAAAATATCTAGGTACGGAAAAGAGTATAATCATCTGGCCTTCTCGTGTGCCATCAAAACTGCAGATGACAGGAAAATAGAGTCTACGCCGGAGTCAAAAAAATGCAACATGCACAGCAATAAATATTTCTAATCCGTTCCTTTGGTGATGGCAGCAATAAATCCCAAGATGGATTTTTCTCATATACCTGTTCTAATGGACCGGATTTATAGCTTAATACAGTGAATGCTATAAGACATACTGACATTCAAACACAGCACCTTTCTTCACCTACACTAGTAGACCCCTGGATGACCTATATGCTATTTGGTGCCAGGATAATGAATTTGCCATAATTAATTATTTCTTGACAGTGGAAACAGGTACAGCACAACTGAATGCTGCAGGGCACTAATGGGAAGACTCTACTCCACTTCCCTATGCCTGTTCCTTTTGAAGTGGTAATGGGCTTAAGGTGCGTGTAATTTCCCGCCGATAGCGGATATGGGAGAGGGCCACACCTGGGCGCACAGGATAAGGAAGTGGGACTCGGGGCTCTCCCAGTGGCACTGCTCACCATCCCCACTATCGTGTGCCTGATAAAGGAGCAGGTGTGGCACTGAAGTAGGACACCGATAATACTTGCAGAAGAGAGATGTCCTTTAAACCGTGACAAGATGAACTGCCCTAACACTGAAGCTGGGATATGTTGAGTCAACAGTCACTGGGTTGATTAGAGCAACCGGTGGCTGGGGCTGAATGAAGGAATAAACTGGAATCCTCGAAGGTTATGTGCAGCTAGTCTAGAGAAACATGCTTTATATAAAGTCAGAAATATTATTCAGTGTTCAGTGCACGACAGTGATACCTTGGAATGTGTATAATGCAAAATAAATCTTTAACCAAGACACAGAATTACACTGCTTTGACAGTCTGACACATCAAATGACAGATTATTAAGAAAGATTTAGCAGAGGCTACAAACTTTTTTGTTTTTTCACAGGGGAAAAAACAAAAAAGCAATCTCTCACCTAAGGTGCAAAAAGATGCAACAGTGTCTTTGGTGAGAATCAAGCCACTTTCTAAAACTATAGCTAGTGTGAGAAAAAAAACTGTTTGCGCTCAAGTGTGCACTGAGAGTTTAGGTATATGTAGGCGGCTAGGAGGATGGATGGCAGCCACCGTGTCCTCTAAAGTCTCCTGTTGTAGGCCAGAGCTGAGTTCACCTTCATCTATCAGCAGCATCGCTCTGACCACCATAACTCATCTTCACCTACACAACAAGATATGGAGGATGAACGTGGAGGTAGAGAGAGGGGACAGAAAGTGGAAGAAATACAGGGCGCGATAGAGGAGTTTCTTGCGAGAAGATAAAAAGAGCCACACACACATAGGAATTAAAGACACATACAGAAATCTTAAAAATCTTTTTTTTTATTATTCTTTTTCACAAATACACACACACATATAAAAATAGTGTGTGTCAGAGGCTGGCTCTATTGGATTACCTGAGGACACACTGTCTGCCTTTATTGCAGAGGTCTTTGTCGATTAAAGCTGCTGATAAATTGATTATACCTCAAGGCCACCTGCTGGGCGCCGTCTGGCAACAATCAGACTCAATAGCAAATCGATATTGCATAAACTGGTTATCATGGCCCATATTGACCTTATCAAAGTATATAGAGATAAAAATCAAAGCTCAAAATATGGTCAACCAAAACAGGACCCAGTTTAATCATGTCTGACCTTTCTTATTGTATAAATGCCTGAATAAGCAATTAAAGGAAACCAAAGGCTTTGCTTATAACGACAGTTCGTCGTGACTTTTGGCTGCACGGATCAACTTTCAAGGAGGAAAGGATTGCCACTGTTGATGGGGTAGAGGGACAAAGAGTGTTGATGTGTGTGTGAGTCTTTTGGTCCAAACAGGTGTTCCATATCTCCTGAGGAGTGTTCTACATACAGTCACCTTGGGCTGCGTCTGCCCTGGTACTGAACACAGAGTACTGGGATGACCTGACTGCCTAACTGGGGGAATCCTGCTTATTCTAAATGACAAAGATGCAAAAAGTTGCAGTGAGAGGCAACGAGATGCAATGACTTAAAGAAAGACAAAAAGCTATTGAAAAAACAGAAACAAACGGGGAAATGATTGAGGAAGAGACTAAAATAAAAAACAGGACTAGCCAAATATCTTATCAGACAGGAATAAGGGATCTTAAACAGCGAGGGTAACTGTAAAAGTTTTGATTTAATATGGGGAGTTTGTGCCTCTTTCTCATAGAGCGCACAACAGCAGTGACACATTAACAAACAGCGAAACGCCCGGTGGACAGACACAGAGATTCAATAGTTTCTGTCCCTGTCTCCAACTTTAACCCTCCTCAGCAGATACTGTCAGACGGGGGCAGGGTGCAGGACTCTGAGTGAAGTGGTTAGTGGAGCAGAAAGATGAACAGAGAGCTCGAGAGATAGAGTGCGCTGCAAAAATGTCCACCTTAACGACTCATTTGGTTTCACATGCATTTTTTAAATCTGTTGCAATTTCTATTTTTAATTAAACTGGCCCTGATAATTCAACTTTCCCTTAATGCAGATTTCATGTTTTCTCAGCAAAAACAGGTGTATAATATCCAGGCATTTATAAATAAAGGCAAATCTAAAAAAAAATGCCGGTGTCCTAATATGTGTTGTAATGACACAATCACTAAAAAAACAAAAAAAAAAACAATATCCAGTGTTGTGCAGCATTGACGTGAGCGCTGTCTTCTGAAAACAAAATAAAGGTTAGCCAAAAACAGAGAGAGTGACAGATTGGGACAAGCAGCGCTAAAAGAAGGAGGAGAAAAGAGCAAAGCATGGGAGAGCAGAGGGGAATTGGTGGGGAGGAGAAGGGGTCCATTTTCATGCGGAGTGGGGATTAGGGCCATGACACCAATCCAAACACAGCTAAAGACAAGAAAGGGGAGTTAATGGAGCACACAGTCTCTCACACATTCTCACACAAACACAAACAACTTTGGATGAAGGAATTAGAAAAGAAAGGGTGAGAAAAGGGAAAAAGAAGGTTGAAGGAAAGACATTTTTAGATGCACAATCATACAATGTGCTTGCGAATAAACAAGAACACGTGACAGTGTCCTTATAAGGCGCAGGCCCCGTATTTCGACAAAATATGATCAGGCCACTGAGACTGTGGTTACGAGCGATGGAACGATAAAATTGGGCTCTGAGATATCCTCCTTCAAAGAGAAAGATTTTTCTCAAGATGTAGAGATACAACAGTCGTCCAAAGAGAGAGCCCAGATATGTGTAGGGAGATAATGGGTATACAGAGGAGCGCGCCACTTTATCATGTTTCAGAAGAGTGAGAGAGCGCGTATCTTGGTGACGGGCCCTATCATCACAGAGTATCTATAAAGAATGACAGACCTGTCCAGTGACATCCTCTCTATTCCTGATCTTTTACTTCCAAGTGTCTCTCTTATGTTCTCTACTGTCTAAGCAAGAAAAGATAAGCAACCACTACATTTTAGATCACTGTTGAGAAAACCAGTGGCCTTCTTTTACCATATGGTGTTTTAAAAAAGGTCACAAAACGAATATGATAGTCTGTACTGTGCTAAAGTCAACTGTTTAGTGTATCCACGTCCTATTTCTGCAACATTTTAACCTCTCTCCCCATTTCTGCATAATGTAGTACACCTTGGAAAACAGTCCAACGTCACTCTCCACTCTGAAACGACAGCTATAAAAGCAATGTCCTTTGCCTTGGGTGGAATTTAATGCCACGCACTGTATGAACCACTAGTAAACGCCCGAGTCGTCCAATCTAGCAGAAACACCCTCTTCGGTGAAATGAAATACAAGAAAACTTGCTTTTTTGTTATTCCATTCCCATTTCCATTAAAACTGACATTTCATCTAAACTCAAGCCTCTGGGAGAAACTAAGATTCTGGATGGAGAGGAAGCATGGGGATCTGTGTGGGGGGGTTTGTGTGTGTCCATGCAGATTTGTGTGCCTGTGTACTGTATGCAAGCCTCTGTGCATTTGGTCTGTATCTGGGCTAGATGGGAGAAGATGATGACCTGAATGTGTATGTGGGCAAACGTTTGGGTGTTTACAACTGTGTGATATAATGTTTTTAAAAAGCATCATGAGCTAGCGTCTGAGTGGATGTAAGAGGCTGTGCCCTCAGGCCTCACAATCCATCCTGTTCTTCCCTTGGATCAAGAGAAATGCCATTATTTGTAGACATCACTGAGAAATCAATGCAATTATGTTTTCTGAGTCTCCTCTTTGCTCTTGTCTATAATGCATAATTTGCAAAGTCATAAATGACATTAACACGAGCTCCCTCCAGAGCTCTCCTTTCTTAACCCTTTGCTGGTGTGATCTCTTTTGATGGAAAAGAATTATTCTCTTTTCTATGGAGGTTTGTGAGCTGCTTTTCTCCACAGAGATGACTTGACACTATAATAGTATTGCCCTACTACTCGTATTATACCGCGGCAGAATGAGTGACAGGGGTGGAAATGCAATAAATATACACCCAAGTTCATAATCAAACACGCATATACATTTACATGAAGAAACCCCTGTAAAATGTGCAACTAGATGTGGAAGGGTTTTGTGGAAGGCACTGTAATGATGAGGCAAGCTTGTGCTTGAAGCAAGTAAAACTAAATCTGCGCTTAATCCTCAAAATCAGCCTAGATTTTGTTGGGGCGTTGGGGTGGGGAGCCTGTGTGTAGACATGTTAGAGACATGCCTCCCCCATATACCTGAGGATGGGATCATTGAAAGCCAATTTTACAAGAATGGTAATGGTTAAATAGAACTTATCTGACAGTGGCCAACCTCTGGCTTCCATTAGTTTTGCAGCTGAATGAGAATAAATTACATATACTGACAGGCAACGCTAAGAGGGAAACACTGATGTGGACATGCTGGGACACTCCAGCAGTAATTAGTCATGAAAAACATTAAAATCAACTTGTTGTGCATATCAATCAATGGTGAATTCTAATCATATTCTTTATCTCTTATTCCACCCACTCATCAAAAGCGTTATGGAGGAATGAAAACGCAACAAGCTCCATAAAGTAGTGAAGAGATTTAACAAACACCAGCCAAATTTTAAAATATATATATTTTAAACCTGGCTACAGTACAATGGTACAGTACCATCTGTGGTTTTCTGGGGGGCTTTTTTTTTTTTTTTTTTTTTATTTACTTCTGATACAAAACCAAGAACTAAAAAGATGTTTGCTTGTCTAACGCAAAAACTAAGGTAATATCGTGAAAATTAAATTGCAGATTTAAAATTGAAAGAAATCCCAAACAGAAAGAACATAAAGCTTTCAATCAATGAAGGAAGAAATATGCGCAAACCACTGGGACGCAACTAGTTATGCCAATCTTTAAATTTTAAAAAGAATGAATTTGTTTTTTTCACCAGTTCGTTTCTCTATGACTTAATACCGTGTCTTCAAACAAATAGGAAAGGCAGAATTGTTTACACACCGACTGCACATTTATTCATCATCACGCATAAATACAATGAAAACAGAACATTGTGAATATTCAAGAGAAAACCTGGACAAATCCCAAAAGCTGCAATTTGCAAAACCATTGTTTTGGGACTTAAACTAACTTCTGTTAGGCAGAATACAATGTAACAATGTAACTGAAGAAGTAGATCATTTTTAGCAAGGCCATGTGTCAAAGTGAGCATGCTGGCATCTTCGAACTGACACCCACCTATCTGACAACCGCTATATGCTCTGAACTTCTCTGTTATTTTCAAGTCCCAGATGCTGTCAAGAAGTCCACCAAAATGATTACCAGCTTCCCTAATCTGTCGCTTGTCAGCAGTGAACAAATGTGACAAAAAGGAAGTATATGTCAGTGTCCTTGAGCACACAGCCGACTGCATCAGCCAGCCCTAAAGTCAACAAAAAACCACAGCAGGCAGTTTGTCTTTCAGCTTATAGTTTTCATGTTTTATCTTTAATTGGGGTAATTTCCAAAGAAAATATTAATCAACACACAATCAACATTAATTAAAAAAATAAATAATGAACTGTATTCAATAGGAAAACTAAATAAAAAGCAATTAAAGAAAAACAAACTACAGTGACTCTAAATTATGGATTATGCATTTCTATTAAGTATATCAACTATAATATCTCTTTCTGAGTAACAACTGGGAACTACCAGTATAAAAGGGTTCTTACTTGATCTAGTCCAGCAAAGATTTGAGCAAAGAATAAAATTAAAGAGGCATCAACTCAATTCAGGTCAACTGTATTCATATAGATACAATTCACAACAACAGTTGTCTCAAAGCACTTTATTTTTAAAAGCAAAGACCCTATAATATTAGAGAGAAAACCAAAACAATCAGATGATACCCTATGATACCCACTTAGTGGTGATGGGAAGGGTCTCCCTTTTAAATGGAAAACCAGTCTCAAGAAGAAGCAGCTTACTCCAAACAGTTGGAGAGTAAAATGCAAATTAATATGAATAAAAAAGAGAAAATGGACAAGGACAAAATACAACTATGGCAGAGAGAAGACAAAATTCAATGGCATACAGCCATTGCATCATGTGACGCACCCATCAACCTGAGCCTATAGCAATATAACTAAGGGATGGCTCAGAGTCACCTACACATTTGATCAAAAGCCAAGTTTTAAGCCTAATCTTTAAAGCCTGAACCATGAAGTAATTGCCAGAAAATTCTTTTTTTTTTTTTTTTTTTGAAAATGGAGAGTTTAATAAACTGGCTGACAAATTGGTCTAAAAAATTCCTTATATTTTAATTTCCATATGGTATTTACTACATCTGGCATTTTTAAAGTAATTCTGTGCAATTTATTTAGGTTTTTCAGGGGGGTGTCACACTGCAGAAGCTTCAAAAACTCACAAAAACCTGTACATATCAAATATGATACAATAGGTGTTAAGGGGATAAAAGGAGCCAGGGTGTCTGGCACCTCAGTCCAAACTGGGAGCTGGTTCCACAGGAGAGGAGTGTGATAGGACTGAAGGTTCTGCCTCCCTTTCAACTTTTGGAAACTCTAGGAACCACAAGCATCAGCAAAGCATCACGTGGCTGTTCTTTACTTTTGATAGTCATAGCATGACACCTTAATGTAGGAACATATCTGTTGGGAATATCTGTGCTTCTCAGTGCACGGACTGCAGACTGAAACTAGTGTTTTGCTTGTCAGCTACTGTGATCACATGCAAAACTGTACCTTTCAAAACAGTTCTTAGGGAGCATTACTGACCAGAGCTTAAAATAGTGAGACTTTGCATGAAGATGTCAGCTACAGGGTCCTACTGTACTTGCCCTGAATAAGAAAAATGAAAAGAGCTGTAAAATAACTCGCATTATGAGGTGAGAGAAAGGGCAAACAAACATGATATTTGACCCAAGATGGATAAATACAGTGTCTGTCAACAGCTACAGTTCTTTTTTTGTTTCTTCATTTTGCAGAATTAAATCTCTTTTGGTGTTATAGCTTGAGCTGTATGTTGACCCTCCCTCCCCTCACACCAAACCAGATGTGGCTCTCCATGAGCCTGGTTCTACCAGAGGACTCTTCCTGTTTTAAAGGGGGGTTTTCCTTCCCTTTGTCGCTTACTCATAGGGAGTTGTTTGATTGCTGGGGTTTTCTGTCTTTTATTGAAGGTGCTTTACCCTACAAGATAAGCACGTTGTTGTTGTAATTTTGTGCTACATAAAACTGAATTGAACTCAACTGAATCAAATAGAATTTTCCAGCCACAAAAATTTAAATGAGAATTTTGCCATTGTGTTCTTTTTCTAGGGTAAAGCAGGAGTGTTTCCTCAGCTAAATGATTTTGAGGAAATAACTGAGTGGAGATACACTGTGTAAAATGTACTACAGGTAGGTAGAACCTGATTGTGATGAACTTGTGGTTTTATGAAATGAAACACATCCTCTAACAACAGTCCCAGAAATCAGCAGTTCACAAAGACCTAACAAAAAAATGTAGCAGCCACATGCCACTAATCAAATGCACTTGATTGACTGATCATCAACAACTGTGACCAGTTCTGTGAAAGCAGAAGCTCTGGTAATTTGCCAGTCTTCACAGTCTTCCCAGCAGCCGCAACAAATTCCCTTCAAGGTCAGACTATGTAAAGCTCAGAATATTAAAAAAAAAAGCAAGGGCTACATTTTAGACTCCACAGGATTTACTTAGCATGTTAAATGTTAAAGTTCACGACAGTCTGATCAGAAAATGATTTTGGCTTGTTTGGAAGGGTTGCCAGGGGAAAAGCCTCAAAACAGCAGCATGGCTTAGGATTGCGAAGTTGCATGTGAAAAAAAAAGACTTCTCCAACATTGTTCTTTGGATAGACAGACCAAAGAAAACACGTTTGGCCATAATGTCCAAGAAACTCATACACTACCAACTGTCAAGCACATTGATAGAGGGTTGCTGGTTTGAGCTTGTTTTATAACGACAGAACCTGGGAACCTTACAGTCACTCAGTCGTCCATGAGTTCCTCTGTAAACCAAAGTATTTCAGAATCAAATGTGAGGCCATCTGTCCAACAGCTAAAGCTTGGCTAAAATTGGGTCCAGCGACAGGACAGTGCTCCCAAGCACAGCAGCAAATCAACAACCAAATGACTGAAAAAAAAGATCTGGGTGCTGCAATGGCCCAGTCAAAGTCCAGACCTCAACCTGGTTGAAATGCTGAAGCAGGACCTTAGGAGAGCTGTGCATGAATGAATGTCTCTCACCTCAATGAACTGAAGCAGCGTTCTAAAGAAAAGTGGGACAAAATTCATCCACAACAATATGAGAGTCTGATAAGGTCGTATAGAAAACGATAACTTCAAGCTGTTACTTATAAAGGTGGTTCTATAAGCTACTGAATATTGTGGGTGTACTTGGTCTTTCAAATACTGCTTCTGCATTTTGTCTTAGTTTTTGCTAAATAAATAATGACACAATCTAACATGTCCTGCTGTGAAAACATCATTTTTCCACATGACTGTACATATCTTTACTTGATACTAAAATCAAGTTTATTATTATTGCTATTCAGTTGCTATTCTATCAAGTGAACCAAGAACTGAAGGCAGAGCACATTTAAAACTGGTTAGCTGTTAGATTTCCTAAAGGCCAGGGACAGCTGTCTATTATTTATGTGTACACAAATTATGTATAATTCATGACCACACGGTCCCTTAGTAAATCAAAATGAGACAACACAGTGTACTTAGAGGGTTTATCAGACACATTGATCTTGATCTTTTATCTAAAAACTAAATACCAAACCAAATAGCACCAAGATAAGCCGCCTCTTGGTTTTATTATTGTTAGCATCTAACAAACTACAAAGAAACGGTGAAACTAGTGTATGTTTTAACAGTAGAGCAGTGCAGATCATTGCAGGTAATTCAGCGCCTTGACCTTTGCAAATTGTGCCCTGATACAATGGTAACTATTGTGAATGCCTCTTCTTACAAAGCCTCTCTCCCTCCAAAATCAAATGCATGTTGATGACCTGAGGTTTTTTTTTTCTTTGACAGAATCAGTCTTAACATTCCTGAGTCCAACTTGAAGCAAAAAAATACTCATAAGAAGGTATATTTTGTAATGTTAGGCTTATTAGTGAAAATCAAAAAGAGAGAGAGAGCAGGAAAACAACAACGTAAGGACAGAAGACTCTTTGGTGTTAGTGAATGTCAGGGTTTAGGTCCTTGTATGAGCCCATCGTGGTGTGTAAATTAGCAACTGGAAATTAACTACAGGTGACTCTGACTAGCACATTTGTACATAAATAATTCAGCATCATTAATAAATTATTCATTGCAAAACCTGCATGCAACCACTCCCCTTTAGTGAGAGCATAGCAAATATGCACTCTAAACGATCACATATGCTATTCTTACACAATTAGAGCTAAAAGTGCACTAGTAAAGTGAGTTCAGTGGTATTACTCCTTAATAAAAGACCTATATTCAGTTAACACTTCTTCAAAATACAGCCTGAAATAAAAACTGTAATTTCATTTCATAACATTTACAAGAAAATCTTTCTGAATTTATGTTGATAGTTTCAGTGTCTAAAACATTTAGTAATAAATACAATTGAAGAAAGAATTGACAATTGACAGCTTTAAAGGAACGAAGAAACAAATTATGCTATTTTCAGATAATGAGTACCTTTCGGGTATTTTAGAAGAAAGGTTGTGTTTACAGGTGCAGACAGCTTCCAAAGGGTCTGTGTGGCCCCTGCCACTCAGAAGTGACAATCCTGAAGGCATTTACTTCAGACCTGAAATGATCTGTGGCCTCAAGGCCAAGATAAACGAAAAGTAAAACAGTAAGAAAAAAAGAAGCAGTTTCCTGTTCTTGTTTCATTATTTATTTTTACCATTTATTTTTCTTAAATATTTAGCCTTTTATTACATTATTAAAAAGCTAAGAGTGGCAAAAAAACAACAACAAATGTATTATTAATTACCTGATTAACATTCAATTTAATCATGTCTTAATCATTTCTTACTACTGGTTATGTTTAAAAACACTTAGTATGGTCTAATTTGTATTTTGTATGTAATACCACCAAAGTACTCATTAATAAGAAATATAATTTGTGTCTAATTTTGTTTGAAATACTCAAAAGGTTTATTCACAAGTACTTACAGTTTAATTTAAAACCTTTGTTATGGTGATATTATTATTATTATTATTGTTATTATGTATACGTATACTACACCCTTTAATATTTGGTGTGACGTATATGTTAATAACAACTTAATTAATGTTAAGGACATCCACAATTGTCACTGTGACAGCACCGCCTTAGTTAAATGAGGATTATATGGCTCTATTCTGGGACCTTGCTTCAGAAAGACCACCTCACAGCACAAAAAATGCATCAATGACAATGGGCTTGACATTAATTAAGTCTGAAATAGCATTGGTAGCGTGAAATGGAAGAGCTGTGCTGTAGGTAGGCTGGCAAATCAGCTTGCAGAGTCAGCAGTAGCTATATGCTGGCAAAAGCAGCAAACAGCTTACACCATATACCGAGAAACGGGATATCCAGACAGGTATCAGATGAGCCATCAACCATATGGGCTAGTAGTTTGGCCATACAGCTTGCTGAGTTTGAGTCTGTAACCAACCATTATGTATGCTTGATTTAATATTTGGTCTGTTTGCAGAAATATTAGGAAAACAGCCTTAATTTAGACATTACTGGACAATATGCAACAGAATGCCTAATGTGTTTTATAGCTTCTCATGCTGAGTATATCATTAAACATATAGCAATGCAGCTCCAGTTTGAGTTATATATTTACTTAAAATGCATTTTCTATTATTTATAATTGTGTACCCAGTGCTGTCCAGTTATATTAGTGACACGTCATGCACATTTTACGCCACCAGACTTGTGTATGACAAACAATTCACAACAAGTAATAGGCTTAATCTGTTCCTCCTTGAGTTTCTACTCGACGATCGCTGCCTGGGCGTGATCCGGCACGCTGATTTTAAATCAAACACTCACGATATAAAAAGAGAGTCGAGAACTGCTCTTTTAATCACAACAACAACCTCAGCGTGACATCTGACATACACTTCATAAGTGCTGAGAAGAATGATGAAATACTGCAAGCTACTTAAAATTCCAGTGTTATTTCAAATAAAACATGATATTAAAAGCATCTAATTCTGTTGTTTCACCTTTATTAGACTGCACGAGCAAAGCAAAGCCCCCATACTTCGACTTGCAAGTCACTCTCTCTTTCTCATTTTCTCCAACATGTTGCCTCAGATAAGTAATGTAATCTTGGAAAAGGTTACGTCTCTAAAACAGGGCACTCATATTAAAAGCTAATGGATACATAAAATCAAGAGCTCATAGGTGATGATTAATCAACTGCTGAAATGCACTGCGTTTAAATCAGTTTAGACTGAATTAATCCCCATCCAGCCACTGTTCTTCTGCTCTGGGCAATTTAGTGAGAAAATGCAATTATGGCCCATGAGTTACACCTCAGTGGTTCATCTCACCTCTGCGTTTCTCCAGTGTGCCAAACCATGCCTGTATGACTCAGTATTGGCTTGGCAAAGCCCCTAGCTCTGTAACAGCACTATTACAAAAATACATATAATTATTAAATCTTGTGATTGAACCTTTGAAGCAACACATGCACAGCGAAGTGCGGCAAGTGTCACTATACTCAATTCGGCAGATTAACACCAATTTATTTTAAGGCGTATTTTGACTTAGCCTTTCATGTCCATATCTCGTCACTTAGGTCCTGATGGTCTGAGTACTGAATGGGAAAATTGAAACTGTGTTTTTTTGGGGGTGGGGTGGCGGTTAAGCATGATCAAGGAAAGCACATATGCTGGGTCTTATTTTATAGTGCTTTGGGCAATGTTCTCGCCTATTTTTAGAGCTTAAAGTTGAGTTTAAAGGCAAAGGCTATCCTCAGAGTTCTTCATTCCTAATTTGATTTGAACAAACTCTTAAAGCTGCACATTCAATTTGTAGTTTCACATTATCCATTCACCCTGTTCATCAGATGAGCGCCTCTCATTTTTACTACAGAGTGGCTCTACTTCTACCTCAGTTCTAGTCTGGAATATTATTTATACCACCTGGTTTCTCATCATATGTGCCTGTATATAAGGGACTAGTAAATGTTTACAACAGCTTTACAGGGTGAAAGGTAGAAAAAACACATAAATCATCTGACTTCTCTGACTGGTTAGAAATGGCAGATTCCAACATCGGTACTATTGTGGCTTTTAAGTATTATGCATCTGAAGTGTTTAAATTAAAATGAAATTTCTAACGAATGAAAACTCTCTCCTGCAACCTTTTCACCAACATTTTTAAGTCACTGTTGAGTGAGACGGGCCATTCGCTTAGTCATAAAATAGGCGACTTAATACATGAAACTAAACATATGCGGGGCAGCTATAGGTCAGGATGTAGACGATCATTCATGAATCGAAAGGTCAGAGATTTGATCCCCGACTCCCCTGATCTGCATATTAAAGTGTCTTTATTACAGAAAAACAGATACAGAGACACAGAAACCCCCAAAGTGTCCTCAAATCTGTGGATATATGTGTGTGTGTGTGTGAGATAATGAAGCACTTTAAGTGCTTGGAGTGATCAGTAAACTAGACAAATGGCTATAAAAATAGATGTAGAAATAAACAGTTCATTTCATAAGGAGATAAAAATAAAAAAACTCCTTGAAAAAAGGTCCCATCTTTAAATCAGACGAAAAAGCATAACCTACTAGATGACTGGAAAACGCAATAAATGTACCATTTTGCCATTAGTTCTTAATACAGGTTGTAAGGTCTACCACTTTCAATTTAACTCACTTTTGCGCAGAACTTCACATGGATTTTTCTCACATCTGAGTCACAACAATGTCTGGAAACGGAAGTAGTTACTTCCCCTTGAAATTGAAGATGGTTTTAATGTTTTCTAGGAGATGGGGCATGACATGATTTGTTAAACAATGAATGGCAACCAGACAGACTGCCTGGCATTCACACACTCCACAAAATTCAAAAAATTTATATGAATGTCTGCACTTCAGTGAATCACCTCTCGGCTCCCTCCGCATATTTCTTTGCACATCTATGTGCAGCACACTCCTTTCGTCACTCTAAAAACTACAGGATGTGTCATGCATGCACTCATCTCCTCAAGAATTTTAATGCTGGATAGTGAAGCTTTGGACTCCTTTAGTACAATTATGTGTGCACTTGCGTGTGCATTTTTTTGCGTGTTTAAATTGCACTTGTTTGCACTGCTACTTGTTTGTAAATGTGTCTAAGAAACTGTGTGTTTGAGTGTGTACTCATTCTGTCATTCTGGTTCCCATTCTCTCAGATGCCCACTGAGAGAAGCAAATCCACTCAGAGAAACAAATAGTCCCCCTGTTGTGAGTGTGAAGTAGCCATAAAGAGAAAGGGCAGAGTAAAAAAACAAAAGAGTGAGAGAGTTGTCAGGTACAATATGTACTCTCATTCCCTCTCTTTCATTATCTTTCTATCCATTCCTTTAAAGTCTACACCTGAACTGTCTTCTTCCTTTTACCTTTACCTCCTGTCCTCATTTGCATGCCCTCTTTGGGGGGAAAAATCTCTACGTCTGACAGTGGAAATGAATTTCCGTATTGCTGAATGTACTTATAACAGAGAATTTCACAGTGATTTGCTGAGGAAGGATCTTCTCTGGGAATCCATTTATCCTTAAGAAAACCCTATAACTCAGCTGTAGCTTGCTTTGAAACACACAGATAATAGCATCCAATGTTGAGTTAAGGGGGTTTTGCTTTGGCTTACAGTTAAGTCCTGCTGCCGTTATTACTGTGGTCAGTCCTTTTGTACGTGGATCCATATTCAAATATTGGGGATTTATGAGTATTGATGTTTTTAACCTCTTTCTGCTGACGTGTTAGAATTCAAATTAGCAGTCCTGGGTGATGGCAACGCAGTGATGCAGAGGAATATTTCTTCATGGATACTGTTTGAATGTCAAACTGACAAAACCACTAGCATGGCACGAGGCATGAACACACAGACTAGGAGCGAGGCAGAGATGCAGACGTAAAATAACTGAGAAATTGAGGCAGTCAGAAAAGCAGAGAGAAAGACAAAGAGAGAAAGAAAGAATGAGCAGATTAAGGGTGTGTAACTGTGTCTGAGCTTCATAGGCATATAAGCTTGATTCATGCAAATCAATGTGGTTGTCAGCATCTAAGACATGGCCACAATGGCCCTTTTATGCTGACTAACGCTCAGCGCTCTTCTTGATCGCTACAGGGCAACAATTATTGAACATATCCAGCCAATATGCAGTGTCTCTGGTTACAGAAACTGCCAGCCCCCACATTTAAATGACAGTGGGCCAATAATACTGGATGATCAAATACGTAGCTGTGCTTCAATTTCCACATGTGCGCACATACTCCTTTCCATTTCATTGACTCCTATTTTGAATTCCATTCTGTCAGCTCTCTGAGCATGGCTAAACACCAGCAAATGAATTCAGCAGGTAGTGATGTGTGTCGGGTACTGCATGTAATAATGCATATTAAAATTCCATAATTGCAATCTAATTAAAGAGGTAATAAAGTCTACCCAAAACTCTAAAGCAGTCATCTCTGGGCAAAGTAAGCAGAAGTCTAACTTTTCTCCCGTAAGGGATTTGAGGGTAGAAGAGAGAGGCTTTCGCTGTGCTGCCATAGTGACAACAGCTCACCTTAGATCAAATTTTACTTTGAATGTTTCTGTGCTTGAGGTGAGAGTTCAGTTTAAAGAGGGCTCCCAGCTTTGTTCTGTTTCATGAAGAGAGACTGTATCCATCAAGAGACCATGCAGTGAGTGATGCCGAATGACCCCAGGTACAGAGACGCTGTACATCTGCCCTTACTTCAGCGTTTTATGTCCTTCAAAAGTAAAAAGTTATTTAAATATGTCATAATCAGTCAAAAGCCAGCACAATCACAGGCTATCCAGGTGGTCCCGAGAAAGGGATTTTCCTGCCTGCTGCCTGTTAATGCATCATTAGCACAAGGCTAACACCGCGTACACAGAAGCCACATCTTTGTGAAAAAGATATACATTTCCATCCCAAACAAATGGGAAACTAATGGAGTGATGCTGGCAGTGTTTCACCAGTGTGCGGACTCTACACCTCATATACTACTCAGCTCTGTTTCATTCTGTCAGCAGTAAAATGCTAACACCTTCTGCACCATGTCCTAGATTTGGACAATTTGCATAAACTGCCACCTTAAATTATTCACAGCTGCTGTCTTGGCTTTTCTTACTAATTATATTTCGAGCACTTATGTTTCGCTTTCTACCATTTAGAAAAGGAGAGAGTCCCGACAAAGTCCCTCAGACACCCACTCACATCACACGCACAGTCCAGGAATTTTGTGCATTCAGCAGCCCAGCAGTTTGCTATCTGACAGTTTATGTTTTCGGTTAAGTACTTTTGCCCATGAGCATTATTCTTACCTAACTACAGTTCCCCTTTTCCTAAATGCTAAAACTGCTTTAGGTTAGGATTTCTTATTGGCTAAGTATAGTACAATATTAATTAATTAAAAATAAAACTAAACAAAGACAAGAAACTTAACGGATTAAAGAACCACCACAAATATCCCATGGTGGCACCGGGATTTATTGGAGAAGGGAGAAAAAAAAACAGTTTTAAACTTTATTTATTAGTTCTTGTTACAATAACAGCAATAATCAACAGATGCATTCTCTCCCACAGTGCCTCCCCTCTTGTGGAAAGAAGAGCATGACTGTGGTACCAAATATGTTTGCTTCTACCAGCTGTATTTAAAGCTTGCTAACAGAAAACCTGCACTTTCTCTTCTGCAAATAGTCAACCATCAGGTCTTAATTAACAAAAGTGCATTTTAAGTATCTCTACAGTAAATGTGGCCATTTGCATCTTTGGAGTTCATAACCACCCCACTAAACTGAAAACATGTGGTGCTGCAAAAGTTTGTGCCTCTGCAGGTAATTTGCACTAGGCTTAAATCAACCCAGGAGTCTGACTGAACACAGATGCACAACTCATGCTTGTAATACTTGACAATCTGGTACAAACAAACATCCCTCAGCAGTTAACATATTTAAGTGACAATGAGGCATTCCTTGTATTCGCTGTAGAAGCTTAACTTTTTCTCCCCGCTCACTGATTTTCCCATTATCAACTAATCTGAGTTCAATAGTGGATTTCGACAGAACTTGACAATTCCTTAATTACTATTAGGTCTTCCTCATCCCTCCGAGCAAATAGTGATTTATACATTCATTAGAAAGCATTACGTATCGCATCCTTCTTTTCCTCCTTTCTGCCCATTTTCTTACCTTTTTCCTTTCACTATTCTTGGACTATGTGAGCGTGAGGCAGCAGGCATGTGAGCATCTCGTGCGTTTTAAACATTTTTCATCTTATAATCTGCATATAGTGATGTGTCAGCGAGAATGTTTTTTGCAAAAGGTCATTATCTCCTGGAAGCAATAGATAAACATTGCCCAAAGATCGTTACGCGACACGCAAACACTTATCCGTACAGCGGCACACGTGTAGTTGCATGCATGTGTGGCGTTAGAGAGCTAGAAAGCTTCAAATCCCATGCTGGGTGAGATTTTCCATAAATAACTCAAATAGTGACTTTATTCACAGCTGAGGCCAGTTTCCCACTTTCCACTTCCACTTCTGGGTTTTTTTGTTTTTTCTTCAGACTGACAAATTGACATTACTTACACTTTTAGAGAGTATCGTGGGATATTTTGACACAATAAGCATATCTGGCTCTAACAATAACAGATCAAAAACCAAAGATTCCTTTGTCACTTTGAGGTACACTGTATGCCTCATTCAGGCACACAGAGTGAGCCCCCTCTGCTTTGCACTTGTACCTTTCCCTCACCCTGCTTCTCTCCAGTCATTGTTACATAGGGAGCTGTTTTGCTGAATAACTATTTCCACATTAACATATTCTATTGCCCACTTACCTGCTTTGTTATGCTGGAGCCAAGCACTGGTATTAAATATTAATTGTAAGTGCCAAGGAGAGGAGATATGTCACCTTTCTAAGAGTAGCTCGAGATTAAAAAAAAAGAAAAAATCTTTACATGAACGGTGTTTCATGCAGGTAAAATCTATATAAATACCAGAGTACTGAAGCAGAATAAAGGGCAGTTAGAAGGTGTGAGTGAAAGCACGGCGCTAAATCACCTTCATAAATCATACTGTTTACCATTGATGACATATTGCATTCATCAGTCTGAATCCATCAGTTCATGTAAAATATGTCTGGGCCTGATGATGAATCTGCTGATGTCTGAGGGAACAATAACCTTGTGTTACTCAGTCTGAGTTAGTGCGGGGAGTTTTTTGGACAGAGCTGTATACACAGATGGTTCCAGCTGATGTAAAGTAAGTTACTCCTTCCCAAACTACCATCTTAATTTAGACAAATGCATAGTTAACAAATGTTCATAAAGCTTATATAGAGCAGATGCACAGTACATTGATTCTGGAGATTTGTTTTCTTTTTTAGGACTTTGGGGATTGAGTGCAACCAGCTGAAATTTTTTATCAGAGATAGACTCTGTGGTGAAACAGATTTTCTTCAGCTATCGTAGAGTTTATGCTATAAAATTCACTTTACTCTGCAGGATATCAGCTACTGAGTTATATTTGTGTTGCAAAGCTGGTGAAGAATATGTTGGATTTTTTCTCTCTGCATGTCTTGTCAAGAACTCAGGACATCAGCTATGGCTGTTGGTGACATCAGCAGATGGATGAGTAGCAACACGCAATGACAACACTTCTGTACCTTCTGTAAAGGCAAATGGTCCTACTGGATACTCAAATAGCTGACAGAAGATCATGAGTCAAACTCAGAGTTGAGTCAGCGTTGTAGCAAATGAATGGTCTTTCTCACTTTTTTGATATATTTGCATTTCCATATGGCTGACCAACAGCTTGGAAAGACAGCTGATTTTACACTTTGTCATTGTTTACTGTTAGTGTTGGTCTGAGCCAAAGCCTTGAGACTGCCAGTTATCTCTATTGGACAGACACAAACATTGGTGATTCACATAGAGAGGGGTTTTCTAGTCCCATATTAAACTTGCAGGATATCACAGCCTCCATGCATGAACATGCGCCTTCAGCGATTAAGTGCAAACCACTTATAGAGAAAATATTATAATATGTAATAGTTTTAAAATAAACATGCTCAAGTATTTGGCTTTATACAGTAAGGTCATCATCCTTACACAGTGCCACAAAAAGATATTTCTGCACTTAAATGTTTCAGATCATCAAAGAAATTTTAATATTAGATAAAGACAGCCAGGGCAAATCCAAATACCTTCCCAGCCAACCAAAATTACTCCAAGAATACATCAACAGCTCATCCAGGGGGTCAAAAATAACTGAGAACAACATCTAAACAACTGTGGGCCTCATTGTCTCAGTGGTCATGACTCAAGAATAAGAAAGAGACTGGACATAAACGCCATCCATGGGAGAGTACCAAAGAGAAAACCACTGCTGAGCAAAAAATAGACAAAGGCTCACCTTCGATGATGATTTCCAAACCTTCTGGGAAAGTATAAATAAATAACGTTGCCTCATTGTTTTTACAGCATTTCATAAAAAGAACATCATAGTAACAGTTGCTTTGCTGCTTCAGGACCTGGACAACGTTTTGTAATTCTGCTCTCTACCACAAAATCCTGAAGGAGAATGTCTGGCCATCAGTTTGTGCCCTGAATATCAAGCACACTTGGTTTATGCAGCAGAACCAAGTGTACCCCCCCCCCCCCCCCCCCCCCCCCCCCCCCCCAAAGAAAAAAGAAAAAAGAAAAAGAAAAGAAATCGGAGGTGTTGGAGTGACCCAGTCAAGTCCGATGCTTTGGCATGACCTTAAACAGGCAATAAGGCTTGAAAACCCTCTAATGTGGCTGAATGAAAACAATTCTATAAAGACAAGTGGGACAAAATTCCTCAACAGAGACATGAAAGACTCAGCGCCATTAACACAAACACTTTATTGCAGTTCTTGGTGCCAAGCATGGCACAACCAGTTATTAGTTTTAGGGGGCAATTACGTTTTGACATAGGTCCAGGTAGGTTTGAAGAACTTTTTGCCCTTACCAAATAAAATCCACATTTAAAAACTACATTTTGTATTTACTCTGAGTATCTTTGTCTAATATTAAAATTTGTTTGGTGATCTAAAACCTTTGTGTGACAAATACAGAAGAAAAACAAGAAATCAGGCAAATACTTTTTCACAGCACTGTACAGCACTGCTTAATTTGCTACAATTTTTTCAGCCGTCTGGTTTCTGAACACATTGTGTTTTGCTGCCTCATGCAAAAGATGTAAAAGAAAGTAAAAGAGCGAGAGAAGGAAAATGAAATCATGCAAAGTGATGCTCCGAGTTCCCCAGCTAATAACTGTGCTGCATGTGGTTTCTCCGGGGAGTCTTTCTAACCTTTACTCCTCCCTAAATAATAGCTACAACACCAGCTAGTTTCAACTCTGTAATCTAAATATAATTGGAGGGGGAGCACCACTTCCTTAGCAGGGAATATGAGTCTCTATAGCTGGTATCTTCAAATTAAACCCTCCCTGCTGCGTATCTGATCAGTATCGCCTCAGATGCAGCGTATGCTCACAGGGCTCTGATAGTATCTGTGTGATCTTGTCACTTTACTCTGCTGTGGATAGACATAGCCAATTAACTTTCAGTAATATGCATTTTGAACATTTATGAATATGATATAGCTGGAATAGTTTTGCAGATGATATCAATGCACTAGTACTATAAACACCAAATTTAAATGTCTATTTTTCTCACAAAATGGAGATTGGTGCAGCAGTTTACCTCATAATACAAGCTTCCTAATAGCACTTTGTGTGTCTGTGTGTTGTTTTGTTTGGGGCTTTACTTGACAATTTAAAGCAGTGGTCCCCAACCCCTGGGCCATCGACCGGTACCAGTCCATGGGTCGTTTGGTACCGGGCCACGAGAGTTGAGGCTTACCGGTGCTGGTTTTATTTTGTTGTATTTATCCGCGACACCTTAAAGGCTGGTCCGTGAAAATACTGTCAGACATAAACCGGTCCGTAGCACAAAGAAGGGCCGCTGATTTAAAGCATTTCAGCATCCTAAATAACACTACCACAGTTTAAAAATGCAAACATGCTAGTGTATATTGCTCCATTGTTCATATGAAGTAGTGAAATTGCTGTTCCTCTGAACTAATGTATTAACAACTGTAATATTTAAATAGACAGTTTTCTCATTAAGGAGAGCTGAGATGATGTAATTCTTTAACAACACAGGTGCAAATAATCACATTTTAAAATGACTCTTCCTTCCTAAAAATCTGATAGGCCATTTGAGATAACGCCCCTTAGTTGGACGACCTAACTCAAAAAGTTATGTGACTGTTGTATAATAAGAACACAACTTCTCCCCCTCATGCAGCAAGAGCTGTTTAAAACTTTGTGAGCACTCTGTTGGCAGACCATAATGTGAGGAAATGAGGTAATACTTGTGTTTCTCTACTAGGAATTGCCAGTTTGCGCTTCTCTCTTTGAAGTCAAACCAACTCCATACGTATTCAAAATGTGATTCCGTGCTAAGAATATCTCCTTCGTCGTAACGTTAGCCAAAGGTAAACTTGCTTGCAAAAAAGGAGATTTGCTGAGCTGAGATTATTAAATATCAATAAGCTGGAAGGTTGTTCTTGCCCTGGTTTGTTTGAATGCATACATGGGAGATTCTTTATTTGTTTGGTGAACAAACATATATATAAAACTTGAATGATTGTAATAGCACAGTTGTTTGCACTAACTCCTTAAACATTTAAATATTCAGGTTTGAAATATCTCAGCCACGAGGGAATTAAGTCTAAGTATCATATGGTAAATTGCAACTGAGTCTCTTATTATTTTATCTTTTAACAACTGAAGGTCAGAGTAGTTTGACCGGCCCGCAGAGTAAACCAAAATATTCAAAACAAGAGAACACAGTGATTACTTGATTCAGTCCCACATATATCTACCCACATAAGCTCTGAATTCTCTCAACCAGTCTTCTCCTCGGTCTAGAATCAGCAGCCCTCATGCCTTTACTGTACACTGCTGTTAGCACTGACATTTGTTGGCCCTCAGTTCCTTTTTTCATTTTCTCTGGGGAGCTCACTGATGTATTACACAGAATGAGGTAAAAAAAAGACCAGATAAGGAGAGAGGGGTAGTGAAGACAGATGGGAGACAAACTATTAATTGCAAAGAAATAAAATATCCTCTTCTTACCTGGATTTCCATGAGCCAGCAAAACGGAGGACAGACATGTAAGAGAAAACATTTCCATTAAAAGGATACTCTAAAGAGAAAAATACATTGCAAACCATGTATGTGTTGAAATTGCAGTCCCATTGAATTGCTTCAGCTTTGTTTTATTTGCTTGCTCTATTGAAAATTGCATTGGCAGCTGAACGTTGGCAACATCAATACTTATAGAGATCAAGCCCCGTGTTTCCAGTTTCTCTCTTTTCTCTGTTTGCGCTCTCTCACACTTTTCGTTTTCCTGTAATACTCTTTCATGAACAGATACTCGCACACTGCCAATGGTCTCACACCTCCCAAATATTCTTTAACAGATAACACTCTACAAAGGCTCTCCTCCAACAAAATATCTCCATGTCCCCTGGCACAAACCGCCGTGCACCAAAACAGCATAAAGTACTGATGTGAATAATTTATAATCAGCGACTGTAAAACTCCAGCACAGTGTATGTATTGTTACTTTCTATCATGACAGATTTTTGGGTTGCCCCATTAGCTGGCAGTGGACAAATTGTGATTTACATTGCCCAGCCATGCAGCAGTATTCTCAAGCCTGGACAGCGTGCTAATGGAGGCGCGCACACACACACAGCTTTTATTAGCTGTGAAATCCAATGGCATCAAATATTAAACACTTCATTATGGAGCACTGCTTGTCTTGTTCCACAGAACAGCCACTTAAACCTACAGCCAGGAGAAAATAAAGAGAAAAGGAATATGCAATGACAGCAGTAGTTATTGGAAATCTATTTTATAACATGTGTTTGTCATGGCAAATTGCAGTGTGTTCCTGTGCGTGTGTGTTTTTTTATGTATGTATATGTACATTTTGTATCTCCACTTTGCTTGTTTGATCAGATCAGCCTGCAAAAACCATAATGTTGTTAGTTAATAATTAATCGTTTTTTTCGAAAACACAATGGTTTTCCCAGTGGACAGGGGAGAGAGTGTGTTTAATTGAATGAAACGTCCCTATTATGTCTCACATCAGAGATTGCTCAAGTAGTTTACGGCAAATGTGCTGGACAGCATGATACTGCCGACAGTGAAAGACCCAGAACTAGATGAGAGAGACGGGGTCTTCAAGAAAAGACAGAAGAAAAACACAAGCTTAAAAAAAGAAAGGAATGGACAAACAAATGCAAACTAAGACAGAAAATTGGAGAAGAACCAGCAGGCGGTCATCAGAGCGCATGATTGACAGCTTCACCGATGACCCCGGAATGATTTATCCCGGGATATGCTTCCGTCTATCAGAGCATCAGAGGCCATTAACATCAGAGCGTGTGGTGTGTGGGGACAGAGTGGAGCCTTAGCTCATCTGTCATTACTTAAAAGATGACCCTAAGGATGGAAAGAATTCCCGGTCTACCAAAGCTTTACTGTCTTCAAGCATATAGACCTACCTCAGAGGACTGGTTACTGAGTTAAAGGTCTACTTTTTTTCCTCTATTTTTCTTAAATAAAAGAAGATCAAACCTTTGTGTTGCAAAACCTCAATCAATTTTAATCTTGTCCACCTTGACCACTGTATCACAGAGCCTACGGAGTGGTATTTGACTTTAAAAAGCACAGGCGTTCACTTGGGCACCCAAGTGTGATTGATATTCATAGTGGTTTCTTTGTAGCAGTTCTTATTTGTCTGCTACAGCAGGGGTTAAAACCCACTTATGAAAAAAGAAAAAGTCTGGAAAGAAGTACAAAGAGTTTTAACTCCCTCGCACCAAGAAGGAGCTAGGATGCAATTACCATGGCTGTTTTATTCATTAATAGACTTTATTTTATTGAAAATTATTTTACTTCGGTAAGCGCTTTGGCATTTAGGCCTAGCAAACCACAGTAAGCTGTGCCAAGATTGAGATCGCAACCCCAGCAGCTTTGGAGCATACTTTTCTACGTACAGCTCACTTTTCTATAAATGTACAAAGGAACAAAAGTGGAAAAAAGAGCACAGCGTGATAGATGTGTTGTTTATTCTGATTTCAGCTTTGAGAAGGGACCCAGAACAGTTATGCTCATACATTTTTATCACCCAAATTCAGTGCTAACCGACCATTAAAACAGTAATAGGATAACAGCAATTAAGCCCTGGGCTATGGAAGAGATGGAGCCACTAGAGATAAAAATGATCATAGGAGGAAAGAAGAGAAGTACAGATGGGAGGAAAAGGGAGACAAATAAACAGAGAGACAAAAACATTAAAGTTAATAACAGAGTCTATGGCATAATGTTGTCTTGTCCTAGAAGCCCGAGTGTTAACCGATCCCTCCAGCAAAGGTGGGAGATATAAGCGTGGTGGAAATGAAAGACAAGGATAAGCAGAAGGAGCAAGTGTTTAGGATTCAATTAGCCTTGCCTCTCCTCGTTAGACCGGTCCAGGGCTGACAGCTCGAGCGGATGACAGGGAGGCCGACAGGCACATGCATCCTCTGCTGTGGCAGGTGACATCTCAGCCACTTGCAGAATTGTCAGGTGGGAAACTGTAGACAATATCTACAGAGGCTTGTTTACAACTTTCTGTATCACTGATTGAATTACTCGCCGCCAACGTGAATGCATCTCTTTGCACCTGAATGCATGTGCTGACAGACTTGAAACACATCATATCAACTAGCATAGTCACATAAAAGTTATCTCACTGCTCAGCATGTCACAGAATTTGTGTACACTTCAAGTCGTGGCCTTGAATGAAAGGATCAAACCGAAATGTCAGTTCACAGAAGTTGTTTTTCCTCCACCCGCAACAGATTCTGAAAGCTACTTTTCTGCTTTAAAGAGGCAAAACTTTCATCACCTGAACTTGGCTAGGGATGTGGACATAAGGAAAAGGATGTTCATTATTGATGACAGAAGTAGTCCAAAAGGAGCTGCCAAAATGTGACTTTTTTCAGTTAATGGTAAAGTGAAAG
Organism: Perissodus microlepis; assembly: GCF_051167445.1. Classification (NCBI taxonomy): domain Eukaryota; kingdom Metazoa; phylum Chordata; class Actinopteri; order Cichliformes; family Cichlidae; genus Perissodus; species Perissodus microlepis. The sequence goes on from NC_140480.1 coordinate 24,260,992, forward strand.
AGGGACAATAAGAACTGACCTGCAAAGGCAGTGGATTATGATGGTGTACCTCAATGAATAATTTGGACAGAGCCAATAATGAAGTCATAAACAGGATCCATCCTCTGCCCTCAGATCAGTTAGGAGCAGGCAGAGATGGGAACCATTGATTTTCTCTATGGCCCTGGATGTTCTGTGGATCTTGTCTGCAGACTGCCAACTATGTGCATCAATACAGACGTGCCTTGCTTAGCCAATGGCAGCCTTCAAAAGGAAGAAGGGGGAGGGAGGGAAAGAAGGAAGGAAGGAAGCAGGGAGCCTGTTTGTGTCCAGGGGTCATCTCAGAAGACGTTATTTGCCCCGATTTAGAGTCGATGGGAATCTGTGTCTCCCGGCTGGGAATGACAACTGTGTGTCTACATAACATGCACTGTATTTGAGAAATGTGAGAGAAACGGACTGACAGCGCGGGAGACGCTAACCATTACTGTCATATAACAAAACTAAAGCACAGGTGTGGTAATTTTATAGGTACCCCATGTAACGACAGCTGGCAGAGATAGTATTAATTTAAGGCTTGCTATTAAGTAGTTGATTATCTATATTAAAAGGAGCTTCGAATGAGTTAAGATCTCACCCCGTGACAAAAATGATCTAATTACAAATGTTTCCTCTGACAAAAGATGCTAATCAGTTATCACCATGTGTTCAGTTATTACCATAAGAAAAGGAAATAAAATGAATATCTAGAATTCTGTGCTTGGAAAAACTAGATATTTTGATTGCAACTGGGTTTGCATATCCCGGATTTCCTAGTGTTTTTCCATTAATTAGGCTTGCCTTTCCAGGCTACAGGTGGTTGTTGACGTGCATGTATGTTTGTAGATCTCAGATCTCAGCTTCAGTATCTCCAGCTGTGTCAATGAGAGACTGGACATCTTCCATTAGATCTCTAATAAAGATCAACAAGGTAAGAACACGCTGCCTAATCAACTCTGTCACTGCACACATCAGCACCAATGTTTATGTTTTCAATTAGGCTTCTCACTCACCCGTCGCTTTGTGTGTCTATGTGTGTGTGCCGCCCAATCACTTGTTCAGGTTGCTGTGCACAACACTCAGCAGGTAATCATGGGACTGTCGGTGACATGCTATCTCTGATGGGCATTCCCCATTAATATTTATAATGCTGTGAATCAGCCCCACACTGAGCACTGTGACAGCAATCACCCCAGTTTTTTAATATCCCCATCCAGATCAATTCTGATTAGCATTTCAAGCGTTGGTGGAGCCACACAGTCTGCTGAACTTGTCCTTGTTCTCAAAGATGAATACAGAAAGAGAGAGGGACGCAGAAGAGCAAAACGCAGCTGACACCAAGTTAAACCGGAACTGAAATGTTTGCTATTGAAAAACCAAAGTGAAAAGAAACTGATGTCTTGTTTTTAAATGAAAAAATGCAGGTAACTGTGATGGGATTTGAAATATGAACAAAGACCTCCAGCAAACAATAAAAAATATTCAGCCAGTGAAGCAGTCAGGTGGAGAGTCACATGTCAGCAGGAGACGGAGATGTAAATTCATGCCTAAATCACCTGGATAAGAATTTACGTGTTTTTATTGTTGATATGGGAAGTGACATTTTCTGGCATTAAAAGTAGGCTTTGAGGTCCCCTGTAAGCTTAGTCTCTTCTCCACCGCCATGGTGCTGCCATTTTATAAACCTCTATGTGGAGTGAGCTGTCCCTTTTGTCTTCTCTAGAAGACAAACCAATCTGCTTATCTCCAAATCCAGAGGGAGCGAAGGCGTTTGTTTCTGCAGATAGAAATAATACGCAAGAGAGGATAGTAACCTTCTGAACAACTGAATGGGTGGAAGGAGGCGGATTGTGTGTCAGTGTGTGTCTCTGCATCTGTGTTATTGAGCTTGTTTATGTGTAAGAGAAAGCCTTTGCTAGCCTTGAGGCACCCCCAGAGATGTTTATTTGTAGTGACAGCAAGGTTTGTTCTCTCTGTGTTCCTATTTATCACACTGAGCTGATTGCATGGCTACGGCCAGATCCCACAGAGAGGACACAATCACCACCACGACAGATATGCATGAGTAAGCAATATGGCTCTATGAATTCGCAGACATAATCTATCGGCTTACATCAGCATCCCTCTCAAAGAAAAATGAATATAAGCTAAGAGGGGCACCAGGCTATGTGCTGAATATGGAATGTTCCTTTATAAGAGATGCACTGAAAGGGTTGACGTAAATCTAAAAAGATTCACTGAGCCAGATTTGTGGAAAAGTCATCTGAAAAACAAACAAATGATAGACACTAGCTGGTATTCTAAATGATAGGAAGGGAGAAGAACAGGCAGGAGGGAGTGGGTAGCAGAGATTCCTTTGGGGAACAAAATGCTCTTTGTGGCTTTAGTGAAAATAATGACTCACCAAATGGAGCACTTTAAGGAAATTCACACTCAACTCTCCTGGCTCTATTCCTTTTCTATTCTCTCTCTTCTCTGCTTCCCTCTCGCTCTTTGCCTCACTGTTACATTGTCTTCTCGCCTCCCGTGAGGAATATCACAAGGCTCCCAAAAAGCACAAAGACACTCTCATCGCTTCCACTCTTGCCTCTGCTAGCACACGTACTCGTGTGCACCTACATACACATGCACACGTAGTATGGGTAGGTGGTATACACCTGCAAATTCCCAGTGTGAATCTTGACCTTTTCACATGAGTCATGTTTCCCATAAATATCTTCTTTTGTGTGCTTGCTTTCAATGTGTCTCTATGTGTGCTTGTCTGTCTCTATATCATATGTGTGTGTCTGTGTCTCTATCTCTGTGTTTCACTGCAGAGTTGACCTTTCCATCCCTGGTTTGTCCCAGATTAGAACTGACACTGCCCTCTGCTACAGACCAAACTGATACGCATACTGACACCAACACACAAACACACACACACACACCGACAAAGGACACGCGCGCAGATTAGAAACATGCATGCAGACAGATTCAAACTAATGTCGGGTGAATACCTTGCATCACCAAAAAATTTCTCTGGAAAGGACCACATTTAAAGCTTGAGTCGTTAATACATCCTAAAAGGACCTTATAAGACACTGGATAATTTCCTTGACCCAAAGAGAAGCGTGTAGTGGTTTACCTTTGCCAAACATTACTAAAAGCCTCACTGACGGCTGATGTAAAGTTGTGCAGTAAGCCAGTATACGTGTGCTCAAAATAGCAGAGATAGCAAGCTACATACCATATCTATCACATTCTTGACCTAGCTGTAGCATATTGCCATGCTAATTAGCGCTAAACACAAAGTACAGTTCTTCTTTCAACTGCTCCCCAGTCCTCCCCTGGCACACCAACCTTCTCCGTGTCCTCCTTCACTACCGTCGATGAGCTGTATGCATTGTCTGTGTGATTGAATGGCAATAAAAAAAAAAATTTTAAAAAACAAAGTTTGGCAAAGAGCTACTACATGGATTGTGACACAAGGATCACTTGCAATGCACTGCAATTACAACCATGCTAAATCCCATAGCCCCAAAAGTTGAAACAGAGTTATCTGAGTGAACTGGACTCTCTCACCCATAAGGATGAGGATCTATGTGGCGTTGTAGGTGGACTTGTTTCTGTCTCAGTGGGAGAGGGACCAGAGAATAAAGCTCTGACAGAGCTGAGCAACACTCTATTTCACTGATCGCTGAACAGCGTCTCAGCCTCTGCCACAGGGGGATAAGCTCACTTACCTGGCCTCTATGTGTGTTTCTGTGTGAGTGGGTATGATCATGTACATGTCTGTCTCTGTGCATCCTTGGTTGACCCAGTGATGTTTTTTGAAATTATGCGTATATGTACATGAAATACATTTACTTTCAACACGCCAAATGAACAAGTTTCTCCCTACAGCCACAGCTACAGGGTCACTAGCTTGGACAATGGATTTTGAGCCTGGTCATTTAACCTGACCACTGACCCTCATCATTCATTGCTCCAGTGACAGCAAGGGGGACATAGAAGTCAAAACCTTTGGATTTAAAAAAAAAAAAAAGAAAAATCAGGTCACAGTCTGACCCATGTGGCAGTCTGACGGATGTGTGTCTATGCCTTTACTAAAAATATGCACAAATACACAAAGAAGATGCAATGCTAACAAAATGCCACTGGCACAAACACACCTGTGTCCATTTCATTTCAGACACATGAGCTGGCCATTTTAATGCTGACCTTGGCTACATGATTCAAAAACGTCTGGGCTTATTTTTTCTCCATGCTCTGTTCATATAAAGTTTCATACAAGGACAAAATACTAAAGCAGGTTAATACCCAATATATATATATATGCCCCATTATGAAAATATAGACAATATTTTTGATACCATGTAATGAGTACAAAGTATCTGACAGAGAACCAGTAGTAAATAAGGATAGTAATAAATAAGGATTTTGAGCTTGATAGTTAAGTGGGGGATTTTCACATTTTACCCAGTGTAAAAAGTTTATATGTTATCGTATGTTTCAGATGTAACACAAATATCAAACATCAAAAAGTCCTTAACCTGCCTAAAGCCTGTGCAATGCCCAGTAATGTGACGGCACAGTAACAGTCAAGACAACTCAAGTGAACAAGTCAGTGTCATATGTCTTGCCTCCTGCACAATTTATGCAGATAACACTCTTGCCCAAAGCAAACTGTGTATTTACCTTAGTGAAAATGCATCTGACATGGATTGTTTCCTCCTGTGTGCTATATGTGAGAAAAGGCAACCTCAGACATCGGGACATTGTCTGAATGTTAAAACACCTCATATTGGCTAAAAAAAGGCCTTGGACATCAAATAGCCCAGATTAAGGAGCTTAGATCCCAGCATTCACTGGATGAAAGGCTAGGAAATGCCATGAGAGGTTAAAAGTATATAGACCACCACATTCATATTTACATTGACACCCATGGTTAAATTATGTGGATGTCTTTTATAAGAAAAAGAAAATGGACACGTGGAAACAACCCTTGCAGGACCATGATCGCCAGTCTGCTTGGACGATTGGATACTGGGATCCCATAAGCCTTCACAAAAACACACAGACTAAAACAAACAGGGAAGCAATGGGAAATAAATATACAAATATCTGCACATAAATAAAACTGCAGATGGCTATATCATAAAGGGACTCCCTGTAGAGAGAGAAAGAGCTACCCTATAGTTAAGGGAAGCAGAAGAAGTGAGCAGGGAATATTTAATATATATGAAAATGAATCAAACACAAAGGATCACCATAGTGATGAGAGGAAAGGATAGAAGAGGGAGAGATCTGGGGCAATGAGGTGAGAGTGTCACAGTTAACAAGAGCCAACATACATATATACTTGTACTACACAAGTATATATAGTAAAGATTGACACAAGACAAATCTAAAAGCAGCTGCACCAGTGGCTTGTGCAAAACATACAGAAAACAGGAGGAATAGAAGAAATAAACAGGTCATGAAGATGTTAAAAGTTGATACTACATGAATCCTGAAGGCCAGATGATTAACTTAATAGTGATCTGAGATCAGCCGGGACTTTTATTGGTTCTCATTCATTATGTCTATTTCTTATTTTAGAATCATGATATCACTACAACCTAAATCCCCCTGACAATATACTGAGTTCAGCTAATGACTGTTTAGTATCACTGTGTCAGGACACCATGAAGACAAAAAGCAGAGATTAAAAAGAAGGAAGAAAATGGTGTGGCTGATGAGGAGCTCTTATAAACATGCTGATTCATTCATCTGCTAGAGCTGGGAAGCACTTCCTCTGGGAAAGAGGGGTCAAACACATTAGCTCCCTGCATTGAGCGAGTGCAGTACTTTTACAGAACTGCTAGAGGTAGGCTGTCAGGAGAGCATCACCTTTGTCAGTGTCTCTCAGGATAAAGCGACAGACCTCCAGGGAGCATATTTGCAGAAAAATGCAAATTGAGCACTGTGTTTATTTCACCTTTATTAAAAAAAACTGCAAAGTCTTAAAGTCATAAATTCTATGAATGCATTCATATCCCCCCATGAACTATCACAGATCACGTTGTTTAATAAGAGAACAAAGTAGAAATAATATCTAATCTATTTCCACAGGGTATAACTGCGCGTACGTGTGTGTGCATTCATGTGCGTGTGTGCGCGCGTGTTGGCTTTTTTTTCACATTAGCACTGGGTAATCACATGTTTGCTTTGCACAAAGATGTTTAGAGTTAATAAACTTTTCATATTACTTTTATGTTTAATGCAGTTGCAAGAATCCCCACAGCCTCTATTAAGGCCCTATGATTCCTGGAGAATTTAATAATCAGACCTTAACTTTTTATTAACACATCAATAACAATACAAAACAACAGCATAGATTAACACAACATTACACTGCTGACACAAGTGATTTTGTGGTCTTGTATAATAAATGGAAAACACTATTTTTTTTTAATGTGCATTCTCAATGGGATTCACGCAGTCAATGGAATGTTCCCTGAGCAAGCAGCACAGTGTAATTAAGTCTGGACACTTGGACAGACAAACAGACACAAGGTTAAAAGATTGTTTTTACAATATTTTTCCAGATTTTTGCATTTTGTTTCTTTCTTTTTAAATACCAACATGTCAAAGCATTACTGAATGACAGGCAAGTTAATTATTTTTACAATTCTTCCTTGTTGAAATCGAATTTTGTCGTCAGTAAAAAAAAAGGCCAACAACCAGCCAGACACTCCAATGAGAAGGAATAATGAGCGAAATGCACAGCAGACTGCCATGCCTCAGCATCAAGGCCTCAAGCAGAGCTAGGAAATGTGTCATTGGTGAAACAATTCCTTTGCCACATCCAAACGAGACAAGATCCCTGTGCAAATATAGATCTCATTTATTACACCTCATTCAAATGCATCATTGCACCCAATGGGCAACTGTAGTTGTTTGGTGCTGGAACTACTATATAAATTTAAAGGCTAGATTGGATATTGCTTTTACAATGTTTCTCTGGAGTGGTGTTGAGGCCATTCCTGATGCAGAGGATTGATTGGAATGGCACATCTGTTTGTTCTTCTTTGCTTAATATTTACATGTTAATGTGTTTATTTCTATTATATGCAAGTTTGTGCTATGCATTTATGTGTGCAAGGGTGGATAAGAGTTGAGGTGCACACCACTGAAAGAATTCAGAATAATGAACATTTTCATCACTGCATCTGTGAGCACATTAAAAAAAAAACCACAGGCTCGCGCGAGGTCAGTAATGTGAACTTCATGTCACTTCCCATTTCCTGTTTAACAGGTCTGTGGGCAATGTTATCACAAGACGTCTTGAGCTCAAATGGACTTGCATAATCAGCTGACCAAAATGATTTTGGAAATTGCCTTTTATTATTAGAAACACTCCATTACATTCTAATATAAATACATTAACTGCACACTGCATGAAAGGTGTTAAAGCTACACCATCGTCACCTCCCAAACGCTCCCTCCACGAGCCAGAGCCTGAAAGAAATAGCATGCGTGCCAAATTTATTAGACGTGCTGACACCCCATGCTTTGGCTGGGTTGGTGGCTAAATGAAAAGGTATGAAATTAAACAATTTAATTCTCCTCTTTGACTGGCTGGCAACCTCAGTGCCTGTCACTGTTGCTTAATGTAACACTGGAGAGAGGACGAGATCTGTGGTGGAAAAGCCAAGCTTGAACATCAACTGTCAAGCCTGGACATGACGCTCAGCAGGCCTGAGGGATACCAGCAGAGCAAAGATGGTTGAAGAGGAGAACCAGACAAGGAAGGAAGGGGCAAAAGCAGGGAAGGAAGATTGAATCATGAAAGAGGAGAATGAAGACGGAAAAGGAGACACAAGATGACAAAAAGAGAGAATATGAGTAACGGTAACAGTAATGGTGGGGATGGTAGCAGTGTGATGGCAGCGGGGTGGGGTGAGGGTTATTCAGAGTGTTAAAGCAGTTGAAATTTATTGCAAATAACTGTTCCTGATGCTCTGCCGTTTCAATTTCACACAGCACAATTCCACAGCTCTGGAGCAAATGTGTCCCTGTCAGCATCGCTTAGGCTTCTGTTGCTCTCTGCCTCACACCTCTGCCCCACCCTCTGCCTTCTCCTCCTCCTTTCCCACCTTTGCTCCTTCGTCTCTGTCTCTCAATTGCGCTTTGCCTTCTTATCCACTTTTTCTATCCATATCCCTGCCATCTCTTTTTCATGTTCTTTTTTAGATGATTACACCGCTGCAGACAAGTTAAGATGGATAGAGGTGGGGAATGGGCATTGAATAAGCAACGAAAGAGATAATAGACAATAAAAGAATGGAGGTAGTGGTCTAAAAGATGGGGGGAAAGTAGAGGAAGCTATAGGACGTGTAGAAAAGTTAACTTATGAGAAAGTATTGTTGCAAACTTCATTGCTCAGAGAGAGAAAAGAAGAAGGGCTGCATCTTGATTGTACCAGGCAATATTTAAGCCAGTGTTCAGGCACAAATGAGATGTGCAGAACCGGAGGAAGCCTATTAAAGCGTTGGTAATAAAAGACTCACAGTTCATAGACACCAAACTGTCCTTTATTCAAGGTTCTGATACAGAATGCTCACCCCAGTCCTCTTCCTACACCCTCACCTCAGTGGGCAAAGCAGGTTAGAGCGATGGAGAGATAAAGGGAAGCAAGTAGGGTTAAAAAGAATATTATTCATTTGGGCTGTGTTGTGAATAATTTATCTCTAGGATGAGGAGCAGCTCTGGATCCATAATGAGGCAGAGGCCACTGTGAAAGACTTTCATCTTCCACAGTCTAAAGACCCCTTATCTTGGCATTATAATTGCCAAATAAAATCTTCTGTGTAACGTAACTGTCTCTTTATGTAATTCTATCACGATATGCATATTCACACAAACTGACTGACACTTTAGAACTCAGCTAAGTTGCAGTTATCAAAACTGATGCTCTCCCCCTGCACAGTTCCTGCCATTGCTACATGCTACAAACCACAGCTGGATTAGCACTGTATGCTTCAGCAGGATCATCACAAGCACCGGCAGCAGCATCTGAGTGGCAGGAAGAATCAGTCAGGGAATCAGCCTGAGAGACGAGTGCTGAGGCAGAGAGAGGAGGAGCAAAGAGAAGGAGGCAGAGAACAGAGAAAGAGCAAAAAGAGAGCGCTCCACTCAGTCTGCAGTGGGTTGATAAGAGTTATTATTTCATTATCTCTCCCTGGGCCTCGTCCTGAGCTGGCATACACACGTACATGCACAAGCACACACATACTCATACATACATACATATGTGCTTATACACTTAAACGATAGAGAGAAGGAGAGAATGCAGATTAGGGAAATTTTAATGAAGGGCACGAGAGAGAGAAAAAAAACACGGGCTATAGAGTACTTATCATAAGTTGCAACAAAACTGCAAGGGAGACAGTTTTTCTACCTTTTTGCCAGTAGTCTGTTTAACTGAACATGTTTCATTAGTCACACATGGGCTGACAGGGATCGGAGCATGACATGTGTCTACAGTTCTTACAGGGAGGTGACTACATCCACCTTCATATCTGCTTAAAGCTGGACCAAGGATTAACTTGGATACACGTGATATGGATGTGATGGGCAAAAAATTAAGCATGTTTATATTTTAATTTCTATTTTTAATTTATTATATTTATTTATTATTTCATTTATTATTATAATTTAGCTTATAATATATATATATATATATATATATGTGTGTGTGTGTGTATATATATATACACACACACACACACATATATACACACATATATATATATATATATATATATATATATATATATATATATATATATATATATATATATATATGTGTGTATATATATATATATATATATATATTAGGGGTGCAACGATACTCGTATCGATATTGAACCGTTCGATACAGTGCTTTCGGTTCGGTACGCATATGTATCGAACAATACAAAATTTTAAAATTATTTTACCAACTTTTCTTCTGACGATGCTGTCTGTGTTGAGTGTTGAGAGCTCAGTGGATCTGCGTTCAACTACTCCGCCTAGGCTGCACTGTCGAGCGCAGATCCACTGAGCGCAACACAAGCTAGCAAGACAGAAGCTAAGCTCGTTGCAACATGGCAAATTGAATCTCCCCCACCCTCATTCAGATCTGGCGTTTGGAACTATCTTGGTTTTAATGTGACGTATGACCCTGAAGGTAAGCGCGTCATGGACAAAAGTAAAACAGTATGTTGGATGTGCCACGCAATGCTCAATTACATGGGTGGGAACTACTGCGTTAGCGCAGTTTGCTCGTTAACGTGTTGACGCCGTCCAGCCCCACGCACAGGGCGATCCGTGGTAGCTCGTTAACGGAGATTTGCCGTGTTGTGGCGTTAATGTCATTTTAACGAGATTAACGCTGACAGCACTAGTGGGAACACAATGCATATGACTGCACATTTACGCCGACATCATCCTAGTGCAAAGACAAGTGGAAGCAGACAAAAACAACAAGCACGCATGCTACAAACCTTACCCGAGTCATTTAGACAGCCGTTAGCATATGATTCTCCTTATGGGGACCTGATATGTTTAATATGCTGCTGAGAGTATACCGCAGAAGAAGCGTATAGTATAGCTTTTATTTTGGAAAGAGCCATTTCTCTGTAATAAACTCTCTTTTCCAAAGATGAGTGATTTCTGAGTGCGCTCAGAAATCATATCCACACAGTGCAAAACATTTCCCATGCTCCCTCAAAGAAAGCTGAACACCCACAACGTAATTACAGTGTATGTGAATGGTGAAAGAAAATGTTCAGGGATGCATTACACTTTCCAAAACTATGAAACAGTAAGAACTGATTCAGTGAATGAGATAGCTTTTAACAGCTAGTATATACAATGTGGAGCTCAAGCCAAAGCTTTGTCATTGCAATACAGTTCTGTGATTACTGTATAAAATAGAACCAAGGAGGCTTTGCCCATGAGAGACAAAAGCAGATATGGAGGGAAGATCAAGGATGAGAGCAATAATGGAGAGGAGAGAGAGCACTGAGGAGGAGGGACAAACACGAAGGCGCTCAGTGGATCTGCGCTCGACAGTGCAGCCTAGGCGGAGTAGTCGAACGCAGATCCACTGAGCGCTCAATACAGACAGCATCGTCAGAAGAAAAGGTGATAAAATAAATAAAAAATTTTGTATTGTTTGATATAAATGCGTACCGAACCGAAAGCACTGTATCGAACAGTTCAATATCGATACGAGTATTGTTGCACCCCTAATGTGTATATATATATATATATATATACATACATATATATATATATTTTTATTTTTTTTTTATTTATTTAAAAAAAAAATTAGTAGTTCATTAAAAAATATACTAATTTTCATTTCTGTCAACCACTTTGAGAACATCTGGACCGCTTTTCAGGTACCTATTAAAATTGTAGTTGGTTATTTGATGCTGGTCCCATGTTCTTTTTGAGACGTTAGTTGCCATTAGAGATTTGTTTGCGCTGCGGTCTGACATGGGCCAAGATTGAGAGTCATGGTTCCTTCGGCTACAAGTTACAGTGTATAAAATCTCACCAATAGATGTCAGCAATTTACAGACTGCAGTTAACTGAATTCAGTTTTCTTGCCCCTTCTAATTAAAGTCCATAATCACACCTACAGTGGCTGCTGCAGGACAAACAAGTCTGGTTGCTTTTCATGTGTAGTTGGTGTAAGCCATCAGCCTGCTGTTTACATCAGCTGGTGTCCGCATCTACTTACTCTCGAGCAGACTGTGAACCCCAGGGAATAGATTCCGACAGAAGTCCATGAGTTAGTGAAAGTCACTAACCCTCTTGCTTAAGCGCAGCTGTTTTTGCATCTGTTAGCTGCTGTTAGCTGGTATTTGGCAGCATTGGTGAAACTATCTTTGAAGTGGATCTAACACTGTTGGGCTCAGAAACTTAGTGAATACATTCTTATACTATGTGACTGTTTATCAAAGGGATACTCAAGTCAAACAATAGCTGGCATGACATTCACTTATAACCAGCTGTTGCTGTTTAGCTGAAAGCAGGGTAGCATATCTGATCTGCTGACTGTAATAGTCCTTTACCATTAGTACCTACTCGGTTCGGGTCAGCACAGTTATTAGGTGGTACTACCTTGTACCAGGTACTTTTGTTGTACCTCCTTTGCCGGGGTTCCAAACAATCCGAGGTGATTTGAAAATCTGACGCTGTCAGAAGGCATGCCACCAATTGATTAGTCAGTGGCGTCACTCAATGAGTCATGGATGAGAAGCATCTCCTTCATGAAAATCATTTATAAAACCCAGCAATGAGATAAATAACTATACAAAAAAACAACACTGTGGTCCCAGGGCCAGACAAAAATCCATTCGCTGAGCAGCAGGTATACCATCGCCTCGATGTTCACCTTTGTTGTGGTGTTCATGTTGCATAGAAATGACGTTACAGGATGCTCGGCCACCTTGCTATAATGACCCCATGCACATTAGGTGGTACTCAATTGTAATGGAAAACAAGTTTTGTATAGATAGGTTGCACGGAGTTGCATAGAGCCAATCCGAGTAAGTACTAATGGTAAAAGGGCTCAAGTAACTCTGTCAATATCAGGGATAAATAAACATGTTTATGCACGATTTAGCGTGTTAGACCCGTACTTCAGTTAGGGAGATGATGCTTGCTGTGAAAAGGACAATATTTGTCCAGATGTCTGTCGCATTTTTGAAGGCGACCCTTCTCTTTAAAATTTGCCTCCACAGTACAAGAACACCAACCGGTTCTTGTCCCCTTTGTCTTTGGCACACTATATATGTGGTCGGCTTCAAGCCACATACATAAAGCATCAACAGGCAGAATGGTGACGCCATCTCGTCCACTGTATTTAAGATTGCAGGTCAACATGACAGCTCCTTTGCATTTTTAATGGCTTAATAAGACAAAATTAAAACATAATTACACACTAATCAGTGTTTATTTATGAGTACAATATCATTTTTTTTTCCATTAAATAACCTTAGAAATAAAATCACTGTGCCTATAAAGCTAAAAACATTCCCGGCTAACAACAGTCAAACCTGGAGCAAACAACATATACAGTACAACTCCACTGTTACAAATATGCAACAATGTGATAGTTTTCAGTAAATTCATAATATACATGACTACTAAAAAGAGTTCACTGATAAATATTTAGATTATGCATTGATTAAGAAGTGTTTCTAGTTGGAACCTTCGACTATGGACCTGGTCAACATTACTTTTTTTTGCCAATGACAACAGATACTAGATATGTCTGACATACTCAAGTAGGTAAGATTTCCCATTTTCACCTGTTTGCCTTTTATCATTTGTTAGGAAAGCACCATGCCACTCGTAATTGATGTTGAGCAAAGACAGTTTGGACCTGTTTTGGGTTTTTTTTTTTCAATGCTGTGTGTGTGCTGACACAAAATGGCACAGGATGGTACAAATTCATGGTGCTCAACCTTGTCGATGTTCTAAAGAATCGGATGAGCATGCTCAAGTGCAAGTGTCATAGTTGGCCTTCCGGGGTGCAATCTAAAAATAGCAAAGAGCTGTTCTAAGATGCATAAGAAGTGGGAAGAAAAATCAGCCAAATTTAAAACAGTGTTTTTTGATCACAGCATGCATGCCATAATACTGCCTTGCTTGAAAGACAAGGCAGTAGTGTAGTCTTGCCATATACAAAGACTTACGTGGATTCAAAAGTGAGCAAGCACTTATGAAGACTGGCAAGTTTAAATAACAGGCAAAGAGCTCAGCTGAGAGTAGGCTCTGTGAGTGATACTGTAATAGCTTTGACATTTTTGCAACGCCATTTTTATGTAGCGCCACAAAGTGCCAGGTACAAAGGGGTGACGAGCTGAGAAGGGAGAGGTCGAAGCTGTTAATGCTCACCTTGAATGACAACTGCAGCATAATTATGAAAATGCTCAGAACGTGGAGAGTAATTGGTTTTTTTTCTTTAAACTCAGCAATTGCTTTACAGTCCTTTCTGTCTAGAGTGACCCATCTGTCTCCCTCTGTCCCTAGGGCAGGTGGAGCTCAGATAGAGGCGCGGGCTGGTGGTGTTTGAGAGGAACCATGTGGCCATGCTCAGCCCTTCATACTTCATTAGTGTCTCCTGTTTGTTCCCTACCTTTTTCCCCCCATTACGGCCCATCCACCACTATCCCAACCTCATTTGTCGCCACAGTCTCCTGAGGAATTGGCCCTCCCTCTGGGACATCCAGCAAAGGAAAAAGCATTAGTGTGTACGAGGAAAGACGCAAGCGTCTATGTGCTTATCCCATGCCCCTTAGCGTGACAGCAGTAATGCACATTGCTTACATTTATACATGAGTTTGGGGTTTTTCCCTCAATAATACAGTACACATCTTCAGTTTCTCTTGTGCAGTATACCTTAAGTCTGAAGACGCATGAGCCACTGAAGTGTTAAACTGCTCACTCCGGGTCAAGCAGTCCACCTAACAATTATGGCAAATACTAATACACATATAAAAAAAAGATACATGAGCATATGCAAGCGCAAAAGGTTTTGTTTAGTGCGGATGCTTACAACCTGACCTACCTCTCCCTGAGAAAAGCCATATCTGCACACACACACGCACACAACCCTATATATAAACCTGAAGATAAATGAATAACTGGGTATGCATTGGAGACAAGCCTATGTGACCCTGCACCACTGCCTCTTTCAACTGAAGACCTTCAGCTTCTATTTCTTTCTCTCAGCAACCTCATCCCTCATGCCAGCGTCGCCGAAATCTCTTCACTCACCAGAACTGTGTAGATGTGCATCCTAGTTGGACAAGTAAGACTAAGAGATAAAGAACGAGCACCACAGCTGGTGAAGTACTGCATGTTTATGGGGTCAGAAAATTGCATGAGGAATGGATATAAATGTCCAAGAAATAGTCTCTTTTGAGAATTTGCTTTATAAATTGCAGGTAGTCTTGACCTGCTGATATTTCTATTCCACACTTAATTCTCTGGGTAAAGAAGTTCTTTAAGGTAAATTTAAAAAGGAAATATATCTCCACTAGGGGCATTATGTATCTATGTGTATATGGAAATCACATTTACACCAGCAAATTGGGTAGAAATTCATCTGCTATCTCACACTGATTGGATCTAATGTAACAGTTTTCCTGACCCAACGGAGCTTGAAAGGCTGATAATTGAATGAATTTACCTACTGCTCTCTCTACACTGGAGACAAAGGGAAGTATTCTCACAAAGACAGATAATACCGCAGTTGAAGCTTTTGCAATGAATGCACATTCATGCACAAGACTCAATTTGAGCATACTTTTTTTCCCCGAAACAAAGCAAAACCACATCTCACTGTAGTAAAATGACAACTTGCACTGTTTCTCATGTGATTCTAACCATGGGAAGGTGCTAAATATGGTAACATTAAAAAAAAATCCCACTAGTTTGTCCCCATCTCCCAAGAGGATGTGGTCATATTGAATTCTTTATCATATCCACACAGTGCAAAACATTTCCCATGCTCCCTCAAAGAAAGCTGAACACCCACAACGTAATTACAGTGTATGTGAATGGTGAAAGAAAATGTTCAGGGATGCATTACACTTTCCAAAACTATGAAACAGTAAGAACTGATTCAGTGAATGAGATAGCTTTTAACAGCTAGTATATACAATGTGGAGCTCAAGCCAAAGCTTTGTCATTGCAATACAGTTCTGTGATTACTGTATAAAATAGAACCAAGGAGGCTTTGCCCATGAGAGACAAAAGCAGATATGGAGGGAAGATCAAGGATGAGAGCAATAATGGAGAGGAGAGAGAGCACTGAGGAGGAGGGACAAACACGAAGGCGAACAGATTGAAAGTGTCAGTGCCCCACTTTACAGCAGATGGGGATATCACAATGCACAGCTCTCCTCTTGTTCTCTATTTACTATTCTTCCACTTAGGCTTAGCGAGATGCAACTCTTTAGTGAGACTGTCATGGCACTTGTATAAACACATTCATATTCTGCTGCCCAAACCACAAACAAGTGCATACCAAGATATGAATTCTTCTTCAGCAGTATAGAGTTACTTGTGTCTATTAGAATAAATAACAACAATCACACAGGCACGAAATATTCTCTTCAAGCCGAAAGAAGTATAGCAATGTTACTGAGTTGATACGCACACACATATATACAACCTGTCGTCTTCATCCTCCAAGACTGCTGTGGGTTCAGGCATAGAGCAACCAGCTTGGTAATGAGGGAGAAAACTAATATTTGGAGTGCATTAATATTGTTGATCTGAGGTGGCGCTGAGGCTAAGCATACCAGCCAACGCTTGTTTGTGAAATATGCTGTTATTTGTTCACTGGAAATGCAGCAGTGGCTAGGCAGAGAACATCACTCAGCCATATGCTGGGCAACTGAACCTTACAGATGTTCTCATGCGCACTTAATGGCAATCCATCCTCGACTTTTCATTACTCCTACTGTCTGCACACAGACGCCTATAGTGTGCACATTACAAGCAAACAAAAGTAAAGCTAGGCGCTCACAGAATAAGAAAATAAAATTGTACTTATTTATATTTTTGTTTTCCAGTGTTATGCCTATGCATTTGATAATAATCTCACAATAAAATTATATTAAAAATTCGGTGGTTTCCTTTTCTCATTCATAGACGGAAAATTAAATACATATATGAATCAATATTAGATACAGTTGACCACAACCTTTTACAGAGATTAGAACACATCATTGGTATTAAAGGGACTACGCTGCACTTGTTTGAATCATATCTACGTGGTAGATTCCAGTTTGTTCATTCAGATCATGAATTTTCCTCATACACAACAGTCAGTCACGGAGATCCACAGGGTTCTATGCTGGGACCTATACTTTTTACATTACATATCCGGTCCTAAAAATCTTAGAAACATGGTGTCTAACCAGGTATTTACTTAAGATCACATTATCTTGGCCTCCAGTAACACTGTGAAAAATCTTTTTGACAAGAATATTTCCTTCAGTGAGCACATTCAACAAATATGTAGAACTGCCTTCCTTCAGTTGCACAATATCACTGTATTATAAACACCCTGTCGAACAGTGATGCTTTGTTGGCTGCCAGATAAATTCAGCATTTAATTTCAAAATCCTTCTTCTTGCTTACAAAATCTTGAACAATCAGGTCTGCTGGGAGGCTTCCCATGATGCACTGAGCATTTCTTTTTCATTCATTCATATCATATCACTCCCTGTGTGCCTACACAACTATTGCATTTCATCATTAGTAATAATTTTTAGACTCTGACTTTCTCTCCTTTTGTGCGTCTTTATTCCCATCTCACTCTGCTTTCTTCTTTTTGCCTCAACCTCAACTCATCATGGCAGATGGCTGCCCTTCCCTGAGCCCTTTTCCTGTTTCATGTTTCCTGTTAAAAGGGAGTTTTTCTTTCCCACTGTCACCAAGTACTTGTTCATAGTGGATAATGTGATTGTTGGGGTGCCTTTCTAATATTGTACGCTGTTTAGTTTACAATATAAAGCCCCTTGAGGTGACTGTTCTTTTGAATTTGTGACATAGAAATAAAACTGAATTGAATCAATATTTTTTTAAAGGCAAGCATTCTGTGTATTTACTACCTTTTTATATGATTGTTACTGATAATCCACAGCCTGAAGAGTTTTTCTTTTTTCTTTACTTTTTTCAGCTCAAGTTCTTAAGCATTTCCCAGTTGCTGTTGCAATGGGCAACCCCCGTGTGAAGTATGGCTTCTCAGCAGGAGCTGTGGATAACATCAAAAGTGCTGTAGTGGTCAATTTTTAGATTCTGAGGTTTTCTTCCATAACATGCCTTCTTTTAAGATTAATGGAAGACTAATGAGCAGAAAATGAATACTTTTTGTTTTTGTTTTAGGGGGGTGGGGTAAGGGACATGGGAGTCAGGATGGAGTAACATTATTAAAATTATGCAAAATTTAATAAAGAAATGCTCAATTCGTACATTCAGACACATAATGTTAAAACAGTTTGTAATACACAAAAAATGCTAATGTTAACGTAAGTAGGCTAAACAGTTTCAACTATCTGTTTGGATTCGTTAAGCCTACAGCGATTCACCTCAGCTTAGCTTCTTTGCAGCTTGAAGTTCCTGTGCTTATATGTTTACCCTGTGACAGACTGGCAACTTGTCCTGGGTGTACCCTACCTTTTGCTTTATGACAGATGGAATAGACTCGATTTCTTGCTGAATGGATAAGCAGAAAAAATAGATACATAATTTAAAATAGATGTATATAATTTATATATATTTTTGACCAATATGCATTTCTTATATTTTACTGTGGCACCGTCAAAGAATTCCAATTTAATGCATTAACAGGTATCTCAATCTGTTTTGGCACATAACAAACCAAATATGTGTGGTAATAACTGGAATTTTGGAAGTTTTCCAGCTATGACAGGCAACAATGTAGTGGAGGCACAGTGTGGCACCTCTGGCCTGAAATTGCTAAAGACATTGGATGAGTACACAGGGTATGATTTTTCTTTATACCCGATTTCCTCCAGTGTGTTATGGTGAAAACAAAGTGTATGTTGGTCAATATTTAACTTCAGCTTTTAGCACAATGACATAACTTCTAATGAATCAACAACAATTTCTACTGATGCTTTCTCATCAAACAGGAGTCCAGCAGTGACCTGCTGATACTATTTTCTCCTTGTCTCAATCACTCGTGTGTCACTGAGGCAAGTGCCAGGCCACACAGTCACAGCACACACACATTTGTCTTGTGTCTGTGCCAAAGCAAAGGTGACAGAGATGACACCATAACAAGGATGACTCACCCACTTGAACGCCATATAAAAACATCAACCATTTGCATTCGTCAGCCCTAGGCTAATTTGTTTTGACTGAAGACTTTTTTTTTAATGTGGCAAATCTGTAATTGCCCTGTTGATGTTTTATTTTTATTTTTTTAAACAACTGCTGTGTTCTCCTTCTTTTTGTCCTCACTGTAGGACATCCAGTTCCTTGTGGACAGTGTGTGTCACTATTAATAACTGTTGAATATAGCTCTCTTACCTCACTGGACTGCCTGATTAAAAATGAAATGAAAACGCAAATGAATTAGCACCTCTCTGGTTAGCAAAATTCCTCTGAGTACTAAAAAGGACAAATGTGTTTCAGTATCCGACCCCCTCTCCACTCCCCCACCAAGTCAAAGACAAATATAGTGGTAAAACAAATAATCACGACAGTGACTTTTGTGTCTCGTTTGGGCCGTGTTATAAGTTTTATTTTTACCTACTAATTTACTTGTGTTTTCATTTGCTGGTTGGTAAAATTCAGGCTTTAAACCTATTACAGTTGGGTAAAATAAAACCTTAAAACAAACACATTAAAAACATTTACTAACTTTTCTATTGAGGTGATGAGTTCTGCCCCATCTAAAGCTGATGACACTAGCCCACACTTTATAGGCATGTATTCAAAGAACCACAGAGGAAAACCACAGACCAGGTTCATAAATGTACTGAAGGAAGACATGTAGAAGGTTGGTCTGACAGAAGAGGACCCTAGGGATAGGGTATGATCTGCTGTGGCTCCTTAGCTAAAGCGAGCAACTGAAAGAAGAAGAAAAAGATTCACGAACCACTACAGGTCACAGGTTACGTTTGAATATATAGGTTCTAATAATGTGCTTGCATAAAGAACCTGTGCGGTTACTTTTGGCAGTGAGCCCAATGCCTCTGTCTCAACAGAGCCACTGTAGATTTTTAGCACAGTGTCAAGCTGCATCACGGCCAGGTGCAGGCATTAGCACATGTGGCAAACTAGGGAGGCTGCAGATTGAATTACGACTCAGCCTGATGTGGGAAGAATGAGTAGAAACACATGTGTAGCTCTCGCTAATTTAATGAGCACATTAAGCACATCAGCAGACTCACCATAAAGCGTCTGCAAAGACATCTGCATGTTGTCGGAATCAGGAATCCTCTTACTCTATGCAAATTAAACCACTGCAATCACTTTTTTTCTCTGTGAGAAGATGTCAGTTTAAGGTCAAAATCTCTCACAGAGATCAGTGCTAGATTTTCTAAAGAACAATTTTTCCAACACACACTAAAACACACATGGAAAAAACATTGAATAAACATTTCTTGATATGGAAAAGGTGACCCTATGTGAAGCCAAGGGCAAACTGTTGGAAACAGGCATATTTTCAATTTCAGCCAGTTTCCCTCGGAAATGTCTATAAAAAACAAAGACCACAAAACAGACCACTGTCTACAGGGAGATAATAAGCAAGATATGTACACTAGGCTTATGAACGTGATACACCACTACAGGATTTTTAGTATTTCCAAACAAACTCTGCAAAGCTCCAAATTGAACTTCTTCTAAGCTCTAACATGCACAAACAAATCAACAGGAACAAGAGACAAAGTGAACAGTTAATACAATAGAATCTCAGCTAGCGGGCTTCAGTTGGTCCAAATCAATAGTTATTTACTCCCTCCAACTGGCTTGGGACAAAAAGGAAAAAAGAGAAAGAAAAGGAATATGTGTGCGAGTAAAAGACAGATGCTGAGTAACAAGGCAATCAATTTCAGATGTAAAAGAAACCCAAGTCCAATGCTGCAAGGAAATGAGAAAATATCTGAACTAAAAAGCAACTAATGAATGGTGAACCATGTGTTCTCCTATAATCACTCCATCTATCTTGCTCTGCTTGCTGCATATGCTGTATGATATGTATGAATAGCCTGGTGAAAACCAATCAGGTAAAACCTGAGTTGAGACTTGGGTGATGTTTTCGCTTGATAGGCAGCTTTGCAGAAGTACCAATGTTTTTCTTTCGAGAGAGAGGACGAATGGGGAGGAAAGATTAAGTAGATGTGTGGGTATGAACCCAGTACATGTGTGCTTCCTTGCACATGTTTGAGTGTGCTCAAACACCTGCATGAAGAAGTGTGCAGGAGAAGTGAAGGGTTCTGCAAATGAGGGACTATAGAGGCAAGCTTGGACCGAGAGAGACTGCAATGGTGACAGCAGGGAGATAAGAGAGTCACAGAAAACACCAAGTCAGAACAAGTAATGGAAAAAGGAGGGGTTTAGGGAGCAAGAGAGAGAAAGCGAGTGAGTGGGATAAGCATAAATACCCAGGAAATTGTGTGGACTGTATAGCCCCGACATACAGTGCAAGAGTTGTGAAGCTGCTGTGAAGTTGCTCCGTCATTGTCAGCTGTAAAGGCTCAGCCAGAGACACCACGGATAGATATTAGAGGTCAAATCTCATCCTACAACACCAACCCTGTAATTGAATCTGAATTAAAACCAGTTCTAAAATAATCCATCCCACAGATCACTGCTGAGTGTGTTACAACGAATGACTGAGCTCTGCGCTGTACAGTACATTAAAACCCTTCATTACCATGAATAAATCGTCTAACAAGATATGAAGTGCCACTCCACATTGGGTTCTTCTCTGTACAAGGAGAGGCAATGTACCCTGGGATATAGAGGGAGATGGGGAAAGGAGGGTGGGAGGAGGCACATAAAGAGAGAAAGTGAGCAAAGCAAGATAGTCCAATCACTGTCAGCGAATATGAATTATTCATGAGTTGTAGTTTTAACACTGTCTGCTCACTCCCCCGCTTTGTCACTATTAAAAATTCACACCGACATCTTCGTAGGCCATTGTTAATTACTCA
Organism: Perissodus microlepis; assembly: GCF_051167445.1. Classification (NCBI taxonomy): domain Eukaryota; kingdom Metazoa; phylum Chordata; class Actinopteri; order Cichliformes; family Cichlidae; genus Perissodus; species Perissodus microlepis. The sequence goes on from NC_140480.1 coordinate 24,282,741, forward strand.
TCACAACAACAAAAGGTCTCAGCCGGAAATTGCCAATGCCAACCTTCATTACAAAGTGTGTGAAGCTTACAGATAGCACTATCAGATCTAATGGGTGGTGGCACATCTTAGTTTTCCTTGACAGAGATTTTGTGCTAGCACATCATAGTAACCTCGGCACCTTGGACAGATCTACTAAATTCAATTCAATTCAATTCAATTTTATTTATATAGCGCCAAATCACAACAAAAGTCGCCTCAAGGCGTTTCATAGATACAGAGAAAAACCCAACAATCATATGACCCCCTATGAGCAAGCACTTTGGCGACAGTGGGAAGGAAAAACTCCCTTTTAACAGGAAGAAACCTCCGGCAGAACCAGGCTCAGGGAGGGGCGGCCATCTGCTGCGACCGGTTGGGGTGAGAGAAGGAAGACAGGATAAGAGACATGCTGTGGAAGAGAGACAGAGGTTAATAAAAGATATGATTCAATGCAGAGAGGTCTATTAATACATAGTGAGTGAGAAAGGTGACTGGAAAGGAAAAACTCAATGCATCATGGGAATCCCCCGGCAGCCTACGTCTATTGCAGCATAACTAAGGGAGGATTCAGGGTCACCTGGTCCAGCCCTAACTATATGCTTTAGCAAAAAGGAAAGTTTTAAGCCTAATCTTAAAAGTAGAGATAGTGTCTGTCTCCCGAATTCAAACTGGAAGCTGGTTCCACAGAAGAGGGGCCTGAAAACTGAAGGCTCTGCCTCCCATTCTACTTTTAAATACTCTAGGAACAACAAGTAGGCCTGCAGAGCGAGAGCGAAGTGCTCTAATAGGGTGATATGGTACTACAAGGTCATTAAGATAAGATGGGGCCTGATTATTTAAGACCTTGTATGTGAGGAGCAGGATTTTGAATTCAATTCTGGACTTAACAGGAAGCCAATGAAGGGAAGCCAAAACAGGAGAAATATGCTCTCTCTTTCTAGTCCCTGTCAGTACTCTTGCTGCAGCATTTTGGATTAGCTGAAGGCTTTTCAGTGAGTTTTTTGGACATCCTGATAATAATGAATTACAGTAGTCCAGCCTGGAAGTAATAAATGCATGAACTAGTTTTTCAGCGTCACTCTGAGACAGGATATTTCTAATTTTAGAGATGTTGCGCAAATGGAAGAAAGCAGTCTTACATATTTGTTTAATATGTGCGTTGAAGGACATGTCCTGGTCAAAAATGACTCCAAGGTTCCTCACAGCGTTACTGGAGGCCAAGGTAATGCCATCCAGAGTATGAATCTGGTTAGATACCATATTTCTAAGATTTTCAGGGCCGAGTACAATAACCTCAGTTTTATCTGAATTAAGAAGCAGAAAGTTAGCGGCCATCCAGGTCTTTATGTCTTTAAGACATTCCTGCAGTTTAACTAATTGGTGTGTGTTATCTGGCTTCATGGACAGATAGAGCTGGGTGTCATCTGCATAGCAGTGAAAATGTATGCTATGTCTTCTAATGATGCTGCCTAAGGGAAGCATGTATAATGTAAACAGAATTGGTCCTAGCACTGAACCCTGTGGAACTCCATAATTAACCTCAGTGTGTGAAGAGGACTCTCCATTTACATGCACAAATTGGAGTCTATTAGATAGATATGATACAAACCACTGCAGTGCAGTACCTGTAATACCTACAGCATGTTCTAATCGCTCTAATAGGATATTATGGTCAACAGTATCGAACGCTGCACTGAGGTCTAGCAGGACAAGCACAGAGATGAGTCCACTGTCAGAGGCCATAAGAAGATCATTTGTAACCTTCACTAAAGCTGTTTCTGTGCTGTGATGAGCTCTGAAACCTGACTGAAACTCTTCAAATAAACCATTCCTCTGCAGATGATCTGTTAGCTGTTTGACAACTACTCTTTCAAGGATTTTTGATATGAAAGGAAGGTTGGAGATTGGCCTATAATTAGCTAAGACTGCTGGGTCTAGAGATGGCTTTTTGAGTAAAGGTTTAACTACAGCCAGCTTGAAGGCCTGTGGTACATAGCCGATTATTAGAGATAGGTTGATCATATTTAAGATCGAAGAATTAATTAATGGCAGGACTTCTTTGAGCAGTTTTGTAGGAATGGGGTCTAAAAGACACGTTGATGGTTTGGAGGAAGTAATTATTGAAGTTCCCCAGCTTGTGTAAAGTAGCCTCCTGTCAATCTGACATTGTTTTTTAAAGGTTTTATGCGCACCTTACTATTGACCCAAAACACAAAGCAGAGAGAGTGAGCACACTGGTAAACTGTGGTACTTGGCATTGGTGGAACTACTATGGGCAGAACAACATTCAAACAGGCCTCAAGAGATATGGAAGAAAGGACTGCAAAGGTTTTCTTGAAAAACTGAAGAGTCAAAGAGCATTCTCTACAGGACCTCACTAAAGTTGAGATGCCAGCAATAAGGATCAATGCTGAAAAAAATATTGTATTTGGATTAAAGGATCACCTCAGAAATGTCTAAACATGGATTCAGTTCTAAGAAGAATGAGAAACTGCACTGCCAAAATATGTTTTAGTATTCTCGCTTCAGCTAAAGGAAATATAATGCATTTGAATGACACCTAACAGCAAAACGGTTTGGGATTAAATCTTCTGGATGGCCAAGACCTTAATGTGTGGAGTTTTCATCTTCTCTCTGCTTCTGCTTTCGCAGGTTCGCTGTAGGTATTCTGGCTTTCTCTAACAGTCAAAAGCCTTGTTAAGTTAATTCATGGTTATAACTGCCAATGGATGCGATGTAGATAAGGTGCAGAGAATAAAGTGCTGTGTGTGGCTTGTGGTCTAAAGCACTTTAAGCAGTCAGTAAGCCAAGAAAAGCTCTAAATAAATGCCAAGAACCTTCCACTGACAAGCATTTTCCAGTGTATTATTAGTAAATTTTTGGTTTAATTGCCAGGTGAAATAAATTATGCACAACATACAGTCATAGTGTTACAAACACGTTAACTAGAGGTTTTAGATCTTTGAATCACAAACTATATTTTCATCCAAGTTCTTCATATGCACTCCAACATTTACATATATTAGGTAGAATAAGATGAAAATACTATAAAACTGACAAACATACCAACACATTACAAGTAAATGAGCTGCTCAGCCATTGAATGTCATGCAGTGCATTTTTGTACTGATAGTGTCAGGGTCCCTGTGCCTACCCGGTCGGCTCAGTACGGCTACATATGTTTTTATTTTCTTTTTTGTTCCTGCTCTCTCCCTTCCCCTCTTTCCCTCCTCCCTCTGCCTGGGCGGAGCTCACCTGTGGGCTCCTGCCCTTGGCCCACGCACCTGGTCGCGATCACGCACCTGTGGCTCATCACGAGAGTGTTCCAGCTCCTTTACAAGATGGCAGCTCTGTGTTTCTCGTCGCGGGACCGTTGCCGGCCCTTGTCAGTGTAATCCCAGCTCAGTTACCACTAGAGTGTTTTCTCAGCGATTTGTCTTTATAATCCCTTCGTGTCTCTGTGTACAGATTCCCTGGACCAACCCCTGTGTTACCTGAGTGATTGGAGTGTGAAGAGGAGCGTGAGGAGTGGACGGAGTGTGTGTGTGACTTTCGGCGTCTTTCCCATTCGTGTGTGGACCCCCGGAGCCCGGCTTTCCCCTCACCTTTGTAAATAGATCACCTGGTGTATTGTAATAAAGAGTCTTGTGCTTTCAAGACCTAGAGCCTGCGCGTGAGTCCGTTCAGTCCCGCTGTGACAGATAGTAATGCCAGAAGAGGTTTGGACCTCTGCTCAGCAGAAAATTGGCGACATTTATATAGTATGCACCTCAGCACTGTTTCTGTTCTCATGTAAGTTTTGTCCCATTTTGGGGACCCAAATAATATAAAACAAAGCACAGAAACAAAAAATGTATGTCTACTAAAATAGGTAGAATTTCAGTGACTGGGTTTGGTTTTTTTGTTGTTGTTTGTTTGTGGGGAGGGGGGGGGGGGGGTGTTACAGAAAAAAAATTCCCTCCTTTAGTCTATCTGGCAAAATCAGATGGCAGACACAGAATACACCTGTGCAATGACAACCTTTTTATTTTTATTTTTATTTTTTATTTTTTTCACCAGGGAAGAGAACAAAGTTGGCAGGAACAAGATTTCTTGCCCCAAGAAGCAGAAATTTATACCCTTTAATCCTAAACTACTGTAAGCACCAACACAAAGGAAGCACGGACTGTGTGGCTTTTCTCTGCTGGCCCAGCTAACAAGGCTGCAGGGACATGCTGGAAAGTCATGAGGCAGAAAGTGCAGCAATACCTCTTAGAAACACAATCTGTATTTTGTCACACTAAGTTCTGCAAGTGTATCTAGACATGTAAATTTGGATTTGCACAATTGCATGCTAATGTTTAACAGGCCACTAGTGTGGGTACATTTTTCGAGCCAGACACTGACCAAAGTGAGAGAATGTGTAAGTATGTGTGTGTGTTAAGGGGTTGGGGTGGGGATAGATGGTGTAAACACGCCAGCCTACATGGATTGGGCTAATATCCAGTTTGTTCTCTCTTGCCTCAGCTCCACGGTGGCTGCAACGCAATTTCTTCCAATTGACCTCCCTGCCACTGGCACAATCACTCTCCACCGGAGACACAATGGCCCCAGAATACGGAGCAGCCAGGAGCACTAGCTTGACGCTGGAGGAGTCAGCACTGAAAGGAGGTAGGGATTGAACCAACCATGAGGCGGAAATGAGATGAATTAGAGAGCGAGAAGGAGGAGGCACAGGGAGGTGAAAGAGTGAATTTATTCTGTGGTGTAGTGGCAGTGACAAAGCACAAGCATTTAGAGATCAGCTAAGGAGGAAATTAGAAACATTACAGCCAGCCTTGGTTGTTTCCGGGACTTCTTTCTTTTTGGCTTTTACTTGATTCTGTTTGAATGGCATTAATGAAACTGTAAAGCTACTGTACTCAGCAACTAATGAGAACAAATACATTAAATGTACCTGTTGGTTAAAAACCTATAGGTGAATGAGCATTATGACAATTTTAGAAGAGCTGGATTCGCTTAATATACAAATGTCTCCAAGTATCATTGCAATAACACAAACGTGAGGGATTCACCAAAAGGCCAAGAACTAGATTTATGAGAGCAATAGCCCAGCCAAAGGCTAAAAGGCTTTATAACAGCAAAGGATTTCCAATAAAAGTGAGGTTGGAGCCCTCTAAGAGCAGCACTCTCAAGTAATAGGATTAGTAGAAGTCAAGAGCACGGCCATCTTAACTCTTTCTACTATAGAAATCGCTGAGAAGCATCTCTGCCACAACCAACGCAGCTTTGCTGATGGTGCAAGAAAACCCGCAATTCTGCTCCATGACACAGCAATCTGGCCCTCTGAACTCAAACACACAGATGTTGTACACATGTTGTTAGCCATGCAGAACAACAAGATGTGACTACTCGGTTTTTGTAGTACTAGCCTGGATTGCGTCTAGCCAAGAGACTGGGGAGGAAGTAATGGACTAGAGTTCAAAATGTGTAAAAACATTGTAAAAAATTAGTAGGGTGCAAAGTTTCCATTCTCACTCCATTCAACACAAACTGCTGACTCTGAAGTGCCCCCCCAGCTGACCCCCCCTACGCATTTCCACCTCATCCATGGCAGCTCTCTGGAACCTGTTCCTCTCTCTCTCTCTTTTTTTTTTCGTTAAATAAAATTAGTGCAATGCATCACTGGGTTCATTTTTCCCACTGAAAATCACTTGGTAATCGCCTCTGCACATGAAAGGAAGGCACCAGGGCACCTGAAGGTCGAACACATCTCTTCGCTCACCATGCACTTTCCTTTTTCAAACACGGGAGTAAAATCATTGAATTTTTTTGTCCATCTCCTCCTGCTGTATCACCCCAAACCTCCCCCATCCTCTTCCCACCCCTGCCCCCAGCAGACTTATTCTAGCATTCTTTATTTCTTTCAGTCTGGGTCTCGTTGCTGCTCAGCTGAATTTTTAAGTGTGGGCAGAGTGTTTGGCTCTCCATTAAACTCAGTGAGCCAGCAGATGACTAGGGCATCCTCACTGTTCTACTGTTAAAGTCTATGCGACTGTGGAAGCATGTTAGCATGCATTGGTGCACATAGGTTTGTCTGTCCACACATGTGTCTGCGTATAAATCAGGAATTCTGCTTTCTTCTCTTTGTCCCATGACTCTGCTTAAATGCAGCCTGCTTCTTTTCTCACACTCCCTAATGGGTTGATGGGCTTGCAGTTCTTAGATCTGGCTGTCTAAATCACCATTCAACAGTGTCTCTGTACCACTGCAAGAGTACCCCTTGGCTTTCTGGGAGACTTCACAGTGCTGACTGCTCTCTGTTTTTTTCCCCTACAGAGACAAACTCTGCTGCGGAAGCGGTAACCACCGCTGGGAAATGAGCTGCAGGAAGAAAAGCGTGGAAGAGCAAAGAGTGATAGAATTGGGCAGAGATTTAATTCACCTCTGAGGAGATGGCAGCTTAATGTACATAAAAGCACTATATGGAGAGGAATGAGGGAGGAAAAGCAGCTGTTACAAGGGGGGATCATTGTGGCGGTTTCAAAGCTAAGCAGCAGAGACATAATATAAGATAATTCAATATATTGCTAACCTAACATAAATGTACAGCCTCTAAGCAAAAGATGGCACACTCTGCCTTATTGTTTGCTGTTGCTACAGGGGTCATAGCAGCAGATTTCATGTGACAGAAAGAAATAAGGAGATGAAAGTAAGGCAATTCGATCTGTGCTTTGTTAGAGCGATTATTTAGAAACTCAAAACAAAAGGCTTTGCTGAACACCATCTGTTGTATAATCTTCAACCCTGAGGCCAAGTGCTTTTCAATCAAAAAGTGCAACATAAAGGTGGCATTTATGTCACGTGTCGCCATATATAACTTCACTCTTATGGCTTAATTAACCAAAAACAATACAGCTTTCTACAGGTGATCATTCTACAGGTGAGAAACATGTTTTAGTTAAACACGTTAAAGCAAACATACAGTTACTAAACTAGGACATCTCTTTCTATACATGTTACCATCAGGTTACAGAGCAGTGAGTTACAGCAGTCAGACATTTACAAAGGTTTTATGCCTTTCATTATTTTTTAAACAGAGCAATTAACAAAAAAAAAAAAAAGGTATGGATACTACTGCTCCACAATTAGAGGTCTTACTCTTTCTCAACTCCACTCACAAGACGAGGCACACCTCTTTCCTTTGCACTGTTTAGGGACCTGTAGTTTCCAGTTGGAAGTTTTTTACAGAAAAAAGTAAGCTAACTTTACCTTTGAGTCACACTGCTTATAAATATAGCCAAAATGGCAGCACAGGAAGTATTTTAAACACATGTGTCTATGTGTTTGTGTCCATTTGGTGATTTAGTCATATGTCTGTCAATCTAGTCCTTAATGCAATGCCCAAATGGAGCTCATTGGTAACAGGCTAGTCTTCCCTTGCCACCTAATGTCCTAACGTCTCTATTGACTGTTCCCTCCCTCTTTATGATGGCGACATCGAGTCAGGTATCATCCACACGATGCAGACAGCTAGCCACTGTCCCCATCTTTTTGATTCCAAAGTGTCAGATCTGGGGCATGCTATGACACTCTGGGCTGGCTTTCTGTCCACCCTCACACACTAACACTTTGTTCACTGTCACACTCCACCAGGACGTGCTAAGAAAACAAAACTAAGGCTGTTCAGTCACTGCTCACCCAATGTGAAAACAGACACACATATGTAGAAACAAATATATACGCTTTCATATATGGTGAAGCACACACAAATATCCTTCCTTCCAAGTATTCAGCGGAAATATAGTGTGTCAGCTATTGCTGAGTGGGAGAGGCGAAGGGGAAAAAAGGTGGTAAAAAGACAGAAAATAAGCTCAGACAAAGAACTGAATATGTAGGAGAGAATTCATAAGGAAAGCAGGATGAAAGATGCCTGGCGACATGAAGGAATATAAAGAACAAGAACAGAGTGAGCGCTCAGAAATAGACAGAGACAGAACGATAGACAAGCAGAGCAGAAGAAAGGGAAAAATGTACAAAAAAGCTGAGCATCGGTGTTTGCTGGTCCATTTGGCATTCTTCTCGCTGTCCTGTCTGTGTCTTGTCCAGCTTCTCAACTGTGCAGCTAAGCTATTCAAAAGCCTCTCACATAGCCTTTCGAATTGGGCTCCAAAATTTTCTTCACTTCCTCCCACTGCATCTTACTCTCGCTGTCTCTGAGACTCTTAACCCCCTACAACCACCTCAGCTCCTCAGTGTGTCCCTGTCAAACAAAACTTTTGACACAGGGGAAAGTTTCTATATGTGTGACTGCTTTATATCCCTTCCCTTCTCCTTACCTTCAGTACCTCATCACAGTGATGTCTACCTCTCTAAAGTCTGTATAACAACTACATATGAATTTGCATATGATGGAATATATGAAAAATGTCTAATACTGTTGGCTTTACTAAATGCTAATCATGCAAAATACAGTATTCCTGTCCACCCATTATCTCTCAATCCCACTATAACCCATCTAACAACAACTAATGAAGTCAGGAAAGAACACTCCTGTGTTATTAAAGGCATGGGGTGAGTTTAATTAAACAATGCTAATGAGCAACTAATTAAAAGCTTTCCGATCAAAACAAGCCAGTAATTACCTGGAGCAGAGATGGATAATGAGCACACTACAATCACTGGCAGACAGGCAAACCCATGGAGACCTGAGTAGATCAATTCCCTCAGTATTAATGACCGCTCTTTTTTTCTCTGTCTTCGTTTCTACCATGTCTTCTCTGCTCCAGCTCTTTCAATATGTCAGTCCATAGAGAGGATGAGTGAGGGCTGACATGGAGCTTAGAAAGGAGCTCTTGAGGAAATACTGTAGCTTGAGTGTTGACAGATACATCAAACATGCTTTTTATGCCAATGGCACTCTCTCTCTCTCTCTCTCTCTCTCTCTCTCTCTCTCTCACACACACACACACACACACACACACACACACACACACACACACACACACACACACACACTTCTTCTATTGATCCTAATCTCCTGCTCTTCTTCTCTAGTGGTTTCACTGGTCTCTGATTTTCTCTCTGAATGGCAATTAGCTGTGTGGGGGAAACCTCCTGGAGTAATTCTCTACAGTGACACAACAGTCTTTACTTCCTGCTCATGCTGGCAGGTAAGAGTCTGTGCCTGGGTTCCCTTCTGGAACGTAGAAAAATACATGATATGGCTGATAAGGTCACTGCCACAGACATTGGAAAGGTCACTACATCTAAACCACAATAATGCCACAGGAAATGCATACCTTGTACTATACCCCATCTAGGACAACCTGTGAGTAAGAGGGGAGAAAGCAAGTAGGGATGTCAGGTAAGAGGAAAAAAGACCAGGAATGATACTGCATGACAATAAAATTCTACTGACAGACAAAGAAGCCCAGAGGCCTGTTTGACAAGACAGGAAGACAGGAGATAGGGATGAAAAGAAGAAGGGAGTGAGATGGGAAGACGAAAGAGAAAGGAAGTGATGAGAATGCAGTTGGACACGGAAATATGATGAATGGCCAGAAAGAATAAGGCAGGACAAGTGGGAAATGCAGAGATAGATTCAGCGACAGGGAAGAAAGAGAGACAAATAGATGGATAGATAGCAATGCCCTCTCGGCATTTTTCTTCCTTTTGATCCTCTCCTCACAACTAAAAAGATTATCAGTTTCTCAGAAATGCCTCAGTCAACAGGGAAAATTCTGCATCATCTGTTTCTTGTCTCTCTTTCCTCTCAAGCAACTAAACTCAAGGTATTTTCTTACACTACTGTAGACTGCAACAAACATGTGGGGACAGGTGTATGTGACAATACTTATATTTCATGCTAAGGAATATTACAGCAAATATAACTGAATGAAACAGAAGATTTTAATGGAAAGATCAGCCATGTCCTGTGCAAAACATACAGACTTCATTGCCTTACCCTGCTTGCCCTCTTCATTCTGGATCCATGTAGCATTTAACCACATGGATAGAAATCTGTATAATAAACAGCAAAAATGTACTTTATGGATGAACACTATAAACAATCCAAGGTCCAAATAGAGGTCCATCTTCTTTAAGTAGCACTAAAAGGTTTCCATTATAGAGCAACTGGTTTATTACTGGTGAAATTAAAAAATCCAAAACGGCTCCCTTTAGGGGTCACCACAGTCATCTATAAGTCATCTGTCTCTGTCTCGGCCTATCCCTAGCATCCTCATCTCTCGCACCAACCCTCTGCATGTCCTCCTTCACTACATCCATAAATCTTTTCTGCGGTCTTTTCCTCCTCCTGGCAGCTCCATCTTAAACATCCTTTCTCCAATATATTCACTATCCCTCCACTGCACGTCCAAACCTCAGCCTTGCCTCTCTAACTTTGTCTCCAAATCATTCAACCTGAGCTGTCCATCCAATATACTAATCTTGTCCATGATGGTCATTCCCAATGAAAATCTTAGCATTTTCAACTCTGCCACCTCCAGCTCTGGTTCCAGCTATCAGAAGGTGATGCTCATAACTTTCTCTATTCAAAATATGAATCCAGAGAGGATGAATGACGTGCAAATTAGCCAGCTGATACAGAGACCTTCTGGAGCTTGGTGGGTGTGACTAGGTTATGGAAAAATGCTTCAATCTGGATCAAAGTAAAACTCACTGTGTGAAAGGCACAGGATATTCTGAATATCATGCATGATATTCTGAATTCTACAATGAGTAGTTAATCAGCAGCTTCCCTGAATCATCACGTGCTTTTGTACCAATGCCAGTACGGATGTGGAGGGAGATACGTGTCCAGTCTAGAGGTTGATTAAATTCTTTTATAGGAAGTAAATTGACAATCATATCATTTATCATAACTTCATGTTAAAACTAGACACGAAAACAAGTACATGTGCTGTAAGTGGTTTGTCCTTCCTCATTGTCTTATATTGGACTTTTCTACCGGTGCTGATGCAACATCTGCTTCACAGCTTTAAAAAGCAAAAAAGGGCAATCTATTCTCAGCTTGTTACAGTGTGGGTTGTAGAGTACACTTTCATTCAACCACGCTCAGCTCAGATTTGAACTGAACAAATAATAATTGTTGTGTCCTTCCCTTCCTTCCATCTCCTCCAAAAGGATGCATGAACAAATTAGGAATGGTTTCAGAAACAGTTCATCAACATGACAGATGTTCACTTGGGCTGATGTGTGGGCAGCAAGCACTTTTCCTTTTCACGGTAGTATTTTGGTTTTTTTTTTAGAAAAACAGAGTTATACATTTAAACTGGCTACTTTATAAAACGGCCACCCAAAGTCAAGATCCAAAATTTACAACAAATGCATAAACATTTGTTGTAAAGTTCATCCCCCTCTCAACAGCTAATCATTTTTAATAAAGTCTAATGGAGATTTTCTTGTATGTCACTGTGCTCGCTATATACTGGTGACCCAGATTAGTCCATAAGGGATTTCGAGTGTGGGCCGCAGTCTGCAGGACAAAGCAGCAGATTCCGGTAGACAGCTGCAGCTCAGATCACACTGCATGTATCTACCTCCTCTCTCAACTACTCTCATCTCCTGTCCTCGCTTTTCCACTTTTCTGGTCTTGTGTGCTTAAGGTAGAGGGAAGGCAGATAAGGTGACTTCCTTAGAAATTACCTATCACAGCTTGGCAATGTGTCCGGGCATTTCTGGCTGAGAAATGTTGAATTTGTCAATCCAGTGAATGCTCAAAAGTATTATGCGAGCTCAATTTTAGCTGTTATTTTAAATGAGTCAAGCACTGTAGGTGTATGAATATCAGAGTGCAGGCTGCAGATCTATAAAAGGAAACAAATGTGCTGTAGCTTTTATTCACATTTCTTTACACTTAGATTAACCCAAAGTGAAGACCTTCGCAACCAATGATAAGAGCACATCCATCAGCAGCAGCAAAAGGAGGCCAGTCTTGTATTAAGGTAAGAATGCCCCCTTCAGCTGTATGACGGTCCGTCTCAGCTACCCACCGCAGTAGATAAATAACTGCTAGCTCTCGCTGGTTGTGCTATGAGAGAACATCATAAATTCTAATCCAAAAGCACGGCAAGATCGATTGCTCTTATTACCGAATCTGTAGTTATAAAAAACAAAAGTAATTATTGGTAATGTGCATGTATTACTTAACCTACTGCGTGATTATTTATCACGCACTTGCACTTATTTGTGCATTTATGTATTGATTTGATTTGATTTTTTTCCTTAAGCGAATCTTCGGCATTTAGGGGCCCGCTGTTAGCAAAGCCAATTTCTAAGATGTTCAGAGGCTGCAGTCACTCCTGTCCTGCATAGCCTTTACTTTGGTTGACTAAGTGTTTATAAGGACATCCACTCTGTCGCTGTGTATGCCTGGGAGAGATGTAGCACTGCAGTGTTGCGCTGATGTTTTATGCTCTATCTGGGACGCATCTCTTAGTAACATGCCACAGCCTAACTGGATCACAGATAAAGTGATATGATTGGAACAGATGGTTCGAGGTTCTCTCACTACCACTCAGGTTTCCTGTATAGGCACAGAAAAGACTTCAGAGGACAAACCTGCCATAAGGTGAAAATTGCTTTAGTGTCAGCTGTTAGAATGGAGACATCCATGTGAGTCGCTTAAAGCTTGATGTTTCAAACATCCGATGCACTGCCCAGCTTTAGGTAGTCCTTAATATCTCTCAGCTACCTCAACTTTAGAGTCTGTCGTCCTGTGGTCAGACAGGCTTCAATGCCACCTCTTTTTACTGCTGCTAGTGACAACTGTCTTCACAGTGCTCTAAAGTAGCAGTAGCAGGTGGAGAACCTCCACCTCCACAAATTAGGGGGAAAACAGTATTGTTATTCTGATTAAAGCTTCTATTGTGAGCAACTGGACTGACTGGGAATTGAGATTGCAACTTAGATTTGAGTGCTGGCTGAACAGAGTGGACAGAGTGACTATAACATCTGGTATTACAGAACTAATTGTGATACCTAGGAAAAGGGCTGTGTTATGCACACCGCCTCTCTCCAATCAAGAAGACATTCCACTCATCACACAAGTGAAATACAATTCTACATTATTACCCAGCAGCATCCTAAATGTCAAGCCTGATTTGTAAATGATATGCTACCCCTAATTACATTGATATTTTCAGGAGCAAAACAAACCTCTCCTTCACTCTCTCCATTTCTTCCCTTCTACCCCTTTTTTCTCTTTTTTTATATTATAGATTTTACTGCCATTTTGGGAGAAGAGCAATTCTATTAGTACAGTGAAGATCTAACATTTATGAACTCTCTGATAACAGCTGTCCTTTCACCATCTGGGGTACTAATGTCCTGAAGGTTAGAACAGCCATCTATAAGAATCTGACAGCCACCGTCTAAAAATGAGGAGCGAAAAACACACTGCTCCCTTAAGAACCTGAGCAAAGCAGTAAAGCTCGAGTTGTACTGCAACCAAATGTTAACTGCTAAATGTTAATGTTTGTTGTTACCCTAACATATACATTACAGCACAGCAACAGTAAGAGTAATCCCTCAGGTGAAGGTCCGCAAGGTGTGGAATTCGTCTACAACACTGAAAAGCACGATGATTCAAAAATGAATCCCAGAATCTTGTATCACATCTGATTTATATGCACGCTCAAGTTGCGTGGGGAAACTTTGGCCACATCCTTTACCCTACAGTGTCAAAATGTCAGTGGGAGAGCAGTACTTAAGGACTTTGAGATGATATAGTATTCTGAGAATGTGCAGCAGTGATATATGAGTATACCACAGGGGTTAGGACAGCCTTTGAGCTATGTCAAATGAGTCTTCTGGCTCCAATAGGCAGCATTGCCCCTTAGGGCCAAAGAAAGGGTCATGCTAAGACTTTTCACAGGAAAGATCATTCCAACATCTTAACCCACTGGGTATCACTATCGTCATTAGAGATGTTTTCGCAACATAGCCTTGGGACAGAATAAATGAACCTTTAGACAGAATAAATGGCCGGTCTGTAGAATGACTTGCTTTACCACTTTGAGGGCAGAGCTCCATAAGTCCCCGGCTTCCATTAGGAGAGACAATGTGATTCTCTTTTGCGGCCTCCCCATGGCCCTCTCTCAGTGTGAAATGAGTAAAGTCTTCAGGTGCATCCACCAGTGAGACGGACAGACTGCCCTCAGCTACTACTGATCAGACATGGATACTGACTGAGAAAGTTGGCACAAAAAAAAGACGAAGCGTCTGAAGAGAGAGCGCACTGGGGCTCCAGACGGTCTGAGAAGAGGAGCGTGGGCTAGTCAGTGCTGATCTGAGAATCCCGACAATCAGCCAGAAAACGCAAGGCAGACACAAGCATCCCATTAGCCTTTGAATTTAAATGTCAGTCTCCACTGGCCTAGTTCAGCAGGCTATTCCCCTCTCCCCCCAGAGAACAACAGTGCAAAACTACAAACAAAAGCACACAAAAATAAGTCAAATGTCATGTGAGACTATTACAATGCAGTACAGGCTTTGTTTCATTTAAGCCTTCTGCTGATCCCGCAAATATGGTCTTAAAGCAACGCTTGCTGTCTAATGAAAAAAAAAAGGTCAACAGTAAGCTGTACTGACATATTAAAGTAAGAATAAGCAGAAAGAACTCAAGAAAGAAACATAACATAAAAGAGCCCTATATTTTTTATCTTCCAAGAACTGATAGGACCTTCACAGTTATTTGTAATGTTTTCATACTAAAACAAACATTTTAAGAACTAAGAATTATGCTTTCAGATAGAGTTTGTATTTTTTACATGATAAAGATTCAAGGTGTAGACATTTTGGTATTTCTGTACTATGTTCAATTTGGTTGCAGAAGCCTAGGGGCCTGCCCTGAGTATGGCCCTTGATGACTGAGTGCTCTGTGTGACATTTCCTGGTAAAGGCCATGGTCAGCAAAAATATCTCCACAAGGAGTACCGCCACAATTTCTCTATCTCCCTTTACGATATGATAACATTAGCCTCATTTCCTGTTTGAATATCTGGTTTTGCAAAACAATAAAACCTCTTCGCCCCTTCTTGAGAGAAGTGGAGAGCTAAGATCCTCAGTCTTGTATTACTTCTCCTGTAAATTCCATTCTCAGTATCAACTGGTCACTGGCTGTTTCAGACATTATGCATACTTGAGGTTAAATAGACCGTTAAAAGAGAAAAAAAATCCCCTGACTTAAGTAAACTTCCTTAAAAGTAGCTTCTAAAGATAAATGTCACAGTTGGTCTATTAAGGAGCCATAACAATGGAAACAAATGGACACTCAGGAGGACAGTTTGCGAGCCAACACAGAACTGTGGACCAATTTATACACTCTAAACATGGCAAAAGCAAGCTAACTGGTGCCAAAATACTCACACAGTATGCAACTGGCATGCAAAGCACTCACTCTCCCTCTCTCTTTCCGCACTAATTGCATGTGTAGTTTAAGCGGGTATAAGTACACTCCATTGAACAATGGAATTAAGTTAACAACATCTGCATCCTTTCACTGTGACACTCTCCACCTTCCATCTTCACTAGTAGAAAATACTGGTTTAAATTATAATGGCCCAATTATCTCTTTGGTTTGGTTAATATATTATTGTATATACTAAACAATATCATCTCTACTCTCCTTAACTCTTTCATGCATTTGTTAACTAATGATCTATTCTTGAGACAGGTATACTGTTAATAAAGGAAAACATCGGCTTAATTAATGATTAGTGTTACCTTGTGTTTTTGCCATGGCAACATATCACTCGCTGAGTTTTCCGCACTCAGAAAAAAACCTTTCATCCCAGTACTGAGTGGCCATACATCGCATAGCATCTTATCTCATCCCATCCCAAACAGCAATTAGCTAACCAGAGCCACCGCAGTCTAAATAACATCCAGCATCTCACTGTGGCCAGAGTTCATCATCCTATTACACACATTCCATGCAACTAACCTCCTTTTTAAGATCTGCTCTCCCGCATGCATACACACTCCACCGAATGGGTATGAGGCTGACCTATTTGCCATCACATGCGTTGCAATGTGAAGATTAAATACGAGCACGACTATGGAATCGAGAACAAATGGCAATTTGCCAATTAAAAAAAGGAGAAAAAAAAAAAACACCACTGTGGCCACAGTGGTTTAAAATTGTAAATTTAAGCGTAACATTTTCTCTCCATTTCAGCCAAAAACAGTTACTGTTTAACAGATACAAAACTGGGTGTTAGCATTTTATATTTGCAAAGAAATATTACACTGAATGCTAAAACTGCACTTTAGAAAACAATGCAGTTTTACTGAGTTGTCCTCTGGCTGTTGTTTTAGAAATCAGATTAAGCTGCTGTTATCAATTTTAAATAGATTTAAAGTGCATGATTCAAATTAAATACAGAAATACATACATGAAAAAAAAACACACTCTTAAGCCCAATTACCCCTGGGAATGAGAAGAGGAAATAATAAACACATAAACACACACACACCGAGAGTCAGCGGCACACACAGAGAGAAAGAGAGACAAAGAGCAAACTGAGACACATTGAGACTGATAAAAAATGCAGGAAGCTGGTTTAGTAGTGACTGCGATGTCACCAGGGAATTCACACAATTGTTGACTTTCATGTAGAGAGAGACAATGAGTTCAGCTTCATTGACTTCTACAGATGCAGTGAAGCACAGTAATTACCATGGCTCAGACAGAGGAGGCGCTACTACCACAAACACTCAGCACTATGGAAGGCAACACACACACATGCATGCCAACAGAAACACATGTGTTAACCTTAACTGCATTTTTAACTAGTGCGCACAGGCAAACAAGGAAAACGTACAATAAGAAGTCTGAGATTATTCTCCAGTCAAAAGGAGAGAAGACGAGGCAAACTGTTGCAAGTGTAAATGATAGAAGTGGCTAAACAATATCAAAGGCGTAGGAATGTGCAACAGAAAAGAAACACATAGACTCAAAAGTATGAAAAAATGAGAAATGAGAATCCCCAAACAATCTAATCTGTCCTTGAGTGCCCTCCTACTGCAGCATTGTTCTGTCAGAGCCAGATAAGTTGGGAGGCGCTGCAGTGAGTGAACAGAGGCGAGGAGAGAAAAGAGAAAATCAATGATAACAGTCTCCACTTGCCACAGTAAAGGACTGGTATGTGTGTGTGTGTGTGTGTGTGTGTGTGTGTCTGTGCGTGTGTGTGTGTTGAATGAGGGTATCAGACTTGCACTGACATTCTGGTGTGGATATAGGGGCATTGTTGTATTTGTGCAACAATTATTAACAATCCAAAAACAATAATAACACCACCATACAAGGTCCAATTTTACAAACACTTTTTCACTTTCCTTAATATCCACAGGAAGCTTGCTCTGTGGTCAAATACTAGATGACAGACACAAAAGGAGCCAGTTCTTTCAAGTTCATATTCAAATCCCTTTTCCCATGATGATGATATGAGAATATTTTATGCTTAATGTGCAGACGTCCCATCAGATGGATGTAATATATACAACCTCTTTGTCTTCCACCTTTGGTCACTCATCCAAGGCCCGCTTAATTCATTAAATACTATCTTAAGTGGCCAAACTGATGGACTTCCATTATTCAAAAAGTTTCATAGCAAGTCCTGCAATACAATTACCTCTGAGAACTGGTATCTAAATTAAAGTTAAATATTTAGAAAGTCTTCCTAAAGCTGCTAGGGGGATCGAGCTGGATGTTTTATGTGTTCATTTCCAAGATAAATCTGACTGCAAACAGATGAAGAAGAACATAATTTGCTGTGTGTGTTCTGAATTTCCTCAGCGCTGCGGTGTTCTCCGTCTAAACACTCAGTGGTTAGAAAGCATGATTGTGCTTGTCCACATTCAAATTCTGACACACACACTCAGACTTGATGGTGGATTTACAACTGACCACATCCATCTTTAACCATTTCACAAGAAAATGTGAAGCTGATCCATTTGTTACATTTGTATTTGTATGCAACAGGAACTGGACTAAGACTAGTCACAATGAGCTGATGAAAGAAACCAATTCTGTTAATGAGAAGAAACTAAAACCACCTGAAATAGAGGCAATAGTAAAAAAGAATAATAGAAAACTGACAGGATACTGAGGACAATCAGTCAATGATTCATTCCATCAGTGATGATAATTGCCATCCACTCCATTACTTTAGTGAGCTCACAAATTTTGATTCATTCATTACGGTCACACAAAGAATTTTTTCAGGGTCCTGTGAGGGCAAACCAAAATTATTCTGAAGGCAATAAGGGCAAACCTTAGCCCAGCAACAGTGCTTTGTTTGATTGGAAAAATGCTTAACCACCTTCGCTGGTTTTTGACTTTGTTTCAGCTTTTTGAGGTAGAAAAGAATCCACCAAATCACTCCCCGAAGCTTATTAGCCTGGTTGCTCCTGACAGGGTTCATTCTGCATCCATTACAAAGTGCATGAGTATGAAATTTACCAATACATGTAGTCATATGTGTACGTATTACAAATTACTTGAATAATTAGTTTATAGAACAGTTCTGTATCCATCTATCTGTACATCTATCTATCTTAATATACACATTGAGAGCTACGTGTTCTGTTAAGTGCAAAGAGTTCCTTTGTTTTTGGCATAGATTAGTGCTTCAGCTGTGAGGAAAGGACAGCCCAATTTGTCAAGAGAGTGCATGGAGCTAATCACATCAAAAGAACTGCTACCCAGTATAATATCAGCCCATGAGCAGGATGCCTAATTCATTAGTCTGCATTTGCAGGACAAATCACTTCTATGCTGACATACAAAAGTACCACACACACAAGCAAGATGAGGCAGTAAACTTGTAGCAGCCTACTGGCATGAAATAAATGACAATGAAAATATCTGATTTGATGATATTTTCCGTGCAGTGGCTCTCGCTGTAAATCTCATGCAAGGTAAACTGATGCTGCAATGCATACTGCAGCAGTCATGTTTATGCAAATGTGTGTGCTTCAAAGAAAAATGACCTTTTCTCTATGGCACAGTTTGATTTAGAGCACCTTACCCTATAGCTGCTTGAGAAGAATTATGGATCCAATGGATGAAAGATGTGTCTTCCTCTAAGAAGAAGCATTTACAGTATGATGAATACTCTACCTTCTTAGCTAAAACAGAAATGAGCTGTGCCCTTCAAATCAGTGTCATTTATCTCCATTTTCTCTGGCCACTGGGTATCATATCCGAGTCAGCATTTCTGCCCACCTTCCCCTGTGAAGACAAGCCCTCCTCCGAGGTTTTTCTGGCCAGAGACGAGATTACTGTTAAGGTGGTAGACCACAGTTATTAAAATTCCTGGATCAAAATCTTGCCAGCTGGTAGGTGTGAACCACAGCGCTAAGATATTTATTGACTAAACAGAGTCGTTAAACTGCAGCATGCAAAGCACACACACTTTACAGCCAAAGCTAGCAAGTAGCTAGAGAAACGCTTTCTTTTTTTTATCTTGACTTTTAAAAAAAGTAACAGCTATGATTTAGTGATCTTATAGGAAACGTGTATTGAGTGTACATTTTACATATTTAATAAGGTAGATATCATAAAAGCCCTTAGATGCTGCCTGTCACATGGTGTGACTACACTGTTCCATAAATCCTTTTCATCAGTGTTGTTGTTGTGAATACTGTAGCATGATGAAGCCAAGTCTTTTATCAGCATCCCCATCAACGTCTTTATTCTGCATTATTGTTCGATTTTATCCTGTTCATCTCATTCAGAGGAAGAGAAAACTTTCTCAAGTCTTCATCAGCTGGCACACACAATTACACACGGCTTTGCACTTGCACCAGTTTTCCCATAAATAAACGCACACGCTTATGCGAAAACAAACAAAGAACAAATTCCTGATTCCAAAGCCATTTTCTTAAAAACACAACGGGAACTGTCAGATTGCTGTCGCGAAAACTTTGTGATTTACCAAACTATGAATAATTTGTGCATAAATTAAGTGAAGGGATAATGAGAAATGCCACACTTCTGTGATGAGAGGAAATGGAACGCAGCAGTGGCCAATCAACTCGTGAAGATTGGAAACAGAATCAACAACCTCACCTGACATAAGAAACATGCAGGGATGAAAAACCTGACTGGAGAGTCAATAAGCTTTCATGCTCTGGTGTCTGACCAGCTGTAAATGAAGGGGCAGGAGCTTCTGTGTGCACATGCGGAGATGAGCTGCTAAAGATAAGATGCACTGCCTCCTTAGCTGTCTTTCCTAGCTGCAGGGGATTCTGTTTCTCTGTTCTCTCCCGAGCTTTGAAGCTCTAATGCCTCTGATCTGTCATCTATCTCTTGCCTCCCATGCTGTCCGGTGCGTGTCTGCTCATGAGCACGACGATATGACAGCACTGCAGCCAACACACAGCGAGTCAGGTGGCCAAACCCTTCTTTTAGAACAGACAGTCTCTGCTAATGTAAATTTATTAAAGATCCCGGCACTAATGAAACTGTTAAATAGTAGCTGGCTGCTGTGAAAGGTGTGTCATTTTGTCCAGATTACCCTGCCACAGTCTTTGAAAGTGTATGCATTTATAACCAATGGAAATCAGATGTTTCTCAGCAGGGTGTGCTAGTGTGCTGATGTTTTCAATTACAGCTATGCTCAGCTACCGACTACTTGATTATACGGAAGGCCCTGGCCACCAGTGTAGAGCTGAAAAACCAACGTGTCTGGCAGTTCAGTGGATCCAGATTTTTTTTTTCCTTTTTGCTAGTACTGGTGGGCGATCTGCACTATGTGAGGAACCCTGACAATACCCCCCACCCCCCCACCCCCCCAACAAAACTAAAAAAAAACCTTCTTGCTCTCCCACAACCCGGGGGTGTCTGGCTGGGAGGCATGTCAGCATGTATCTCCCTACAGTCTGTCTCTTTGCCACCGTGGCAAATCAATTCTTAATAAACCATCTGAAAGCTTCCTCTGCTATACCTTTCATTTCCCCTCCTCAAAGCTGCAGGGCAAATTAGCCTGCCAAGAGGATGATAGGGAGCAAGCGGCAGAAGAAAGCAACCGAGAGGGGGATGAAAAAAACGACCCAACACCTACAATTAAATTAACAAATCACTGTTCTTAATTAATCGGGGAATTACAAGCAGAACTGTGGGTTTGAGACGTGACTGACATGGCTAGCACTCCCTGCATCTGCTTTTGTTAGTGCTGCTGGGGTGGGGAAGAGGAGAGAGGTAAAGGGGGAGAGGAAAGGCAGATGAAAGCTTAATAAAAACTCTCCGCAGAGCCCCCTGAACAGAATAGCGAGAACGTTACCTCTACTCCTCCCCTTCTTTTCTTTGGTTTCCTCTTGCTCCCACTCTCTTATCCTTGTCATTCCTCCCTTACTTACGTCTTCTCCTCTCCCACTCTAACTAGCTATTTCCTTTCCCTTTTCCCCCTTCTCCCTGCCCCGTTCTCCCCCGCATTGCTTTTGCTGGTTCTCAAACCCATGCTTGCTAATGAGGTGTGGGATTGACAGCTGGATTACACCATCGCTTTGTAATCCTTTCATTTCTCTATGTAGGATAATCACACCGCAGACCGGGGCCTTACCTCCTGCCTCTAGGGGCAATCAACAATGTGTGTGTTTACATAAAAGCAGATGCATGTGTAATATTCAGTTAACTGTGAGTAAAATGTCCTGAGGTTAATGCAACTTTCGTTATCTTGACTGCACACCGGCCCAGAGTATGTCAATCGTCAAGCAAGACCACCAGAATTTTACGACGTAGCCTACGAATGAATGAGTGTTTATGTATTATCGTGTCCATGCTTCAAGCAGCAAAAGTAGTCCATCTGCTTGCCTTCCAGCCTGTCTACATCTTCTCATCCCTTCTCCCTCAGAGATGAGCAAATATTGTCTTCCCTTGAACATGGCTGCTCCTTTAGCCCTTCTCCCTCTCTACCATTTCTCCTCCCTTCGTCCCCATCCCTTCTTTACCCCAACTCCCTGACAGGAGCTTGCTCCCTATGCGGCCACAGGATTCACTTTGTTTTTGATCATTCTCAGACTCAGAGCTAGACAACTTATCTGCTACTCTACATTCTCCCGGGCCCAGAGGAGAAAAGCAGGGCCTTTTATTACCCTCGCTCTTTGCCTCTTCCTCTGATGTGCAGAAAGAGACAACAGTCAGATAGGGAGAAGAAGCAGAAAGAGATTCGGGCCAGTGTGCTTTTAAAAACGTGTTGGTCCCAAGGCTTGAAATGGCTGTCTCATGGAGTTTGACCAAGAGTATCACAGGGCTTTTAAAGTCTTACAAGCAAAAATGCTACATTGTCACAAACCAATATTCGCCATTATACTCAGGGTTCAAAGTAACAGTTCTCCACAGCAATCATCCACTGTATTCTAGGATAAGCATGTGACCTTGATGTTGAAATCAACTGCAGGTTCAACAAATTAATATTCTTCATGGTTGTGGGTTGTTGTTTTTTGTTTGGTTTTTTTTGATGAAGTAAGTGAATAATGTGAACATGAATGCAACAAACAAATACTGATTGTAAAAAACTGAGCTAAATTTTTGTAAAGCACAGTGCTAGACTAGTGGCCACTGCAGAAATCCAAAAGAGATTCACTACATCCTTGTGAATTGCACTATAACCCTTTATCCAACAACCTTCATCTGTTTATAAGGTTTTCATTGTTTAGTGCTGTGCAAATATTGACTGAGTAACTGACTATGTCCCAGTTATTAACACTCAGTGAGAGCAGTTGCCACTATAATGATCTGTCTGACATTCTTTTGAACGTATTTGAATTTTATCGGGAAAGAGGAACAACACTGAGTTTCACACCAAAAATACTATGCGATTTCTACTATGTTATCACAGAATTTCAAAATCATTTTTAGGAAAATCATATTCTTGAAAAAAGCAAACAGTTTCTTTTTCCTGCAGATCTCAAACCTCAAATTTACTGCCTGTCTTGGACTTTGTGAGCAACGTGCACAGGGTTTTAACTGTGTTAACTTTGACACACTAGAATACCACAAGGAAGTATATGAATGTCCACATGGATGTGGAAACCTATTAAATTATTCACACCAATATCTAACATTTTAAGGCCATGTACGATAGATTAAAGCTGAGCTACGCATCAGATGTTCAAGATCAGAGATGACTTATTCTGCTTCACGGCTATAACACTTCACACTTCTGATTCTAAACAATAACAATACTAAAATAATGCAGAACTGCAGTTTTGACAGAAGAAGTGGCTTAATAAGTAACTGTCTAAAATGAAATTAGTGTTCATTAGTGAGAAAAGTGTAAAGCAAATGCTTACTGGTTCTTCTCATAGTTGTAGTTTTTCTTAAGATATCAACTCTCATTATAGTTTAATAATTTAACATTTTGGATTGAAATTTGTAACAATTTACATTTAATAATTGGAAAGTAATAATAGCTGACAGATAAGGATTTGTGTAAACTGCCCACAATAGTGAAACAATTTAACATTTGAAAACAACCTCAAAGAAATTTCTACCAGCTAACACAGCCCCATACTACTGAGAGAAATGGGAATTCCCCTTTTGGGGAAATCAATAAAGTCTGTCAAAAAGCCAACATCTATCTTGACATGAATCAACAGAAACTGTTTGCAAAGACCTGGGCTCCTCTGAAAGCGCCTTTGTGAGCCCCTTATTAGCTTTTAGCCTGTCGAGTAGCGTAGGACCAGACACCATGGGACTCATCATTGTCTTCTGATTAATTAACATTACTGGCACTGTGTTTGTCGACCCCCAGCTCCCCAGCTATCCTTTTCTTCCTCTGTCCCCTGTGTTCCCGCATAGTTTCCTTGTTCAGAGGCAATGATTCGCCTATGTGCTGAACTTAAGAACTTAATGGAGAACGTTCGCAAGAAGAGCAAGACACAATTAATGATTATCAGGCGGCCATGTCTTCTGAGGACTTCCATCCTTAGTTTAACCAAAAACAAGGGATCTTTAAGCAAAGGGAATGGGATATGAGATTGTAATGCTCTTGGATTTGCCCTGCCCACAGAGAGATCATAGAAATCTACTCTTGATTAGAAAAGGGTGCGAAATGGACAAAAGTCCATTAATTAAAAATAATGATCTCAGTTTGGGGAAACTAGGCAAACTGACGAGATAGGTGAGAATATTGTTTTCATACCGCTGTTATGAAACATTTTCACACAATAGTCCTAAATGAGATTTTACTATTTTAAATTTAATTATGTTTTGTTATAAGAAACTCAAGTTTAACAAATTGAGGAGAGACAAATCATCCAAAGTGAGGTCATGCATATTTAATTATCTCAGTGCTAAAACAGTAATAGAAATTAAATTTGAAGCAGTACATCAAAAGAATCCTCAACTAGAAAATGGTAGTTGTGTCTTTCCCATAAAAAAATTGAGAATGTGATGGAGGTGTGGCAGCTGGATCGTCATTTTTTTGGGTTGCTTTCAGAGTGACTTGATTTCCAAGTGAATCAATTAGGATCTAATTAAAATCCTGCCATAGACAAACTGAGGAATTAAGAATGAGTGGGCAGGATTAGACCACAACAGTGTCTGGGTGTAGGCCAGAGCTACAGTAGAGTAGTGGGCAGCCTCAAAGTATCATAATGTGTTGCTGTTTTTCCTTTTGTGTCTTTTCATAATGAACAGCATAAAATAGCACCATAAACGCTAAAATGCTGGCTGTTTCAGGGAACAGAGCCTTATCGTATACTTCCTTTTCAACCCTGATCAGAGGAAAGTGTCTGTCCTTCTGTACCCCACCCTTTATTTCACTCTCCTCTCTCGCAGTAGCCTAGCTTAAAGACATGGTCACTGTGACTCTTGAGGAAAGAGAAAACAGCCTTGTAAGCTTATCATTATCCTGCTGGTGTAATCCCTGTCCACCACATTGCAGCAAAAGAGCAGCCCTAGGAGTGCCTTGCATTCCTCTTGCTCCTTGTGAAAAAACTATTTCACCAAAGACAACAGGGACACCTTACAACAGCTCCTCTGCAGTCTTAGACTTTATGCTGCAAAAAAGAAAAGAAAAGGGGGAAAAAAAATATATTTTTAACCTTAGACAAAATGTGCATGTGTGTAAGACAGAGGGAGGGCAGGAGACAGAGCCCTAGTAGTGTCCCCTTGTCATCTTACAGCCTTCAGAGCCCATGCAGACCATCTGTGCATTAAAGAGGTAGAGCCCAAGCAAAGTATTTAAATGGGTTTAATGTCTTCAAGAGGGCCATAACCTTGGTCCTGTAGAAGCCCAGAAGACCCATCATACCAAGGCAGGAGGTCTCTTAATGTACGAAGCAGATGACAAGGATACAGAGTTCACACACACCACCGAGTAACTCAATCTGCAGGAAGTCTCTCACATTTTTTCATTCATTCTCGGTTTCCCTTTTACCCCTGTCACCCTTGTCCCTCCTCCCCAAACAAAAGGAGAAGATGTCAAAAAATCCCATTAAAAAATAATGGCCTCCACCTGCTTTCTTTCTGTTCTCATTCCCTCCTGCTTGCCTTTCTAATGACCAGCTTGGAAAAATCTGGAGGTTACCTGCTATGCACAGATCACCAGTCAACCACCCCAGTGCACAGTACATTCGGCGACAAAATGCACACACCGAGCATGCAAAAGCACATAACCACTCCGCCGCATGATTTCCCAAGCCTTATAGTATTCATCAAAGGGCAGGTTTGCAGGTGTACCCCTCATCCCACCAACGCTCCTCATTAATCTCATAAACCACTTGCGTCTAGACTTTAACAGGGGAAGAAATGTTCAACCATGTGGTTAAGTCATCTATACGAACCTCTCTGAAAAATCCACACAAAATTCTCTGAAACAGCTATAAATCACGCATGAGGTTGCAAATTAAGTAAATAAATGTCAACTGGATATTTGTAAGAGCTCCCTGAGGTCAGATTAGTCTTTGGTCTGACGGTCATAAACCAGCACCTGAAGTGTCTTCACTGCTTTACAAAACGTCCAACAAATGTCAGCCCTGTGCTTTTCTGCAATCAATAACCACTGAAAACAGGACTGTGTGATCTTTTCTCGATGGCTGAATATCCTTACAAAATTACCCATAAACCATGTAATGATTGAAACAGATGGTGTGGACAGAATAAAGATTTGTGTGGTATTTTGCACCATAAGAAAGATTTGATAGTTTTATGGGAGAGCGCAGCACTGATTCTTCTTAACGCTACAACTGATGAGATATTCCTGCAGTGTATGTTTTAACTGTTAGCCAATAGTTCAAAAAACAAAAGCTCTTTTCCTTCTTTAGATTTACATATTCATATAACAAAATGTGGTGGGCCTTGAATGATTACAGGATATGTAGAAAACTGTTGGCAGTAGCTGATTAAACCAAAGGATTACTCAAAAGAATATTGTGAGATACAATGAACAAAAACTAGTAACAAAGGAAAGAAAACAATGTGCATGATTTAAGAAGATGACTACTGCATCAACTATTCCAATTTGACCTGTACAATATATCAGTTGACCAAAATCACATAGTTTCTCCAGCAGCTCCAACTTCACTGTTTGAAATAGTCACTTCATTATCTGCAGCACAGCATGCATCACAGCAGAGTAGATGGTACTGTAGAGTTCAGCAATGTTTTTACTGTAAGTTATTCACTAGTTTTGGAGCTACTATGCTGTAAAGTTAATAAATAATGACCCAATCATGAAGCATTTGATATCCACGTCTTTTTTTTTTAACTTCTTAAAGTCTGCATCAGCATTGGCTGCAAAATCTAATCTCCATGAGGACACCTGTCTGCTATCGATCCAGATAAAATTACAGGCTGTGTGCCAAGAGATTTGGGGCAAAACAGGTCATCAAAAGCATCTAATTGTGTTTGAGGGTGTAGGGAAAGAAAACAAAATGGTGCATTGCCCATGCATATGGAAAGTCTTAAAAGTAATCTCATCTTTTATTTTGAAGCCTTCGAAGCAGACTTCCATCCCTTCATCATCAGTGCTCATAACCATTAAAGCATGTGTGTGAGCTTTGATTTTGATGAGAAGGGCAGGAAATGTTACCCTAATTCATGGCATATTATTAAAACCTGTAAGGCACAGCATCTGTTAGTGTATTTGTAATGGCGTGCCATTTTTTTCATATGGAAATAGTTCTGTGCATTAAACTGGGGGTGAAATTGATACTTACTGTATATCAACTTCTGAGCTTCAAGTTGAAAAATGATGTTAAGAATGCAAAGCCTATAGCAATAACAGCCCAGCTATTGGATTTTGAAAAATCACCTTAAGTCTCATAGAAAAGCCTCACTAACCTAAGGCATGTGAGACTCATCACCCAGGGCCTTCGAGTTGGCTGCTGGGAGAGATTTTCGGGAAATAATATCCTGGAAAAAATTACAGGTCTTAACGTTTTGTTTTATTCAGAATTCGAAGTTCTCTGTTGTATATTTGCTCGTATTAGGGCATTCTCAAAATGAGCAAAACTCAGAGTATGCTAGAAAATACTATAAATGTGCAGAGGTGGAAAGTAACGAATTACATTTACTTGCGTTACTGTAATTGAGTAGTTTTTTTGTGTATTTGTACTTTTTAAAGTAATTTTTCAAGTCTGTAATTTTACTTTTACTTAAGTATATTTTTTAAAAAGTATTGTAGTTCGCTACGTTTTCAATCACACCCGTTACTGAGTAATTTAAAAATAAAAAAAAACATTGTGCTTCGGAAATACTGCAGGGAACAATGGGTAGTAGAACAAATTGGCGCTAAGGTCACGTTAAAGATGGAGTCTGACATTGGTGTTACGGATCCAGTGAAAAAAGAAGCCCCGTCGAATTCTGCTGACCCTGAACTCGAAGAAACGGATGTGAACCCCTGGCCGTATTTAAGGGACCATTTCGGCTTCAAGTGCAAGAAAGGCAACAGCTTTATTATGCAGTGTAAGCTGTGTTTGCCCAGAGAGACCGAGTTAGCAGCTTTTAAAAATTCCACATCAAACCTGCGCAAGCATGTAGAGGTAAGTTAAATACAACTCGTACCGTTATGGTAGCAAAAAGGCTGTGTTCAAATTAATCACATTACGTTAAGACATCTGTGAAGAACACAGTGTTGGTTGGTACTAGCAACTTGCTGTAATCGGGCACGTTGTTGTCCACGCAACTTACATTTTTTTTACTGGGTTGGTAAATTGCCAAAAGAAAATGTGTTTACCTACGTTTTTCCTGTTTGTTAATAATAATAATTTATTTTAAAAAATAGTTAAATTAAAGACAGAAGCGGCTACTTTCTTACTTAACCCACATATGTTCACACTGCAGGCAAAAGAATAACAGAGCGCTCACTTACCTTAGATTAGTCAAAGACAGCTGACTTCTGTTACTTGTTAATTAGCACTTGCAACCTCCCGTTAACTAGCCTGTTACTGTCCAATAAAAAAAAACACGAGGTATATTGGTATAATTTACCAGCGGTAGCTATGTAATGCATTGATGTCTTATTAGGGACGTCAAAAAACTTTCTCTCAAACTTAACACTGGCCTGCCTGCCTCAGCTGCCTTCGAGCGTCTCTTTAGCTGTGCTGGACTACTGTTCACTGCAAAGTGAGCAAGGATGAACTCTACTAACTTTGAAAATCAACTGCTCCTCAAAATTAACAGGAAGTTCAGAGAGTAACACTCTAGGATGGATACAAAGGAACTTTAATCTAGAGGTACAGTAGGGCAGGGCCAAGTTTAAAAAATTAAAAAACATTTTTAAAGCAGCTGCCGTTCAGTTCAGTACTTGTTCTCTTATTTGACAGTTTAGAACACATTCTCATGTGAAAGAATGATATGGTTTTGTATTGAAAACACTGTGATACCTGACAGTTTGGTTGATTGGTTTGGTGACCATTATCCATTTTCATGTATATACTTGCAGTTTAACTGCCACTGCACTTTAATTTGTAAAGTTTTTCTTTTCACTAAAAAAGAACTACTTTGAGATTTATATCCCACTGTCTTTTTTTGCACTACTCAGAAGCGGCTGTCCTCCTGCTGACAGAAAAGTAACTATGTAACTTTTACTCTGAGTACATTTTAAATGAGCTACTTTTTACTTTTACTTGAGTACATTTTTAGACAGGTAATTTTACTTGTACTTGAGTAAAATTTCAGCAAAGTAATAGTACTTTTACTTGAGTAAAATATTTTAGTACTCTTTCCACCTCTGTAAATGTGACAAGAAAAAAGTGGCACTGAGGGGAGAGAGAAAGGATGTGGGTCAGAGAGGCAAGTCATAGATTTATATGGCATCAACTGAAGTTGGAATTTCTACTTAATGGTAGCATCCCTATCTAAGGTGAGAGCTGGTGTATATTTATGTGTGCGCATGGGAGGGAGCGGAAGAGAGAGAGCGAGTATGAGATATAGAGAAAGAATGCTTTGTGGATCAGAAAACATGTTTATGAGCACAACAGTAACCCTGAGCCGGGATGAAGGAAAACCATTCTGTTAAAAACAGAACTGGTCACCTTAATACAGACATTCAGACGCTCTGGCTGATATCACTGGAGGGGTCTCGTTTTCAGCACGAATCCGAGCATCAGTGGAGGTTCTAGAAACAGTGACAACTGCAGGAAAAATCTACAGTTCTTTCTGAGAAGCTGCACCATGGATGTCAGCATCCTTAAAGCTCAGGTACTGACATGTCAAAAAAGAAGGACCTCGCATATCAGAATTCATCAACTACGTCCCCATGTTCTCTCTCTCCCTCTCCTCTCTCACTAAACTCAGACAAATACCACCACAGTCGCAAACACAGAAAGTGAGGGCTGCCCAAAACCACCAGTAACCCAAACAAAGTCCAAGGTCAGCAGAGTGGGCTCACTGAGCTGAAACCACCAACCCTGGCTTTCATTACCAGGAACAGAATCAGCAAAGGGATGCAGGGACACATGGGATGAGGTTACATTCACCAGCTCTGTTTATCTCTATTGGGTTGGCTTGAGTCCAACTCATAGCTTCTCTCTCATCTGCGAGATACAAAAACTCCAAATGTGTTGATCCAAGCATCAACACTTTAAATTATTGTACAACTCACTGTTTGTCTGCAGAAACAGAGAAGAAATAGGACCTTTCTCTGAGTTGTGTTTACTTGTGTTATACTGATTTTACAAGTAATTATTCAGTGTTAAAGGTCTTGGAATAATGTGCTAGGAGAAGCTGTCATAAACAAGGCATACAAAACGGGACATCGTTAGCACTCGATGTGTCATGCATACGTATACTAACAATATTAGGAAAAAAAAACACACACAAGTAACTCACCCTCTTAAACCCCTCCTATAACTATAAAGACAAACATGGCATTTGCCATTATCAATACTGAGTGTGCTGCTAATATGTGCATGTTAAATGTATAACAATCCTCAAAAGTGTTGCATTTAGAGCAGCCTTATAATCAATCAGAATCCATTATGCAGTGTGCTGTTTAATGTGTGTTTCAGCTATTAACTTTGGAACTGGCATGGGTTTCCAGATAAATAAAGAGCAGATCAATTCCCACAGCCAGAACAATGCAGCGTGCAGAATTAATTCTTTTTAATGTTTATTGGATAGATTGTGCTTGTCAGCGAAACAGTTGGCCACAATGCACAGAACATTTAGAGGATGATCTAAATGAGCACCATTGTTCCAAAAAGACCAAGAACAATATTACTACTACTAATAATAATAATAATAATAATAATAATAATATGAAGAAGACAAAGAAGAGGACTGAGAATCTCTAAGTGACCAAACTAACACCACCCAAAAGAAAGAAAATATAAATGGCTGATGGCTGACTATAAACATGCCAATAACGTTTTTCTTGTCAAATGTAAACCACAATATAAAAATTAAATAAATAAATAACATTCCACAAACTTTGGAATATTGGGGTTCCATACAAATTTCATTTTGACTTTGCAAAGAGATTTCACTGTGGCCTTGAACATTGTTTTAGGAAATTTTGGTCATCAGAGTAACTGAAAATTATAAAATGTGAACTGTAAAACCTTCCATCTCCGGTTACTGACCTGCTCTGTGGGCTCAGGCATTCTACCCATCATGGTCAAGGTCCCAGTTCTGTCCTCCCCATTAGTCTCCCCAGTGAGATTAGACTCCCACACAAGCACACACATACACAAATTATTTATATATATATATATAGACATACATATATATGTGTGTGTCTGTGTGCACGCATGTGTGCCTGAGTGGGTGTCATTACTTCTGCCCCTATCTGACGGTTTTGGGTTAAATAATGTTATTATTAAAGTCTTTCCAGAGCTGCTCCCTTGCCTTCCTCCAGTGACACCCTTACCAGCTATAAATCAGCTGCCTGAGTCCTGCAAATCACATGGAGTGAGTGTGTGCTTGTCTAAATGTGTGTGTGTCTGCTTGACCACTGCAGCTGTATTCTCAAACACACATGAAGATGACACTGCAGCTGTGAACATTTCAAGCAACGCCGATGAAAAATATTGAATGCGAAACCTTAAGAATGTGCTTTCCGTGTGACTTGAAAGTAACCTCGCAAATAAACTATAAATCTGATTTATGAGCAGATATCATAATGGGTTTGCTGTGATCGCGTGAACCTGACTTTAGCATGGTTTACATTAGGAGTGAAAGTGCCATGAAAATGATGCTTAGGCCTCTGTTGTTAGTGGTAAAATGAATTCCTAACACTGAAAGCAACCATGTTAGACCACTAAAGATTAGTTTATGTGTAGAGTGAGAAAGAGAGACAATTTCATCTACCTGAGACCAAACTAGATAAATAATGCTCTGTGAAATAAATGGCTTCTGTGCAGCAGTGATGGCTCATTCCGTGATTGTTTGTGATTGTGTTGACACCCCCTGCTGGGCTGAAGACATCACTACCACACTGAGAGCAAGTTCACTGCCAGTGACAATGTCCCCCATCCAATCCCACTCCCAGCCAAGATATAATATGCTGAAGTTAACTAAACACTAAAATCAAGCTGATATCTTCTTTCACTCTTATATCACTCCAGCAATGAACACATATAGACAGATAATATAAAACAAGCAAAAAAATAATGTACTGTATCATTTTATATATCCTTAAATCAAAATTTCACTGGTGTATGTGTGTGTGCGTCTGTGCACGCGCACACTCAGGAAAGAGAGTCTAGACAGCTGTATCCCCGGCAGGTCTCTCACAGCTAAGGAGAGTGAGAAATATATACCGCGCAGCTGCCGAAGACACAGTCGACCCACAAAAGAGCTATTGTGCGCCCACAGCAAAACAATACAGCTTAGCTGAGCTATGAGAAAAAAAACCATTGGAATCAATAGAGAATTGCAATTAGCCCACATTGGCAGGAGCAGTGCCAGATTAGACACAGGATGTCGATTCCATTTCCTGCACTATAGGGCCCTCAAACTTGGTTGGCTCATTGTGTAATTGGAACAATACAAATACATTTGGGAAAGACGGAGTGTGAAGATGATAGTGCTAAAAATTACTGTAATGAAGATAAAGATGATGATAATACTCTTAAGACACTGAACAAGGTCAAAAACACAAAAATAAATGCAAGCGGGTATAACCCAAAAGTAACAGGCAAACATTTACAGCATCATTGCATAAAATATAAACAAATGCATGGATGTGTGCTACTACATGAGTTATATTTTTACAACATCACACTGCAACAACAGACCAGGGTAATTACGAGCACAAAATTGCTCCAGTTTGCAATTTCTGACATCACACCGAGCTTCACATGTACATACCCATGTGACTAAAATGATTATTTTTACATTTCCACTTTTACAACAATTTTCCAAATGCACAAGTGGTGCTTCGGTAATCTTAAAAGCAATGTGGCCAAGCACTGAAAGAAAACACATCACCATACACACCTCCTTTTACTTCGTTCAGTGCAAACAGTGAGGTCTTTTGCTCACCCTCTCTCTAGCCTTGACAGAATGCAAAATAACTGACTTGCTAATTAAAGGGCTTACCTTTAAGTATGCCCTGACCTTGCAGTACATCCCTTGAAATCAGCACAGAGTAGAAGCTTTGTGAGAAGCCAGGTTGGCAGGGACCTTTGGAAGCGTGTACCCCATTATTCCTCTGGAAGAAAAAAAAATACATTGAAAAACATCGATAAACATAGATTCCATTGATTTCTTTCCTCATTTTTGGCTCCAAGCTTTAGAGAAAAGCAGCATAAAGAAGAACAGTTAGCAGAAATAAATTCAACAAGTTTATCAACTCTTTCTGCTCGTGGCTAGGTGTAATGCTGATTAAATAGTCACACAGTCCAATGTCAGTGATAAAATGTGCTGTGTTAGTCGCTCCATGAAGAAACCACCCCAGACAAAATGAGGACAGATGTAGTTAAAAGTATTGTACTCAGGCTTAAGTGACACACGCGCGCGCGCACACACAGGCAGCACGCGCACAGAGGAAACCTGCATGAATGCAGAATAATTGTCTCCCTGCTTATTGTGGGTCTTGTACTAACGGAGAGGTCCAGGGCTATGAGGGGGGAGCAGCACGCCTGTGCGCACTAATCAAACGGTCTGCAGTCAACTTTGCACCCAGCATTTAGCGCTCACTGTTATTTAAATTAAACGATCTGACCCACTACAGCCATGGCACACAAGCAAATGCACGCGCCCGCACACACACACTAGCAAGATTGGCTGGACAGGAATGGAGGTTCAACACACTGCGGGGACATACCGCAGGAGCACAACATTTTTTCAGTCTTTTTCCGACATCCATATAGCAGGAGAGCAATTGCCTCCGTCTGAGGCGGCGGAGAGAGAAAGATTTAGGAGCTACTCGGAGCTCCGTTAATAGTCCACTGGCGCCGACTTAATTCTGGATTCATGAAATGACGAAAAAGGCTGAAAAACACTACATAACTTTAAAGTTAACTTTTGCAAAGGCATCGCTTTTTTGACAAGTGAAACTTAAGGCGATGGTGGGCTGTAGCTTAAATAAGCGACATGACCAAGTCAGTTTGAGAAAAGAATGAAGGTATCACCTTGGGTGAATAACTTGTGCCGTGATTTAAGTGGTGTATGACAAATGATGATGACCTGCCGGCGATTTAGAGAAATACTGACAAGGCTTATACGGAGCGGACCTCGAGACTTACTTTTTTTCTTTTTATACATTGAAATTCATTAGGGAACCAATTAGCGTGCCTACTTGTAGGGGGATAACGGCGAGCCCCGCGTTGCTGTACCAACACACACCACGGCTTCCTTCTGGCTGCATGACTTTATTCGAGCTTATGTGCTGTATCAGAAGCTTTAGTACAAAATGAGAAATCTCACCCAGAATGTGTCAAGAAGAAGGGCTGCTGTCAGGACCAGAGCGAAGTCAGTTCTCATCGTGGCGAGGAAGCGACTCAATGCTGCCCGGACAAAAGAACCAGAAAGAGGGTCGGTTCGTATTTTTCTTTTCCAAAAATTATTCCCCCTTTCTCGGTCAGACTGTTAGTTACGTCCCTCTGCGCGCTTAGTGAGTGTGCTGCCCCGAGTTTCCCCGGCTCTCTCATCTGCAGGTGAGCGCTCCGCTCAGCACCAAGGCGCAGCCAGCGTCACTCTCCAACCCCTCCTATCACTCGGTGCAGAAAAACTCCACACACGCACTTAAAGAAACACTCGTTGGCGCTTTGGATCAAACAGCCGCACTGCTAACGTCTTTCCGAGGACCCCGACATTTCAAATCCATGTCCTATTGCGAAGGCGTCGCAGTTTTATGGTCGGATGAAACAGTATGCCCAAACATATGGCAAACTCGTCAAACACCAGCCATCAAACTTCCAGCATTGCTTTACAAGCATGTAGCTTTAACATATGTTCATTAATAGATTTCTCCAGTTAACCAGTTGCACAAATGTTCGTAGTTTGAGTAAATGGAGTAGGTCAGGGTTGGTTAAAACAAGGTAGCATGTGCGACATATAGGCGACTTAAAGCTCCAGGTGACCGGGACAAGTATTAAGAAAAGTGTGTTAAGAAAAAAAGAAATGAAGAACAATTTTTTAACATGACTCAACAGATGGTGTTTTAATAGCAAAATACTTTCTATTTATATTAATACACCATTAGTCATGCATTTTGCTGATTACTTTGAATAGTATCGAGGTTTGTGGTATGTCTTAACAGATGTACATTGAATTTTTTTTTCTTTGTGATAATCTGAAGCAAAGACTTCATCTGCCACAGTGAGGCCTGGAGGGGTTTAAGTCCTTTATGTGAGTACAGAAGTTCAAAGATGTTAAACAGAACTTTTCATTTTGTTGACATGTGGAGTTACGGGATGAGACTCTGAGGCTCACACAATTTCAATACTGGCTGGCATTTGGCAAACTCACCAGAAATGTAGCCTTTGTTTTCAGCCAATCTAGTACTTTTTCTGAGACTATAAAAGAGAAAATTCACCAAAAGAAAAGTCGAGGTTAATGTTAATCAAATGTTAATTCAAAAGGTTTTCAGTGTGAATCAAAATGTCTCACAAAAGCTGAACTTAGCTTCTTTTTTCTTCAACTGTGCTGCCCCCCACCTGCTCCCCAAAAAGGTCTCCTAGCTAAAAAGGGCAGACAAGCCTATGTCCAAGAACTGGACCTTGCATCCCCATTAATCTGGGTCAACTTATTGCCTGCAGCCTATTAGTATAAGCAGGACATGTACCCAACCAGTTTCTTGTGGCTACAGAAAACCTTTCTGAACAAAAAAAAACATCACATTACAGAGGATGGACTGCCTTTCTGGCCTTTTGAGCTGCTAATGACCTTTATATTCTGGTGTCTGTAATTGGCAGACTGGTCTCCATATCTGCTTAGTGGACCAATAGGTTCTAACCTTGTGGAAAACTGTACAAGAGTGTATTCAACAAATTTCCTCTGTGCAAAATGTAGGCATTTTACCACCTCTCTCATCCCAGTCCCTTTGTCACAAAGATGAACATTCATACCCACAGTCCTTTATATTCCTCATGGCTCTTGTAATATGCTGAAGGTTTCTATCTGTCTGGTATGCTGTGACTGGCAGGTCTCACTTTCTCTTTATGTCTCTGTGTTGTTTTTGTGTCCAAGAGAGGGATTTAGTATATGTGCATTAGAACAACACAGAACTCTGAGGTTTTGTAGTAATGCAATGTAAACTATGATTAATGCAGTGTTAAGATATGGATAAGCTGTGATTTATACACAGTTCTAACAATATTCAGCATCCATTCAGACAGTTTTGAAAGAAATGAGTCATGCTAGTATGGTGCAGGACAGCAGGTAGAAGACCTCTTTGCAATATTTAAAATGAATCAGCTAAAGCAAAATGCAATATAGCCATATCTTATTGTGTGCACCACTTTTTATTAAAGAATACCACCACTGGCAAGCCTACTGCTGGTTCACCGATGCTGAGGGCAAACAGCAGGAACTGTTCAGTTTGCATTTGCAAAAAGTTCTGATATAGCTTTAAAACAATTGATAAATAAACTCAATACTTCAAATTGCTAAGAGCTCAACTTTGAACTACAGACATTCAGTTATAAACTATTAAAAGACATGGGAGTAAAACACAGAGTAGATTTTGAAACTGCACTTTCTCTCTAGTCACCAGCATGGCAACATGTCACATGTCAGGTAGGGTGTTGCAGGATGTATTCGCAGCTCGGCCCAGGAGGTCACAATTACAGGCTAAACAGTGCCTGTGGAAACACAGCACTTGTTGATCTGAGTTTTCTCTCCCGTGAAAGTCACGCTACATGCCCACCCAACACAGTGACCTCCACTTACTTACTTTCTACTTTTAGAGGACACACTACTTTTTGAATCGTTGCTGAATGTTGGCATTAGATTTTAATGGTGTGCTGCAGAACTGCTCACTATGAAAACAATTAATCAGGACACTGCACTGTTAGTCTGGGAGACCTTAACATTTTAGTCAGAGGACACCGGTGAAACAATCAAACTTGCTGTAAAGATATTTAAAATATACTTTAAAGATATCTTAATTGTTTTATGATTATTAAGCTGATAATGATGATGGTTGTTGTTATTTTTAAGCTAGTTTCTAGGAAACAATGTGAGAAAACTGTGCAGTTTTGTTGGTATATTATTATACCTGCTTAATATGGTTTGCTGCCAAAACAGTATCACTTTTTTTTTCCTGGTGTGTCGCAACTGGATATTTGAAGTGGATCCCCTGGGACCTGGATTTTGAGCTGTGTGCATTAGGTTTGTTACCACACTTGGTTGTTATCACACTTGGTTGGATTTGGATCTGAGGAGGCTGAAGACATGGCCAGTACCTGCATGTTCTCAGAGCTTTTCCTGAGCATTTTTCATTGTGTGGCAGAGTGCAGAGTGCTGTTGGGGATCAGTGAGTGTTGTTGTCATTCCTTGGTGTTCTTGGTCTACTAGAGTGTTTATGTGGATAGCATATATCAAACTAATATCAATATGAATTCCAGGACTCAGGGTTGCCCAAAAGAACTTTGCATTTTAGAGAATCAAAGTTTGTCTGTCAGACATTTTAATATGGAGGCTGTCTTCTTTTCTGGTTTTGTGTATTTGATATGTTTTTTATTACATTATTTAAGAATTCTATATGAATATTATCTAATGGTTTTTGGCTTTTTTTAGTGAGCTTTGACCTAATTTCATTGTGATGCTATTAACAATGGTATAATGACAATAAAGTATCTTATGTCCTATATTTGATCTAAAGTTTTGATCAGTTATTTATTTATGTCAGAATTAAGCGAAAGTTTTAACAGTGAGGGTCCACAGTTATCTGTAAAACATGGTGGAGGTTAAGTCATTGTTTGGGGCTGCATTGCAGCCAGTGGTGTTGGGGATCTTTATGAGGGACCAAGCAGCCAAAGCAAAGAGGACACAGGCAAAAAAAGTATCTTCAAATAGGGTTTTCTTCATTTTAACCCTCAAAAAGTCCAAAATTAACAAAATTCAAAAACATACTTAGCAGGCCCATAAAAGAGGTCAACTAAATATAACTCTACAAAAAGGAATTTCCAGAAACTTAAACAAAACAAAGTGAGACACAACTTAACTCACAAACTGACCTAATTACAAAGACACATGAGGGTAGGTTTTATAATGATTTGGCCAAACCATTTACACACAATAGAGGGGAAAACAAAAACACACACTAATATTAACTAAGCACAGAATAACCTAACTAAACCTAAAACACCCCTGCTCCTGGTAAGCCCATGGTTGGTCCTGCTGAGCAGGCATTTTGTTCCCAGAGTCCTCAGCCACGCCTTTTGCCCAGACAGGAAACAGCCACCGCCCAAACCCAGGTAACTGGGTAAAGAAAGAGAAACATAATTAATATAACAAAACATTTTAGAAAAAACACACAATGCTACTATGTGAGCGCCTCATAATATCAGTGTTAGGTTTAACCAAATTATTAATGAATTATATTAATGAAGAAAACTGCAAAGCAAACTAATAAAGTGAAAAAATGGACTGATTTACCCCTGTGTGGCTGATGCCATCACAATCTTACCAAAATCGATGGAATTATCAATATAACAAACTACTGTTACATTTTGATCAACACACAATACCATTGGTGACAGCTTCATTTTTGCAACAATGATCCCAAATACACTACCACTGGAGTAAAAGTATACCTGGATAGAAATACACTATAAGTCATTGATTGGTCTGTGCAGAGCCTGGACATAAACATTACTGAAGCAGTGTGGGATCATCTTGACTGAGACCAGAACAAAAGGCATCCAGCATCCAAAGAAGAGAGAACTATTTCTGAAGACTACTGAAAGGAAATGCAAAAAGCGTGCCTAAGAGAGTTAAGGGTGTGTTGGACAATAAAAGTGATCATACCAAACATTCATGATCATCAGACCTGTACAAATTCCAACTCACCTTATATACTTTATTTTTATGTATTTTGGTATGTTTCAATAAGTCATTGCTCCCATTTCCCATTTTCCTTGAAAAATATAAAGGAATTAGCGGGTTACTCAATACTTTTGCACTGTAATATAAATAAGTTATGTTATTATGTTATAAGATTTTCATACATTCCATGCAAAACAACTTCTCGTCCTCTAAAAAGAAGTGTGGTGGAGAGTGATTCTTTTTCCCCTTTATTTTCTTTGTGTTCTTTGTTTATTTCAAGTTTTGTGAAGACTGTTCAAAAGAAAGGCATTTAAACCAAACAAAATTATTCTTTGGGTGCAAATGGTATATTTACTTTTTCTCCCTCTTCTTTTTTCTTCCAGTAGGCAAGAACAAGAATGTTATGAAAAAGGATTTCATTAAAGCACCCATGTAGGTGATGTATTCCCCCTTCCCAAAAAGACCAGCCACCAATGATCTTTTGCTGATGATGATATCCATGTGTCGGAATCTTTAACCGTGGTTTTCCAGTCTAAATTTTCTAGTAAGTAACGCCTAAAGGAATTGCACATGGATTTTGTTTACACCAATAGTATTTAAAAAAAAATATATCAACAGCATGATCTTTTATTGCAGACTTTACACACATGAATATTAACTTTCTTTACTTGCTTTGAAATATCTGATGTATTTCCTTATTTTTTTTGTGGGATTTTTTAAAAGAAATAACAATGAATGTAGGCGTGGATGGCCTGGAGTAAAAAAGTTGAACTTCACTACTTAAACACACTGTTAAAATAGTATTGGAGATGACATACTGCATTTTTCAGCTTTATCTCAATGGTCCAATTTATATAAAAAGAAAAAAGTCAGACAGGTCAATGTATAGCTATTAAAGTGAATTTGATATCATGTCAATAAACTTGAAAGTGTGTGACAAATATTGATTTTGTTAGTTAATGTGTGCCTCTGTCTGGGCATGACACTCCAATCGTTCTACTTCAGTCGGTTCAGCTTCTGAGAAGTATCTGCTAACTGAGGTGCTGTGCCTTAGCTTTTTATTTTCTGCCAGATTGTTCAGTTTTCCTACCTTCTACTAAGCCTATGCTCACTTCTTATTCAGTTAAGTTCATTCGTAGTGTAATTTGCCCATTAGAAATAACTCCTCGTCTCCCTGTGCTTCAGGCCCACAACCTCTTCACCAGCTACCTGTCTGCCTCGCTTAGCTCCACACTCACTCTGTCACCAGCAGCCCTGATTGTCTGTACTGCTTTAAGCTTTACGCCATCAGCTTGCCCCGCTGCCTGCCACATTCTTTACTCGGCCCATCTACAACCAGGCCCAGTCATCTGCCAGCCAACGCTTAGCAACATTAAAGCTCCTGTCCACAAGTTGCAGTAAATGTTGTTTAACTTCTACATCGTTTATATCTGTGTCCATCATGTGCGTCCACATAGACTCAGTTCCTTAATAGGGTCTATGCTTAAAGCTCTTGGCACAGATAGAGCATTGTATTACTCCACACATTATACGAATATACCAAGAAGCAACAACTAGTTCATTCTCAGACAAAACTGCGATAACATTAGCTGGGCAAACAAGTTAAGGTTAGTGGTTATCTAAG
Organism: Perissodus microlepis; assembly: GCF_051167445.1. Lineage (NCBI taxonomy): Eukaryota > Metazoa > Chordata > Actinopteri > Cichliformes > Cichlidae > Perissodus > Perissodus microlepis. The sequence continues at coordinate 24,323,282 of NC_140480.1, forward strand.
CTAGCAAATTAAAGGCATAGAAACTGGCATTGGATATTGGCCGAAATAATAGTCGCATTAGGTCACTCGCTCATTAGTTGGTTGTCTGTTGGCATTTGCTGTTTTTCTGCACTTCTGAGAGAGGGTTAGTCCTCGCTTTGACACAGCTTCCTTTGTTTTTATCTGCATGAAAGGAAAATAACCTGTAGGGAGTCCGCAGCAAAGTTCCATGATGTGTTTTGATTTGATGTGGCTGCTAAAACGGAGGAGGAACTAATTAATAAAATTAACAATGAAACTGTAACATTTAGGGCTTAACAAGCATGAAGGCAGACTTCTAAGACCTTACCCAGCCAGTGTTACTGACATTATTATTTATTACACCTGTGCTGTTTTAAAGCTCTGTTCAGTATGCCCCAGTACCAATCTGTATGCTAATTCGAAACAGGGACTGTGTCTTTTGGTTTTTTAACAGAGTAGAAAAGTTTTCTAAAATTAAGGGTCTTCCAAAAAGTCATCCCCCTACCCCTAAAAAGCCATGAAAATGTTTTATTTTGCTGTCAAGTTAAAGCTGAGTCAAAGCTCTTTTAAAGCTGCATTCAATAACACAAATGTGGCACATTTTCCTGGATGTGGGAAACACAAAGGTTTATTTCTTATGGATTAGTGAGTATATATTGTAAACAGTATGTACACTACTGCAAGCCTTTTCCCTAGCATTTATAAACATAAAAACCCCCACAAAGGATTTTTTTTAAATTATGATTTAGAACTCTCTGCCGTAGATGTTTAGGAGCAGACATTTTTCAGCATGTCTTTAGCAGAGTTTCAAACGCACAAACAAATAATGCTGCTAATGGACCATTATCCAAACAGGGTTATTATTCTTCGGTTTTCCATTTTTGATATTTTAGAAGCAACTGAAATTTGTTTTAGTTTTTTTAAACCTATTGTGTCACAGTTTTCCTTTCCAGCTCTGGACAGCAGGAATCCAATTTGACAGTGATGACAGGAAATCTAAAGTTGAATTTATTACGAGTTTGATGGCAAAAGAACTGCATGAGATTCATTAAAGAATCATCTGTAAAGCATATAAATACCAGCAAAAACTATTAGATTAAAACAGAATTTAATTTCTGTTGATCATTAAAACATGAACGGATGTTTCAGAAAATGTATCTTGAGAAACTGAGTTTTAAATAAAGAAGGGTCAAGCATAAATACAGGGCGTGTGCTTATCATAATTTGTCAGCAGACAGTAGCTATGGAAAATGCAATCATATGAGCCTATTTTGAATTTGTTCAAAAACACCAGCATCATACTGTTAAACTCAGATTGGGAATTGCCACTAAGCTGCGTATCGGGTGCTTCATTATGTCATCTTTTATTACTGTATTCAAAATAGTCAAATAAACTGAAGCCTGGGGAGTAGCAAACAGCTGGTTCTAATAGCAATGAAAGAAAGTAGGGGAGACAGGTGGCATTGCTCTTACTTGTCTGTGCACATATTCTTAGGGGGGCAGTCATCGTGCTCTCCTGATAATGATGCTTTCATTAGCCATTGGGATGCCAGACATGTCCCTTACACTAAAATCAGAAGGGATCTCTTTGTGTGTGTGTGTGTGTGTGTGTGTGTGTGTGTGTGTGTGTGTGTGTGTGTGTGTGTGTGTGAGAGAGAGTGAGACTCGGGCACTCAGTGAACTGATTTGGTTGCAGTTTGGGTTTCGCGTTTGTATTCTTGTCTCCACTTCACTCCGAGCCCATTAATGCAAATTATACTGAGAAAAGAGAGTGAGTTAAAGTGCAAAGGGTAAAAAGTAAACCCACTGAGCGTCGTAACAATCTTTATAAAAACTGTTAAAATTTTCTCTCTTTATGCGCCATCAGTAAGTCTGAATAGTCTCTTAAGACGTAGAGATTCTCTTGTCACCCGCTGTACTAGTTTGTAAGAAAATATGGCTGACACATTTTTTTGGGGAGGATTTTATTTTTGTGGGGTATGAGGATATGATCCCATCATTCCTTCTGGATTATGCAGCCTCTGGGGTTTCCCTGTGTCAGCCCCAGTATCCTGTGGTATTGCCAGTAGCTGACGCAGGAGGCAAGGCCCTCAAAGGTTGATGACAGATTCAAAGACCCACTGACAGCTCTGGAACAATGACCCGGGCAGGGATCAAGGAAATTCTGGGCTTGGAGCAAGACAGAATACTATTGTTTGATTTCCCATCTTTGATGGAGACACAGTGGAAAGAAAATACAGATTGATATCCCTAGTGGCATAGCAGTGGCATGGAACCTTATGATATTCAGAGATCAGAAAGCCAGCTGCAAAGTGGTCAGGCGAACAATGTGGAGCGGTGGGTGTCACAGCCTGTGAAATGCATGGAAAAAGAATAAAAAATTGTCAGGAGAATGTGAAATTGTGCCATTCAAATTTGCCCATCTGCCAAAATGAGTCATAAAAAGTCCTATTGTGTATGTTTAAGAGAGTCAAGAGTCAGCTCAAAATAGGCAAGGCTATATATTTGAAACTGTAAATTTAAGATAATTTAGAGTATTTACCTTTAATTATTTAAGATACACAAGTATCTATAGCGTTTGAAATTCCCAATCCATCACTATTTGCTTCCCATATGGAAAAGATATATATAAATCTTATAAAGTTTGTATCAGTCTTGTGTGAAACTTGTATGAAAAGCATACAAGAGTGAAAACAGATATAAGATCCCTTGAAAAATCATATAAATGAAACTTGTATGTTTTGGATACTTACTAAAACAATGTATGAAAGTAATGAGAAAGTGGCCACTTTCATGAGTAAATCATATAAGCCTTATATGATTCACTATATGAAGTAGGCCACATCTTATGCAAGTTTTTACTATTTCTTTTCCATATGCATATGGAAAAGAAATAGTAAGAAATAGTAAGTAACTTAATAATAAGTTTAGACTAAAAGGATGAGACGAGAAATATGATAACAATGGTACTGTGTTATGTTACTAGCTGTCAGTCACATTTCCAACTTAAGAGCTGGACTGAGAGCACAGACGAGTCCATCAACTGTAAATCACGCTCCATTCGATTTTATTAATAAAAGCTCAATCATATATCGCTGCATGTGTGAAAACTTTGAAAACAACTACAGGGGCTTTCATGTGAAGGCATGAGCTATGGCCTATGAATGGACAAATATGTGAGGACTAGTGGAGAGGTGTTAAAATTATTCGGCAGGGAGAATTTTTAGCAGCTATGGGAGGCACTCAGTGGAGATGCCCCTAAGGCTGATGGGGTGCTTTGATCAGAGATGGAGGGACACGCCTGTTAAAAATCAGCAGTTGCCCGCTCCCCTTATGTCTCTTTGTATCCCTCTCTTCCTCTATCCCTTTTTCCACTTCTCCATTTCTCTGTTTTTCGGTCTCATCCTTATAATCGCTCATTTTCCCTTTCTGTTTTTCGCCTATGAGTATCATTTTCCCACCTTCTGTCTTTCTTGTGGAAACACGCGTTTACTAAAGGGTCAGGAGAGCTCCTAATCCCATCTATAGGAGCAAATGACCTATAGTGTCCCCCAGCAAAAGCTACTATAAGACAAGTGGGATTAATAACTACCCAGTCCACACAAAGAAAGGCGTTCACATTTGACTTCCTGCAACATATATACGCTAATAAATCATTTAAATCCAATCCAAATGCATGGAGGAAAACAGCAGCAATGGATATAGACTGACTGCACCCACATTTTTGTTTTGTTCAATATGGTATTTCAATTTCTTTGATTTCACAGCAGACTATTTATTTCTGAAAACACTTTCCCGGTGATTTGGTTTAGTGCTTCACTTTATGTCTTTTCCAGGGTTGGTTCAGCATGGGGATTCTCTGACACCGAGCAACAGTAGTGAGTAAATTATTCCATTCAATTATCTGAGCATTTGCTCAATATAAATACCATCTGGGTGCTTGAAATAGATTAGTTTAAGGCCATACTAAATTATTAAACTATTCCCAGTGAACGAGTCCCCATTCCCCTTTAAATGAGGCAGACTTATGGGGTTCATACCAAGCCTCTGGTCGTCTGACTCGTTCAGCACTTAAATCGCATCTCTCTGGAACACTGTGACAGAATTCCCAACAGGAATGAGAAAGCGGTCCACCGTCACTTGACCCTCGCTTCTTTCCACTGGCCAAACGGTTAACCCATTTACTAGACTAACAGGCCTGGCCTTACAAGCACAAATTGCAGAAATAGAGTTGAGCTCTAGCTCAGTATAGAATAAGAGGACATGTTAGCTGTCTGATTTTGGTAGATGACTTTAAACCATAATGTGTTTAGCAGGAGGAGTTCTCAACCACATGAGTTTATCCTTCCACATGACCTCAGTCACTCTTTTTTCCATCTCACACAGCTCAGACAACAGACCTACAGCAAAGGATTTCTCATTTATTCAGCACGCTCCCTCTGGAGGTCCAAATCAAAATGTGAACATATGGCTGCTCTGCAATGTGCAGACACTACTATCCTCTAAACTGCCTCAGCTCAGTACCCAGAGCAACACCCATGCAGCACAGTTGACATCCAAAAAGCTTTCAGCTCTCTGGTAGAAGAGTTTTAACCGTTTTATGACCTGTGAAGCATCGTTAAAATGTCCTTGCCAGGAATTCTTTTTTTTTTTGTTTACTATCTTATCGAATTTCTCACACAGTTAAATTAACATAAGTCCTCAAACTAAAGAGAATTTTGGAAGATAATGTTCCCTGAAGGAAAACGCTCAAGAATTTGAAAAATGTCAAAAAGTTAAAAATATAGTTACATTAACTTTAGAGTTTCTATCAGCGCTGGTATGCATTTAAAAAGACATTCAGTGGCACATACCTCTATGCAGTTGTCAGTCCAGGATTTTACGACTTGCTTACACTAAGCACAACAAACTGAAAACCTTCTACCACTATTAAAGTATACGTTGATGAAAAGAACTATTTCCTTTTCTTCACATAAATAAAAACCAGGTCATAAGTATTTTAATAGTGAAGGTAGGGTGGGAATAATGGCGAGATAATACACTAGGATGCCTTTTCAAAGTTGGGCTCTCACAGGATCTCAAACCTAATCTTTTTAAATAAATTAGGTGCATGTGCTAAATTCATTCAGTTGCCACAATAGTGGGTCATAGTTATTTGAAGAGAAAAAAAAGCTTAATAAATAAGCCAGTCAATCAAAGACATTTTAAAAAAAAAATATATATATATTATTTTAAACACAGATCCAAATGGTCACTTTGAATGAGCATTCAGGTTTAGTTTTCTTTACAAAAGACTAAGCAGTTGGCACAGGTTCTTCATTGCGCTTCTTTTACAGATCATGGGGCTCCCTATGCAAGGTTTCTTCACAATAAGATCCTTCATTCATCTCTTCCACCTGGCATAGAAATGAAACGTATAAACAAAGCGCCGTTACCAGCATTTTTGAAACCAGAGTGGCGACACTCCATCAAACAGCACATCATCAAAACACACTTCGAAAGAAAAATAACTTCCTCTATCTTGCAGCAGATTGTGAGAGCCATTTTTCAAAGACCAAGTATAATGGAAATTATGAAAAGGCAATTTCACCCATGGGTAGAATTGGGCCGACCGAGTGCAATATTGCCATTGTACTTAATGTTGGGTTGTAAACACGGAGATACAGGCTTGCAAGTTGTTGACACATCTCCACGGTGCATGGCAATGTTAGCCATTGATCCAACTAGACCACAGTTCAGAATAAGGAACGGACAGTGCTTTCATTTTTTATTATGACTGTAGTTCACGCTTTATCCTCTACTTATCTTTACTTTGAAATAAAGTGAGACTTTTTTCATGTTTGTACACTTCCATTAAACACAAAGCATTGACTAGTGTCAGGTCAAGCTGTGCTACATTTGCATATGTTTAGAATAGTGACCTTTTTACAAAGTCAGATGAAATGCAATTCTTTTGTCCATTATATGAAAGTAATGCATCATGTTCTAGCTTTGTCTGCATTGAAGGAAATATATGAAAATCAATGCAGAGCAATTATGGTCATACTGTCCTAGGAAGAATGTGAGGTTATTCAAAGGGACTGACCTTTTTCTTTGGGAGATGGACTTTCAAATTTATCAATAATAATTTTATTTTTCCCCAGCCAGCCATTTATGAAAAGGCACCATTTGACAGGCAAAAAATGATGTAGTACAAAAAGGACAATATTAATTGTAACTCCTGCTATATTAAATTTAGTCAAATTTTGCAAGGCATTTCATAAATCATGTGGACAAGCCATTGCATTATACAATCCCAATTCTGAAAAAGTTGGGACGTTGTGTAAAGTGTGAATAAAAAAGAATCCAATGATCTCTAAATCTCAAAAAACTATATTTTATTCAAAATATAACATTGAAAATGTATTAAATGTTTAATTTAAAGAAATGCACCAATTTAAGAAAAAAAAAAATAGCAGCTCATTTTAAATTTGATGGCAGCAAACTTGCAAAACTGGGACAGGGTCATCAGTTCTGGGTCTTCTTTGCTGTATTTTCCATTTCACGATACACCAAATGTTTTCAGTTTGTGAAGAGTCTGGACTCTGGACTTCCAGATGTGTAAGCTGCCAGTTAGCATTAATGCATTTCTGTACGATCAGAGATGGAGTCTTCTGAACTGAGTATTGATAAAAAGTTGAGATGTCCCTTTCCTTTTTAGTCCAGACAATCCGAAATCCATGTTTTCCACAAAAAAAAAAAAAAAAAACCAACTTTTAAAAATTATGATTTGTCTGATCGTGGAAGAGTTATCCACTTTGCATTTGTCTATTTCAACTGAGCTTTGGGTACTCTTTGTACCCACAAATGTCATCAGACTGTTACCATTTAACCCAGTTAGCTGTATTACTGCCATTACATTAAAAATTAACTAATATTTTTGTTAGTTATCAGTTCAAACATTAGATGTGTTGTCTGTGTTCTATTGTGAGCAAAAAATTGGCTTATGAGAACTGCAAATGACTGCATTCTGTTTTTATCTACATTTTACTAAGCATTACAAGTTTTTTAGAATAAGAGTTGCACAATTTGAAACATTATACTGACTGTTCAGTTACCATTGGAAATATGTGAACAAAGCATACAAATTGCTGTATCTATATGGTATTTGTTGATGCTGATGTTGCTGTTTTAGCACTGGATCTACAGAAACAATGGCTCTTTATAATATTTGATTGAATTCATTCACTGTGTTTGTATTGTAACTCAAGAGTTAAAAAGTGCCTTTGAGCAGTTTTATTTAAGTAAAGTTCAACCTATGATTGTGGTATTCACGTGAAAGATTTATTGTTAAAATGGTGAGACTTCGCACTTTGTGCTACTTAAACATTATGAAATGGTCACATTTATAGCAAGAATTTTGTGATTTGGAATTATTATAAAAAAGCTTTTTGGTCAAAATGCACATTTTATGTAAACCTAAAAATGATAATTTCTTGGTTCTTCTAGTTATTTTCCTTGAGTCAACAGACTTTTGAAGTGCTTTGTCTGTAGCTTGGAGCAATTCCACACTGGATCCACCATGTTTAAGCTAAAAACATATGTGGATCTTATTCTTTGTAATTTAAATAATGTTATAAATACTGCTTATCTTGACAAAAAAGTCACGATAAAATTGTTTTAATTTCATCCTTGCTGCCTGACCAAAACTTAACCAAATAAGACATGTCCTACACTGGTTATCTCTCATTTTCTAACAGCGCTCTGATTCTCTATTTCTGTTTTTGCCTTTTCAGGTTTGCATGCAAAAATACTAAAAATTAAATGTGAAAACCACTTTACAATATGTCAGAAATAACAATATGTATATATTAACTCATGAAAAGTCTTTTTCTTTTTAAATTTTCTTCTAATATTCTTACAATAATACTTTTTTCAACCTCTGCAGTCTTATATTTGGACTTATTGGAGTGTTGCCACCTTGAAATGAGAACCTGCATTCTGCGTGCTAACCTTTGGCTGATAGCACACTGGTGTGGAATTAAGAAAGTAAATCTCAGCCCTAGGTCAAGTTCTATATACCCTACATACGCTTTCACTGCTCATATCAGTATATGTGTGTGTAGAAATGTATTTACACATATTGCAGATGCTTTGCCATGAATTATGCATATCGTTGTTCAGTTCTGGGCACTGCCAGTGATCTTGCACTTTATTAGATAGCTAGGAGAAGCTAACCATCTGGACCTGGTTGGTTTTCCTGTCAACTCTGTCTCCCACTTCTGCGTCTGAATATGAGAATCATATATTAAAAACAGTAGAGATGCATACTGTAGCACTAGCCTGAAGGGGATATGAGTACATAAGATAAGCTTCTCATAAACGTGGCTAGCCCGTTGTGCATATATGTGTGTATGTGTTTATAGAGGAAATTGTAAACAGGTTTACAACAAGATGCACTTGTGCTCCTTTTGCTAATTAATTCTAATTAATTAATGCAATTATTGGCAAACACCTTTATGTAAACATACTTGTGTTCCATTATCACTATAATAATATGAACTGCTGGGTTAAATGTTAAAGGACTACGGTGCTGTTTAAAAACAAATTGCAATTCTCCTTCACAAAAAATGTGAGGGGGTGCATTAAAACCTATTTTATGGCATTTCTAGAAAAACTCCCACGCTTAAAAAGAAGCTTAACGGTGTGTTGTCTCCAATTTTTATAGCATGAGAGCAGATAGACCAGGTCTGCATAAAGTCGATACTATGTTTCTTTGTTGTGCTTGTGGTGTGATTAACCTGTCTGGCACCTGTACCTCTGGATGAACTTAGGTCAGTGACACTGTTGCCATGGATTGTTAACCCAGCTGGTGTCTGTGACTCCAGCTACTTAATGCCTGAACTTGGATCAGTTAGACTTATTAGTGCATAACAGCCCACCTGGGAAGCTGAACTTGGGTCAGTCGAACAGTTAATAACAGACCAAGACCCATTTCCCTCTGTGTGCTGTCATGTTAGTTTGACCCCATAGATGGAGGTTTTTGTGTCGACAGCCTGGTCTTTACTTAGTGTTTATTGCACATTTTACTTTTTGAGAATAGAGCATGGGCTGAAGTCATGTCGAACCGTCACCGCAACGTACACATGGACCGCAACTACCCATGAACTCAGAGATGTACTGAGATGTAGAGAAAGATGTCTGCTGGCAAGGTGAGCTGATATTTGTTTATTGCTTTTTAAAATGAATAAAACATGAGCGATTCTTAGAATAATGTTCCTCCATAACTACAGCAGTGAACTACAACAACAAGGACATATGGTGTTCGAGATTTGTTTTATATTTTACTCTACTATGAGTTAAAGGCTACAACTCCTAGATTTACTTTGGAGCCGTTGAACATGCAGTAGCTGTGGCCTCTTAACACAACAATACTTGGTAAAGGTGTGCTCATGTCTCACATTGTAAATTAGAACTCTAATATGATAATCATGTAGTTATTCAACATTTAATTCATCATCATAAAAAATCCCTGATATTTCAATTCCAGCATGTTAATTGTTGACTGACTTAAGAAGTAATTAAACATATTTATGTATTATGTTATACATATTATAAAAAATATACATAACATTGAAATTAACCTGTAGTCCACTTGAGAATTTGTTTTTTTTTTATTATGTCATTTTCAGCTTGGTAAATCTTGATCTCAGTTTGCCTTTACATATTGATTTAAGAGATTCTCTACTAATAATCAAGAGGTATAATAAGCAGAAAGCCACAGTTGACTGCCTGTTCAAAATTATTTATTTCATAAAAACACACAAAAGAAACACTAAAATGATCTGTGACTCACACCATACACATTTTAAAAGAAAAATGAAGTGAAAGAAGACAGAAGCACTGGGTAAAGAATTGCAGAGGTACATAATTCCAAGAGAATTACAAGAGATAAAAGCTAACGTCACAAGTACACTAAATACAAGCTTTGGTAACAAAGATATAGAAAATGATTTTCACCAATCTGTGAACTAAAAGTGTAGCTCACTTTAACATCCAAGTATCGTACCCAAAAGCTGGTGAAAGATAAAGATTGTGAAAATCACCATTGCACCTGTTTTTTGTTTTTTTGTTGTTGTTGTTGTTGGGTTTTTTTTGCCTGTCCCGTTTGGTTCTTTTGCCATCAGAATTATTGTCTAAAGGCGAAGAAAGATGCCCAACGGATTTACTTTACCAAATTGACCATCCCAGCCTTGCCGTAATGGTCTATTTGATTCACCTTTTATTGTTTATTTTATTTATTTTTTATTTTCACTTGCTAGATACGGGACAGACTTCAATGAGGAAAAGAAAAGGGAGAAAGGAAGAGGGGGAAAAAACAGCGGAGAAGAGGGACGGGGATAAAGGGCAAAAAAAACCAAAAACCAACTAAATAAGCAGACAAAAAAAAAATACATATATCAATCACCTGGATCACCTGTTGAGAAAGAAAAAAGAAAACAAGCAGAAGAAAACGGGAGTAATACAATAAACACGATGATATATGGGAATATAACAGTAAATACTAAATATTAAACATTATTGTGCAGCACATAATATCGACAGCGCACAGTGTGCTTTGAGGTAGGAGCCAAAAAGGGTGTAGTTTGTGTGTGTGAGCACCCGTGTGTACACCTGTGAGCATGGACGCGCTTGTTTTTAAAAGGTTCCTTTAAAAGGTTCCTTCATGCACCTGTTAAGAAATAAATATATATTCTTAATCCTTATTTGCTGATTATATTGTTTTATGTATAAGAGAGGGCCAGCTTTGAGTCTGGGTCGCAGGCTGACCGGAAACGTTTTGCAGAATATGAGGAACAGACAGAGTGAAACTAAGTTCAGAGAGGTTGCCCTGGCAACAGACAGGGGAAGTTATTGCAAGCTGCACAGGAAGTTTTTAGTGCACAGGCGTATTAATAAATCAGCCACAGAAAAGAGGAGCTGAGTAGAAGGAGTTTGTTTGTAATGAAACTGTGTCTGACGTGTGTGACGTCTGAAGTACCGAAATAACACCATATAAGACACATGTTGAGCTTGTAATGTTAGAGATCCTGCAATAGCCTTTGGGGTGTGCAGGGCTCGCTCTTCCGGAAGATGATTGAATAAATAATATATCAATGTTTTGACCACGCTGAGTCGGGTTTTCTCTGTTCTATTATGGGGATCAAAGAATCGGCGTTAATACACCACTGTGTAAGGCTGAACCCGAAGTTTGATTTGCAAAATATCTGTATGGCCAATATGGCCCACGTACATGTCATCTTAATCCATACAGCAAAAGAAAAATTACTTTATCTCGAGAGTTTAAAGCCGTTGCATATATGTGTGTTTACACTCAAGTATGTATTCACCTACAATCTGAAAAGACATATTGTGGTTCTATCATCTATTGACCATCTAAGTTTTCTCAAGGCTTAATGCTTTTCTTCTTTAGTGCATAGAACACCAGAGTTTTTTCTATCCTCTGACCAAGAGAAAAGAAAGAGACTGAGACTGAAAAATCAGTTCAAAACATTGAAACCAAAGAAAAAGGAAGGGTTCAACGCCCTTTATTATACATTTTTATTTATACAGACAAAGTATAGTTGATGCTTTAGAACTAATATGACTACTCTGATGGGAGATATGACATAGATAATACCTAGATTTTTTAAAAATATATTAAAAAAAATCCCTGTGTGTTATATATAGAGTCGCGGTCAGAAGTTTATATACACTCATGGCGTGAATGCCATTGTAATTTGGGGCTTTTATTATTTCTTTGAACTGTTCTCTTCCCAGTGTGCAATGATTGTACAGCGTGCATCTTTAATGGCTTTAAAAAAAACAAAAATTGCTTTGAGTTTATTTTGAATTCTCTCTAATTCCCACAGGGCCAAAAATATACAGGCTCAAATATATACATATATACTCTTAAATAAAAATATTTAAAAAATTGTATAAGTGGTGCATAAAAAAGGATAACTAGCTGATTGGATTCATATTCAATACTCAGAACAAAATCTAAGAATATGGGATTTACACAAGTTGGCTAGGTCTTACAGCCATTTCAACTGCAGATTCCAAGGCCGTTAGTTACACATCTGAATAACTTGTAGGCAAGTACAACTTATGTCCCACCATTTTGCCTAGGTCTGGAAGAAGACCCTATACTGCCCCCTTTACTGAGAGGAAACTGGTTTGGATGTTCAGGAACAACCCAGGAACTACCAAGGGTCAAACCTGCCATGAACTGGAAGCTACTAGAACACCACAGCAAAGCAAGTTTTACATTGTCATAGACTGTGAGAGTTCCAACCAAGAAAGAAACCTGACAAAAGCCTAATATCTTATGGTAAGATGAGAAAAATATTGAACTGTGGCCATAATAACAAGGGGTATGTCTGTAGGAGTAGAGGTGAAGTTGTCAAGTCTAAGAACACTGTACTAGTTGTCAAGCATGATGGTGGTTGCATCATGCTCTAGAGGGAAACTTCCAAATTCTTCAACTCAACCTCACATCATCACAGCTGATGATCACTATCACGCATAAAAAAAAATGGTATTGGAAAGTATAAAAGAGGCTAACATTAGTGCTATGGAATGGCCTTCCCAAAGATCCAGCCTCAACCCTATTGAAAATTTGTGGGCTATTTTTTGAAAGCTGGGTCCATACCAGGAAACCAGTCGATTTAAATCGAGTCTACCAATTCTGCCAAGAACAGTAGTCAAATATCCAGCCACAGTTATGCCAGACATTTGAAGTCTGATTGAGATACAACTTGTTAAAGGACATTTAACCACATATTGGTGGAAGTATATGGATATATTTGACCATATGTAAATGAGATCAAATCCAAAATAATTCTTGCTTTCTAAAGTCATTAACAAATCTATACAATCATTACAACTTGAAAAAAGAATAGTTCAAAGAAATGATTAAAATTACCACGACATGCATGCCCATGATAAATGTATGTAAACTTCTGATCACAACTGCAAAAACTTACAAGTGCACAGAAGCAAATGCAGAAATCCAGTACACATTTACCCACCTTGTTTATTAGCACTCAGCAGACCTTTTTCATCACCTAGGCAATGCACTTACCCAAGAGTTCACCAGTGAGATGATGGCATCTTTAAGGAAATTCTAAAGAAGAAAAAATAGATAAATATTTTGAAATGCTCACTTCATATAATATAAGCCAGGGTAAAGACAAGGTCTTCACACACTGGCAAGCAGGCTGGGAGAAAAGATACTTCACCAGCATGTTTTTGTTGAATAGGGAGAGAAATTTCTTCATATATACAAACAAGAATAAAGACGATCAGACTATTAAAAAAGCTGTCTTTAAAATCGTGAGCAATGCATGTGTGCCCACTGCGCATGAATTCCATGACAGAGATAAGAAATTGATGTGTCTATTTATCTATCAGAAAAATAGATGATGAAATTTATATAAAAATGGGAACCCCATTCCTATTTGGCTCACTTTATGTCAAATAATGCACTATCACTGTATTTGTCACTGTTAAGTACATTGACCTATCTACCCACAGCGTTATGTCTACTATCATGGGTATTTTGTCAAAACCATGTTATTATGTCATAGTGACAATGCTGTCTTGATCTTTATTCAAAAGATCTCCCAAAAACAGAGGGAGAATGGAAGTGGAAAGTGCTGGAGACAGACGGGGTTGGGTGAGGCTGCTTTGAAGTTTGGAATATGTCTTTGAAGCCTTTAGCTTTGTAATGTGCTTTAAATGTTTCCAAACCTGAGTGGAATATCATCTTCTTATGGTCCTTCTGCAGTAGTGCCAGTATCTTACTCTGATGTTACAAACACATTACCAGAAATCTCACAAAACCTGGTAAAATTATATCTTCACACTGATGTTTGTCAGGCAAAACTGTAAATTATCTTCTCTTTTTACTCTGCATTTACTCTGTCTTATCACACTCTGTCTCATTCTCCCAGGTTTAAGCAGACTCCAAATTCAAAAATGAAGTACTCTGTTTCTGACACATCTGCAACAGCACTATAACAGGCACTGGTGTGTGTGCTGCTTCTGTCACCTCCCCTCCCCTCTCTGTGACCTTAACCAAATACTGTGCCACACCTGAGGCACAGGGACCATAAAGAGCACTAATCAGCAAATGCCAGGGTGTTCTGCACAAAGTGCTCCAGTATGACAGTCCGTTCTCCTTGTAATTACTGCATCTTGGTTGGGATCATTAAATATTCATCCGCTATCAGCTGGGAACTGCTCCAAGTCTGTAGCTCCAGTGGCAGGTCTTTTCACATAGAGACTAGTAATGCACCCCTTTGTATTCGCTGCTCTCTTATTCATGTTTAAACTTTTTACTTTAAACTTGCACCACGCTTTTGCAACTTTTTTAACCTCTCTGAATCTCCCATTTTTATTCATTGTGAGCATGTTGTTTCTGTTAAGGTCATGTACAAGATGACCTACTTCCAGATATTTTACTCATTCTTATAGTTCAATTACTTACATTCACAGTGCACATGCAGAGGGGAGAAATAAAGCCTAGTATGATCTTCAGGACAGTCATAAAAACAGTAAGTATGGAAACGTGAATTTAAAAAAAATTAAGGCTGCTTTCCTCTTCTTCATAAATCACACAGCAATAGGGAGTTAAAAACCACTGCCACTATCTCACAGGATTAAGCTTGGGAATTACTGAGGCATGAGCATGATGTGGGTTAAATCTGTGTGAGGGAGGTGCATTTAATATAAGAGATGGGTCAGTTCAATATTTTCATCTTTATTACACCAGTGTGTCTTTAAAACCAGTCTCTGCCTAAAGGGAAAAAAACAGAGACAAATATAAGTTAAAATGGTGTGTGGGGAAAAAAAAAAGGTTAATTCTTCCACCGAGCTACTCATTAAGAAACCATCTGATAATACTTTCTCTACAAAATATTGTTGGGTAGTTTTTAAGGTATTAAAATTCAAATTCATGAGATTCTGTTATCATCCTAAATTACCACTAAATGCATCCCTTAAAAAAGGCATTTATCATTCTAATCATTCTAATGCACATCAGAAAAATCAAGTACATGAACAAACTAAAAACCCTGATCGACTGAATGATGGATTCAAACCTAGTACGATTTTGCTGTGAGACAATAGTGCTAACCACTGCGTCACCATGTTGGTCTGATATAAAATCAATACGGGTAAAAGTACTCATAAATTTTCTGACCAAATTCACAGCTTTGATTTTCAAATGACAAATGTAACCTCGTGTCGTGCACAGTACAATCTTTGCTTCTCTGTGTTTATCCCAATCTCCCACTCAGCTCTGTGTTACTCATTGAACACAAAACACAGTATCAGGGAGGAACTGGGGTTTACTTAGATGGATGGGACTGGGTTAGAGTTACAAGTGTTAAACAATTATACAACACATTATTCTAGTGTAGTGTCTTTACCTTACAATATAAAAAACCTAGAGATGACTGTTCTAGTGAATTGATGCTAGATTAACAGAACTGCATTGAACTGACATGAACTGAATTGAATATTAAGAACAATTATCCAAAATCCAAATGGTATAAAATGATGAACTCAGTGACAAGCTTTAAGCCAGTGGCAGTTACAAAGCTTGATGAACCTTGATGATAACTATAATTTTGTAAAACTTTTAATACCAATACAGTTCATTTTTTAAATATAATATTTAAAAGATACACTACACAGTGTCAAATTTATCTGTGACTAAGACTGTGACTATATGCATGTTTTAACCCTTTAAAGCCTGAACCATGAAATAATTGCCAGATTTTTTTTTTGAAAATTGAGTATTTAGTGAGCTCTCTGATGAAATAAGAAAAAAAAAAAATGAAATCTTAAATTGCATATGTAAGCCTTTATTGGTATCATATTTGCTACATCATGCATTTTTTTGCAATTTATTCCCTAAAAATGTATTGTGCAACTTATTTTAGTTTTTTGGGTGTGCATGTCAGGGTTCCTGGGTCGGTGACCCAGTGTTTTCAGTTTTGTTCATGTTCAGTTTATTTTGCCACTTCCATGTTCTCACTTCCTGCCTTTCCTGTGTCAGCTCGTCTCGTGTCATTAGCCAGATTATGTTCAGCTGTGTACTCACCGGTCTCTCATTATCATCCTCATCAGTCTATGTATTTAAGCCCTCTCTTCCCTTCAGCCCTGGTCGTGTCATTGATGTTGTTCCTGTCGCGTGTTCAGTTCAGTTCAGTTCAGTTCAGTCAGCCAGTTACTCTACCAGTCCGTTAAGTTCAGCCAGCCATCCGATCATCTTGTGTCTCCATATTCAATAAACCTCATTCTGCACCAAGAGTCCTGCGTGTGGGTCGTCCCTTCCTCGCCTCCGCACGCACACGACCCCTGACAGTGCGATGGAGTCACACTGATGACACAGAAGTCTCAAAAACTTACAAAAACTCATGTGCTAAATATGATACACTTGACTTTAACATGCTAATACAAGTTTGGCACCAAAAAATATTTTGGAAACATAATAAGCGCATTCTCATAAAAATCAGAGTTTATGTCCATGAATCATAGATAGAAACACACATTTTACCTGAATGACACAATAGCAACACAAAGGAAAGACCCTAAGTGTACTGGCTACACTTTTAATAACAACAAGCATGCCAATGAACTACATCTACAGCTGCTCTGACAAAATGTATAAAGGCCACAAACAGCAACTGTGATGCTAACAAAATGGAACAGTAATATGCATGATTTGAGCTTACTGCATGTTGTTCTTCTCACATACGCTGAGCATGTAAAGTAGTACAGAATCAGGTGGTGAAATTTTCTTTTCTCAAATGTTGCAAACAACAGGAGATATTCTGCGTCAAAAATATTCTCACTATAGTTCCATCAGGTTTAGGGAAAGGCGCTGCCTTGGTAGAGCACACACAAGGCAACTACTCACTAACTCACTGGAGTATTATCTGTGCTATTCTCACATTGGTGCAAACTGGAGCAACCTGACATTGCACAGATATGGCCCAGCTCTAGGGAGCTGGCAGGTTAAAGTCTGTTTTAACATTTGATCTGAATGTAACACACACTTGCCTCCTAACATACACCTTCTAGGGTATTATCTAGAAAAGGTTAGAGCTTTGGTGCATGTTGGAAAATGGTTAAAAAAAAATATGAAGCCTCTGTTCTTATGGTGCCTTACTGTTCAGTCACACTAGATTGAAAACAGGCAACTAGGAAAAGAGTTGCCCAGGAATTGCACTGATTTTTGTTTTTTTCCTGTTGGATACCAGTTGTCTATAAGTGCAAAGTGTCTCTTTGCTATAGGAGACTGACTCAGCTGGTTTCTAACTTGTTGTGTTGATATTCCTATAAAAAAAGCCGAGGTTGCAAAGCGACGTTGTCATTTTGAAGTTAAGTTGCTGCCATGCAGCAACAACATTACTATTTGTTGATCAATTTCTGAATTTCTGTTTCAGATGTGATGCAGACTTTCTTATTGCCATTTTATCACCATATTAATGCACCAAAGTCACTGAAGACAGCAACTGACTGCAGGTGGTGGGAGATTTGGTCCATGTCTTTGAAGCAACCATTTTAAAGTCTATGAGATGACAAGTTCTTTGCAAATGACAGCAATAATTTTGGTCGTGCCGCAGTCTCCAACTACTTAGCATTACACCAGAGTCACACAGGCCTGGCCAGATGAATGCCAAAGCAAAAACAAGTATTCCTGGTATTCCTCCCCTGTCAGTGGTTGCTGGAGGTTGCTAGCAGTTACTAGGCATGGTCACCCGTACACACCGACTTGACTCCAAGCATTTGCCAGCTACTTGCTGAGGCAACACAAAATGCAAATGAAGTATGTTTACCTTTAAAGTAAAAGTTGTGCCTTTTATCAGGGCTGTAAAGCACAACTTTCCCTTTGAACATTTGCCATTTGGACTTTTTATTTTTCGTCATCTACTTTTTTACTGCTGTTCAGTGATTATTTAGTGAGTACTTGCACAAAACGTCTTCTAAGCGAACTGTGATTGACTATGGGAATCTGCTAGTGACCAAAGGTATCATGAGGAAACTTTTTTGCTTGGGAGTTTACCATCCAGTCTCTAGGCCTGTGTAACTGAGGCCTTGTAAACTGGCAGTTTTGCCATTCTCACACTCATAGGGTTGCCATGTTAAAGCTGGTAATTTCCATTTTGCTAGAGAAAAGGGCATGGGGTTCTTAAGATGAGAGCTTAATCCCCCAGTGCGCAATAACAGTTTTCAGCACTTTTCTGGTAATTTGTCTGTTGAGTCATAACACTCCTTCTTGAGACCAGCTGGTTGCTATATGTATTAACTGCATCTATTGAACTATCTTATCTTGTCTTATAGGTTTGTCTCACTCATTTGACAAAGTCTCTCCGAAGACTAACAAACTGTCAGTGCGGTTATTTTTACCTTATTACCTGTAAACACACCTATTCAAATATAGATTAAGATTTAGTTTTATTTTTGTAACAGGGCTGACAAGTAATTTAGAGTCACACACTCTTTAAGTCGAGACATTTCTTAATGACTTCCTTTGTAATAACATTATTTGCTTGTACATATATTACTCTTAGTGTTCATGGAAGGTACTCTGCAATCTGTTGATGGACAAGTTTTATTTATTGTTTTTTGTTTAGCCCTGCTGTTGCCTTGTAATATATTTAACCTGAAAGTGAAACTTTGCTTTGTGTGTAGCATCACATAGCATCAGTTTCACATAGAGCCACCCAGCTCTGGTGTGACCTTGGCATTCATTATTCAAATTTCCCCTCCTCCTACTGTATTTTCATAAATTTCCACAGTATAAAACTAATCTGCCCCACCTTTACTGGAGTTTGTATAGAAGGGTAGCAAAGCACTCCTTCCTTTTTTTCTGATAGCAGGCTGTTTATTTTGTCATATTACAAAAACACAAAGAAATTAAAGCCAAATACACTTCATTGTACACTTCACTGCACATTCATCAATAAATGTAGTTAAAAAAAAAAGAAGCTAAGATGCTTTGCTGTAGATCACCTGGTTGCGTTAGAAACCCATGGACTATTTCCTGCCTTCATGTTCACTATGTGAATCATCCTTAAAAATATGTGCTACTTAGTGAGTTGATGCATTTTGTATCCATGCTTTGGTTAATCTACGTAACTTGTGGATTTAGTATTCATGTTATTTGCAGTTGAAATTTATTTTCGTAACCAAGAGACTAAAATTTACATTTACTCCTATCTCTGCTCCCAAGGTAATATGTAGTACAAAATGCAAAGTAAAAAAAATTGTTTTCACTTATTTTTGTTTGATTAATATGGTTGGCAGCTAAATAAACATGTATTAAGAGGATCCTCCGAGTATACTGATAATAGTAGTTTTCCATTAGCTGTAGGGAAATGAGCAGAAAACTAGAGATTGCAGCAGCATTCAGTGAGGGCTCTCTGCGAAGAAGCACTGCTCTTCCAGCTGTAATAAATAGGCTGTTTATTATGTTACAGGAAATTAAACAGTGGCCCAGGAAAGGCTGCATGTTCAATTTACACTCCTGAAGAGAGGAAGAGCTTTAAAAGACCAATAAAGTCACTCTACAACTCATCCAAAGCAGTGTGAGATGCCGCAGAAAAAGCCTGTGTCTTGCCAGTTGATTCTGCTCTTTTATTTCTGTAGTGTCAAATTTGCTCTTTTATCTTAGTCTTCATTAACGGCATTCTCCTGTACAAGTCTGATCTCTGCTAATGACTTAAAGGATTAAGCTGAAACACTCACAGTTGTGCTTAAAATAAATCACTCCCTTCAAGAACTACTGACCATGTCAAATAAAACTATTGTACATTTTTAATGTGATAATTCACACAATATAGCACCCCTGGTATAACTAGTATTATATCAGAATTTTGATTGTTTTTCTCTTGTTGAAAATATGTAGACACAAAATGGCCATCTGGAATACACTGTGTACTATGCAACAGACAACAGGAATTACGTACTTTCTTTCTTAACAGAGAATGTTAAAACATATATGTAAATATACTTTACTGGGGAACCAAGGGGGAAAGAGAGACAGTAGGTGGTCAGAGGTGGCATTGCAAGTTATTATCTGCTAAAGGAGTTGACAAAACATGTCTGTAATCATGCTGTTTAACCCTTTTCAGGAAAAGATCATTTGCAAAACAAGAAAGGATGATGCAAGAAAACTGAAAAAGAAAAAATGCCAAAGCCGAGATGTCAAGTTGATCTGTTTGTCAATGTCTGCAATATCTAAAATCAAAGATAGACAGAGAAATGGATGAAGAAATTTCAAGTCAATATGAAACAAACTAAAAAAAAAAAGCAGCTGGATGCTTTTACATCGACATCGTCCTGCTTTTGCGTGGTAGACATCTGAAGCATAAACACACATCCATCACTCTGCTTAATCAGCCAGTGACATGTGGACATTGGACAGTCATGATGAGGATGAGTCCATGCATGTTCATGTGTGTGTGCAATATGCTGTGCAGAGCTTGTCAATAACACACATACAAATGGAAAAAAATGAAACAAACACGTGTGCATTGACACACATAGGCTGTTAATTAATTTAACTTTCAGTCACATTTTTCATGCTTTTCAACATAATGCCTTCTTTTATATTATCATAAATTATGCAGATTGTACCTTAAATAAACAAATTTGTACTAGAGATGCAGATGAAGTTGTTTACTCTGTATAATCACACTGGGAAATAAGTAGTTGTGTTTCAGTGTGCTGTACTAATCATTCTGAGTGCAGCACTTTAGTAGGCAACACTGCACAGCAGTTTTGCATCACATTATTCAAACCCCTCTTAAACACACTACATTATCTTTGCAAATGTCCAGGATATAATAAATAGACCAAAGTCAAATTTAAGTATGTTATCATTGATGACCAAACCATTAAGTAAGCATTTCAGATGGCCGATTGGCTGGTATTTCCTTGTATAGTCAATTAAAAAAAAAAATACCAACATGTTCCACTCTGTTACTGGCATAACTTTGCTTAAAGAATAATTATTTTGCTTATGCAACTAAAAAAGGTTACTGCTTTATATGGCTTTTGGCTAAGAGAATGCAAATATGTGGTATTTTGTTACAGATTTCCCATATTAATAATAGCCTCTGAAGTACCTGTAGCACCAAACAACACTATGCGGAAGGTGAAGTGAAAATATAAACTTAGCCGGTCTCCTTTTCAAGGACAATTTTTAAAAATCTTAACACCATGTTTAGCCTTGCTGTTATCATTAATTTGCTCAATGGAAACCCTGTTCTGATCAACTTTGCATCTGCAGTTAACCAAAGACGTTACACTGGTGCAGAGAGCAAAACATCACCTTCTCTGTAAAAATAACCTGACTTTCTTCAGGTAAAGGATCATCATTGGTGATGGCAGCTGGGTCAGTGTCAGCAGTGAAAGTGTCTACAGTTTCCAAAACCAAAAGAAAAAGGCACCAGGTCATATGCCCAACACCAACAGGGCGTATGCTTGTGGGTGTTTTTTATCGTTATTGATGGGCTTTTTTATGGGGTTGTATACTGTAAATCTGTCCCTCAGGGTCAAACTGAAACCTTTGACATGTGGTGCGTGCTTACCCCAAATAAAATTGAAGTAGAATGGTTGAAGCTTTGGCACAGTGTGAGATCCAGTGAGCATCAAATGTGAGCGGTCATATTTCAGCGGCCCCCACTTGAAGCATTGCAACACTCCTGAATGAGACTAGGAGATGGATCGGATTTAAACTGGTTTGAGATTTTTATGGATCTTAGACCTTTTTGACCACTCATAAGATTGTAGGAGCTGTCACCTTTAAGATATTGTGTTTACTTTAAAGTCGTAACTTATTCTGTTCCTTTTCTCTCTCTCTTTCTCTCTTTTACTGGTTTTGTTTACAATTCTTACTCACTTTTGTTCTCTTTCTATTTTCTGTTAATGTTCTCACCACTTTTGGGCATTTCTCAATTTCCCATTTCTCTTTTCTCTCTCCATCTTCTCCTGCTATGATGAGAAAATGATTACCTGTCCACCGAGGAGATCCTCATCTACTTTATTACACAGGTGAAAAAAATGTTCTCCCTCGGCTCCTACGGGCCAAATTAGAAATATTAATGGCCGTGATTTTGTTGTTTTATAGATAGAATAACAAGAAAGCCATTCAATTTTAATCTGTCACTTAAAGATAGCTGTAGAATAGGGCGTACATGCAGAGCCTCGGTGGAGGAGAGGAGAACGGAAAATTGAAAAACTAGTCATGAATAAATATGACACCGCATTTTTCCTTCTCCTTATCGAGGTTGCCCAGAGATAGGTGGAAGGAGAAGCACACTGATTACTGCAACTGCTGCTGACTCCCTGACAGCAGATGTCCTGTTGATGATAGACCACATAACTACATGAAAGCAACACACAAATCAGTAGAGAGTTGGCATACAACCTCATAGCACTGTGGTTATAGCGTAAACCAGCCACTTAGGCCTATAATTCTTCGTGCGAACAGTCATAATATTCTACAACTCAATGAAGACCTTGAATCCCTTCTCTGACTTCTGGTTGTATTCTGTATACTGAGTGTTTCTCCATGGCATATTTGCTGTATCCATAAAACCTCATGTTAGTATGCAGCACTAGGTGGATTCATGATGAATTTTAATTAATATCAATTAGTCCTTTCTTTTTTTCCACACATGTCAAGTCAAAAGCTGAAACAACAGAAAGATTAAAAAATCCAAATTTTAAAACTGCCACCTTACAAAACAATACATCATGATAATGCTTGCGTGTATCTACCCATTGCCATGATTTTAATTCAATTTTATTTATTTATATAGCGCCAAATCACAACAACAGTCCCCTCAAGGCGCTTTATATTGTACAGTAGATCGTACAAAAATAGATACAGAGAAAAACCCAACAATCATATAACCCCCTATGAGCAAGCACTTTGGCAACAGTGGGAAGGAAAAACTCCCTTTTAACAGGAAGAAACCTCCGGCAGAACCAGGCTCAGGGAGGGGTGGGGCCATCTGCTGCGACCGGTTGTGGTGAGAGAAGGAAGACAGGATAAAGACATGCTGTGGAAGAGAGACAGAGGTTAATAACAGGTATGATTCAATGCAGAGAGGTCTATTAACACACAGTGAGTGAGAAAGGTGACTGGAAAGGAAAAACTCAATGCATCATGGGAATCCCCGGCAGCCTACGTCTATTGCAGCATAACTAAGGGAGGATTCAGGGTCACCTGGTCCAGCCCTAACTATATGCTTTAGCAGAAAGGAAAGTTTTAAGCCTAATCTTAAAAGTAGAGATAGTGTCTGTCTCCCGAATCCAAACTGGAAGCTGGTTCCACAGAAGAGGGGCCTGAAAACTGAAGGCTCTGCCTCCCATTCTACTTTTAAATGACGAGCCCCTGCTGTGTCGGAGAGGCTTAACAAGAGCTAACTGTACTTTGTGGGATTGAATCAATAAAAAAATAAAAAATAAAAATCACAGAGAAAGGCAAAAATGACACAGGTATACACGTGGAGATAGGCTGCCACTTGTGGACAAATTGTTTCAAATAATAATGGTGTTTAATGCTTAGGCAGGTCTTTTGTGGAGGGGGGTAATGCTGGGCTTTATAGTGCTTCTCTAAGAGCTATTCTCAGCACAGCGTAACACCGAACAGTTCCTTCTGTTTCTCTGCACACACACACACACACACACACACACACACACACACACACACACACACACACACAAAGGTGCTCCTACACTTGCAGCTCATACATTTTCTAGCTTTGTGTTTTTGTTTTTAGTTCCCCTTTTCTTCTCTCTCCAACCCCTCCTGCTTGTTTAAGCGATTAAACAAAAGATTACAGATTACTCTCTTTAGCGTTGAGAAGCAAAGGGGGAGCACTATGAAGCAGTCACCTTTAAGACTGAGGTCCAGTAATTAGGCAACTGGAAATACTGGCAGTGGTTTCTAGTATGACAAAAGTCAAGATGTATGCATTGCAAGCTAACATGAAGATAAAATAAAATATAGACTCTACTGCTGGTTTTCACCGTTATGTGATGTTTAGCAACTAAACAACATAGAGTCTGGAGGAGAAGCTACATGAATACAAAGAGGAGGAACTGACGTTTCACTAGCATCAGCCTCTCTCTGACTGACACACCTGCTGAATGCAAGTACACAGTATTTCATACTGAACTGGGAAGGTATGCCTTGACTGACCTCGTGCAAAAATTGTCCTGTTTTTTTTTTTAGAACGTAAATAAGGGTGAGTGTGGGTTTGAACCTTTCTCAGCTGATCACCAAGGTTGTTTGTTTGCTAAAAGCAGTCACTCCCACGTCCCCCCACACATCTGGCGTTGACAGTGTGCTGGTATTGGTCTAGCCCTTTTCATCAGAGGGTCAGACCAACCTTGTTACAGTAAGCAAAGGGCCACACATTGAACAACCAAACAGAAATGTCTACAAATGTTTGTGATGGACTACGTTGAAATAAGACCGGATCATTGTTCCAACTTTCTGTTACTATGACTTTTCTGTGTCTGTCTGCTATACAGTCAAATTATGCTTTTTATAATATAACATCAGTGAATGGATAAAGTAAACATTAAAAGATACAAATTATGCACATACGCACAATCATTTACATGAATATGGATCAAATCAGTTTCTGCGCTGGTATGACCTGTGCTTTTGAGTCAAACTGTTTTTGTTTGTACAGTTCAGACATGTATCAATGAAGGAATAAAAGCTTGCTGATATTTATTATTTATGAACACATTTTTGTAAACATATACAGTGTTTCCCACACACATCATTTACTTGCGTGGGCTTCCATGGTATATTACTGGTAACCAAGTATATTTCATGATTATTTTATTTCATTTTATGTGAACAGCAAACTACTGGGCAAATGTTAATTTGGATTTTTGACTTTAATTAATTCTTTTTTTGATGGGGGCTGCACTCTAAATGTTTTGTCTCTTAACAACAAGCTGTAAACACAGCACTGACATATGTAGCTGAAAAAGGTAGAGTGGGCATTTAATTAATTATTGCTTAATGAATACCTGATCCAACCGATGAATGCCAGTCCAATAATCACTTTTCCTCTTGCCATTTTTTTGGTGTCTACCAGATCCTGAGGGAAAATTTGTGGCTCACTAACTGTTAATTGCTCCACTGTGTTCACCAACAAGTTGCTTTGTCTGTTTTCAATTTGAAGCTTGGAAGTTAGCAGTAAAGAGGTTTATCCTCAACTGCCTGCTGAGCAGAGTAGTGAAACAAAACCAAAACACTAATGTTGCGGCCCATAAAACCAAATCAGTTAAGTTAGAAGATGGCACAGCTTTGCAGTGTTTTGGCAACAATATAATGTGGCTTCAATGGTAAAAATGCTTCCTTTCATATACATATTATTTTATTGTATATGAAAATACTGATTGTAGCAATTTTAGATTGTGTCAGTGTGCATTATGGGGATGGATGGGTTTTGAATTAAACTATATCACGCTCTGAATTCTGCTTTTATAGTGCGGGATCTAAAAACTCAAATTATTTGAAAATGTCTTCAATCAACAAAGAATTTACAATACAGAAATGTCCAACTTCTGATGCTATGTTAATTCTTAAAGTCAATACTTGGTTGGGGCTTAAAATATTCCATTTGGATTTTGAGTAAATGAATAATCAAACTGTATAAATACTGTTTATCTCATGGTCTAGTTTAGTACAAGTGCCACAATCATTTGGAAGATTGCTGATGATGGTCACTGATGAGGGTAACAAAATGAGGGTCTTTGCAGTCTGTGATGATTTTGGTTGCCATGTTATTTCCTGCTGGTTGTTGGCCCCCTCTGTTTTATCAAGTTTAAAGTCAAAACACACATGACAGCTAGCAGCAGCGCTAATATAATATATGTTAGCAGATGTTTTGTAGAGTAAAAAAGTATGACAGAAATGATACTTACTGCCTAGGGGAAGCATGTATCATGCTTCCCCTAGGCAGTATCATTAGAAGACATAGTATACATTTTCACTGCTATGCTGATGACACCCAGCTCTATCTATCCATGAAGCCAGATAACACAAACCAATTAGTTAAACTGCAGGAATGTCTTAAAGACATAAAGACCTGGATGGCCGCTAACTTTCTGCTTCTTAATTCAGATAAAATTGAGGTTATTGTACTCGGCCCTGAAAATCTTAGAAATATGGTATCTAACCAGATTCTTACTCTGGATGGCATTACTTTAGCCTCCAGTAACACTGTGAGGAACCTTGGAGTCATTTTTGACCAGGACATGTCCTTCAATGCACATATTAAACAAATATGTAAGACTGCTTTCTTCCATTTGCGCAACATCTCTGAAGTTAGAAATATCCTGTCTCAGAGTGACGCTGAAAAACTAGTTCATGCATTTATTACTTCCAGGCTGGACTACTGCAATTCATTATTATCAGGATGTCCAAAAAACTCACTGAAAAGCCTTCAGCTAATCCAAAATGCTGCAGCAAGAGTACTGACAGGGACTAGAAAGAGAGAGCATATTTCTCCTGTTTTGGCTTCCCTTCATTGGCTTCCTGTTAAATCCAGAATTGAATTCAAAATCCTGCTCCTCACATGCAAGGTCTTAAATAATCAGGCCCCATCTTATTTTAATGACCTTGTAGTACCATATCACCCTATTAGCGCACTTCGCTCTCACACTGCAGGCTTACTTGTTGTTCCTAGAGTATTTAAAAGTAGAATGGGAGGGAGAGCCTTCAGTTTTCAGGCCCCTCTTCTGTGGAACCAGCTTCCAGTTTGGATTCGAGAGACAGAGACTATCTCTACTTTTAAGATTAGGCTTAAAACTTTCCTTTTTGCTAAAGCATATAGTTAGGGCTGGACCAGGTGACCCTGAATCCTCCCTTAGTTATGCTGCAATAGATGTAGGATGCCGGGGATTCCCATGATGCATTGAGTTTTTCCTTTCCAATCACCTTTCTCACTACTATGTGTTAATAGACCTCTCTGCATTGAATCATATATGTTATTAATCTCTGTCTCTCTTCCACAGCATGTCTTTATCCTGTCTTCCTTCTCTCACCCCAACCGGTTGCAGCAGATGGCCGCCCCTCCCTGAGCCTGGTTCTGCTGGTTCTTTTCAGAAAAAAGTTGGGATCATGGACACTCCCGTGGGCTTAAAGGGGTTATTAAGCAAGAAGCTTGGTTTGGTGTAACACTTGGTGTAAGCATTTATTATAATGTGTTCTTGTCAATATTATTAAACATTATAAATATTAAACATTATTTCACTTCAGCTGTCTGCTGTCAGCTGCACACCTGTGTCTGAGGAGGAAAAAAGAGAAATCGCTGTGACAGTGAATGACAGCAGTTTGCAACCTCATGACTGGTATTTAGCAATACCTTTCTGCACTGAAATTTTGTGGAAAGTTGCCCCAATCAAGTACTGAGTATGTACATCAGAGTACATCATTTTCACAAGTTGTTTTTTGACTTCTTTTTGACTGTTCTTGGGAAATATAATAATTTGAGATACTGGAGATACTGAATAAATATTAACCAAAGTTTAAACAAAATTGATTTAAAACATTTCACTTTACATGCAATGAATATGGAATATATGATAATGTAAATATAAATCGACAGTATTGAATTAAATTATATATAAAAAATATATTTTTTTAAATCTAAACTAGGAATTGGCAATCAGTGCTCACAATTTTTTGTCTTAATGGTAGTGTCGAGTGTAGGTGTAATGTTTCTCTAATCCTTGTGAGCTAATCCAGAGCAGAGATGGGCAGTACTGTAATCCGATTACTTTTTCAAGTAACGAGTAAAGTAAGGGATTACTATTGCAAAAACGGTAATTAGATTACCGTTACTTTCCGTAGGAACGCTGCGTTACTAAAACCGTGATTTTTTTGCGAGAATGTCTCATGACAGTGACGTAAGCGAGTGCAACGTTGGTGACAACAGCTGTGTGCAGATCAACAATGGATAATATATCGAGTGCGGAGAGAGTATGAGCGTGCAGCGTTTAAAGCGTGGAAGTACTGACCTTACTTTGAGTTTGATTCCATAAAAAGTGACAAAAACATTAGCGTCCGTTGTGCGTGGGAAGAAAACTTCTTTTTACAGCGAAAAAACCCCCTAAACTTCCAAGCAAGCACCGAGTGCGCTACCACGTAATGGGAAACTCACAGAGAAACTCGCGGATTCTTATGGGCTCAAAATGTGGTCATAAATATTTTGTACTTGTAAAT
This sequence comes from Perissodus microlepis, assembly GCF_051167445.1. Classification (NCBI taxonomy): domain Eukaryota; kingdom Metazoa; phylum Chordata; class Actinopteri; order Cichliformes; family Cichlidae; genus Perissodus; species Perissodus microlepis. The sequence goes on from NC_140480.1 coordinate 24,351,585, forward strand.
CGGTTTTGTACTTGTAAAAAAGATTTGTATGTGTAAAAAAAATTTGTGCGTGCATAAAAAAGATTTGTATGTGTAAAAAAAATGTGTGCGTGCGTAAAAAAGATTTGTATGCGTAAAAAAGATTTGTGCGTGTGTAAAAAAGATTTGTATGTGTAAAAAAGATTTGTGCGTGTGTAAAAAAGATTTGTGTGTGGACTTAGCCAAAAAAAAAACCCCTGCAAGTTACAAGTACGAATTTTGACCCCATTTTTCTTCCTTTAAGCTGATTGGTCAATGTCATGTCAATCACAAATTAAACAATCCAATCAGAGAACAGATGGGTTTGGCTGTCGGAGGGGCACTTTTTTGAACTGCAGGTCCTTGAAGGATAATCTCTATATAAATATCCGATAGCAGTTAGGTCCCCTTACTTTCAGCAGCTGTTGAAAGGATAAAGTTGTGGTATGTCAGTGGTTAGAAATACCATTATTACTTTAGGATTAGTTTAACACAAAGTTAGGGCTGACCCGGGACCATTGCTGTGAGTCACAGTGCGCAGCATAAAAGTCCTTTCACATCGGACGCAGGATGTGCTGCTAATGTTAATTGCTAACTAAAAGCAAAGGATCCAGAATTTGTTGCTGGCTGCTGGGCTCTGTGGGTTTTTGCAGCAGCTCTACCTGTACTAGATGCACCTGCTCCTTGTCTTTTCTATCTCTGACTTTATGTCCTCTACAAGAGTTTCTTCAAATGTTCAATAAAAACATGTATGCTAATTCATGACGAAGAAAGCTTTGTAATGAAGACTGTCATTTCCAAAACACTGCCCCCCCCTGCGGTCTGCAGCGCTGTTGAAAAGGCTGTGGAAGTCCCTGTATTAAACACGTAGACCTGTGACACAAAAATCACCAAACTCGGACGACCACAGACTGTTTTCCTTCATGGTGATGAAGGAAAACGCTGGGTTGGCATGTAAAAGGGCATTTATTCCCTTCAAAGACCTGCAGTTCAAAAAAAGCGCCCCTCCGACAGCCAAACCCATCTGTTCTCTGATTGGATTGTTACATTTGTGATTGACATGACATTCACCAATCAGATGAAAGGAAGAAAAATAGGGTCAAAATTCGTACTTGTAACTTGCAGGGTTTTTTTTTTGGCTAAGTCCACACACAAATCTTTTTTACACACGCACAAATCTTTTTTACACATACAAATCTTTTTTACGCACGCACAAATTTTTTTTACACATACAAATCTTTTTTACGCACGCACAAATTTTTTTTTACACATACAAATCTTTTTTACAAGTACAAAACCGATTTACAAGTACAAAATATTTATGACCACATTTTGAGCCCATAGATTCTTCCACTGACCGCCGCGGCACACCTGCACCAGGGTAAACCTCCGCCTACCCAACTCCTGCTTTACAGGTGAAAATAGAGCAAAAGGACCGCTAGTCTTTGATTTTATTTATTTTCTGCTGTGTTTTACTTGCATCTATTTGAAAGAGTGAGTGTAAACACACACACACAAAAAACAAATTATGTGCTGGAATGTGCAGAAAATAGGTTTAAATATTAAACAAATTTCTTCCAGTCAGAGAATGTTGCATATAATAAAATTTTTGCTTGATGCATAAAGTTAAAAGATTAAAACTAATAAAACAAGTTTTAAAAAGGGACTTTTCCATTTGATTACATTTTGTATGATGGATTATGTAGAAAAAGTAGAACTGGGCTTAAAGATCTATCGCTTTATCACCTATTCAGGTTGTAAATCGTGTTTTTAAAAAGTAACTAAGTAACTAAGTAATTAATTACTTTTGAAAATAAGTAATCAGTAAAGTAACGGGATTACTTTTTTGGGGACGTAATCAGTAATTAGTTACTGATTATTTTTTTCAAGTAACTTGACCAACACTGATCCAGAGCATAGTCTTAATCATTAGCCTGCTTGAGTACCACTACAGAGTATTAGGCTACAATCCTGAATCTCAGATGAGAATGAGAGGAGCGTTCCCGTAATTAGGCGCACATTTAATTGCACCTGTAATATTTGTTTTATCCATTTTATGTGTGGACAGAAGAGAAGAGAAGAGAAGGCGTTGTCCCGTCTCCTGTGAATAAACCAGGTAAGATTAATTGGATATGTGTCTTTCCTTGCCTCTAAATTGGCACACTGCCAATTATAGGGAAAAGCAGGCAAATCCAAAGCTAAAATATAAACCCATGCTATAGTTTCATTCCTGTAATGCTTTTCCTTTATTACCCTGTCTGTCTATCTTCATTTCCTCACACCCTGATATCCTTCTTACAGACAAAAGTACCAACTTGGAATATCTAAGCAAACGAGACACTTGCATCAAAGTGACACTTGTCTTTACTGTTAAGAGTCAGCATTATTTGGATTTAGCTGAACACCCAAAGCTTTTGCCATCAATGTGAAGAACTCTGTCACTGAGCACTTGTGGATCAGACACACTTGGCAGAATGAGTCCCCTCTAAATTGAACCATTTTATTCACATTTGCTGCCCTTGCTCCTACTGTGCCCCATGCAGTCTGGAAAATAATTAATTGGAGAATCTTTCAAGTGAACATGCAATATAAAAATACTCTGCAGCTCGTGAAGGACTCTTAAACAACAAAGTTATTTTCTGGTGGTCATAAAGTGATGAATACAGTATAAAAACATGAGGTCAGGTTGAGGTAAATTGAATTCTCCTCAAGCTTTGACAAGGGAAACATAAAAATGAAAGATAGCCGTTCTCCACTGTTTTCTATTTTTTAAAGATAAAGCGTTTTGAACATGTTTGCTTTATGTGTGCCGGCTGTTATTATTTATTCAAGCTAATGCAGTAATAGTGGAATTACATGTTACATCAATGTAGCCTCCAATTTAATTCAGTGTAACTGTCCCTTTTGGTTCCACTGTTTTGATGTTTTTTCTGTGTGCTCTTTTTGTTTGTTTTTTGTGCAAATTTCCAGCAACTGCCATTTTCTGATTCGACTTTTCTGAGTTCCATTTATTCCACATTAGGTTAGTTCAGCATGTCCAACTCAAATAGGATTTTTGTGCTTAGAGATTGCATGCCAGGGATGCGAGTTATATCAGCATGACCCGTTATTCGCTGATCAGTTATAGTGGATGTTAGTACCTGACATTTGTTTTGTTGTGTTACACCAGTTTTTGTTTGGTAAGGTAAAATATTTTAGGTAAAGGTGGGTGTAGTAGTAACTTATTTAGTGGAGCGCGTTATTCAATAATTTCGTAATTTATTTTATTATGGAAATAAAGCTTTGCATTTTATTTCCATACTCTACTAGTTATTGTTTGTAGACAGGGCACCAGAATCTGCAAAAAATCAATATCGGAAGGTCACACTTAAGAAAAAACTGGAAATCAGAATAGGTCAAGAAAGTTTTTGTTGGAGTCACCAACTACATCAAAGTGAACACAGGAAGTAGAGTGAGAAAAAAATAGAGGAAAAATTAATGACATAGAAACCCCACTGCCAAGTAGCATTTAGATACACTTGTAGTAACGTGTAGGCTGCATTGTAGGCTCTAGATAGATTCAATGCAAAGTATAAACTAAGCTTCACTCTGTTTTCCTTTAAGATTTCATATTTTGTTCATTATCCCTGGCATATTCAGTGGTTCACTGATCCTGTATTATAGTCCAAAATGTATTTATTATTTGAACACAACAAACACACAACAAAATCACAGCATGGAATTTGGCAGCGATTGCTTAAAGTGCAATTTGGTATTGTGGTTGCTGTAATAATAAGATATGTGTTTGCTTTGTTTTCAATTCCTGTGATAAAAGCATTTTTGTTTAAAGGCGGTAAGTACCATGACTGCGTCATCAATCAACAAGTAATGAACATAGACTCTGAGGGTAGTAACTTGTACAGTACAGTTGCTACCTCAGTGTTAAGGCAGCCAGCCTTATAGTCATGGTGGAAAACTGCACTCTGTAAATGTTATTTTTAAATTGAAAGAAAAGTAGACAGGGACTTTCTGTTTATTACTGAGATTAAGCCATTGTCCTCTGATCTCTGTATTATTGTAGAGATTTTTCCTTAAAATATAAAGTGCTTTGTGGTGACTTTTATTGTGATTTGAACTTATATAAATAAAACTGAACTGAACTGAAGTCAAGTCAATTGTTTTTACATTTATAATCCCAGGTGAATGTTAGTGCATAGTTCTATAATTGTACCATCACCATATCTCTATTAAACTATAGAATAAATCACATGAAAATCAGCTTTAGCCATGAGGCAGAAATTAATCTACTTTTTTCTTTTGACTTTATTTGGCTTGACTTTGCCTTACACAGTCAAATACCTCTAAAACTCTCAATTTCATGAATTTTCACCAGTGCAGTTGTGTTTACTTGTTCCACTCTGTTTAACAGCCACTCTACAACTAATGTCACTGCTGAGAAAAAGGGGTAAGAAACAAAATAAAGGGCTTTAATGCTAAAGCTCTGCCAGCCAAGCAGGAAGGGCTTTAGCCCAAAGAATTTTCTTTGGTGCTGAGGCCAGATCAGAGTACAACCAAGAGAACTAGTTTTAACATCCCATCCCAATTCTTCTTACTGATCATTTATTGACTTGTTTAGCCTCAGATTCACTCCCTTTTTTTTTGCCTAAATGGGGAAGAAATTGTGAGATGGAATCAGATCTGGTGTCTCAGTGAAACTGGACACTATTTGAACAGAGAGGAAGGCAATGATGGTATCAAGGAAAAAAGGGATACGATTAGAAAGTGCTGTGTGACTTGAACAACCTTATCCCAAGGCTTGTTTAAAGTGAATTTTAATGTGCATCACATAGACAGATTAAGCAAACACTTTTGGTTTGGCCAAAAGTCTCTGTGTATTGCATATTAAAACAGACAGAAAAGATAAGAAAAGTGAATAATATACATTACATATTAATATTTCTTCAAGCGTTTGATATTTTATGATAATATAAGGGCAGTAAAACAAAATAAGTACTATAGCAGTATCAGTATGTTATGTGTGTGTGTGTGTATAAGAAATACTCCATTAGTATTTCTTTTTCTTGAAAGATGCTGTTGATGTACAGTATGGTAATGAAAATCATGCTAATCAGGGCTAAAGAGAGGGCAGCCCACTGAGAGACTTATCAGCATCCCAACTTCAAAGGAAAGGGCTAACAACATGGGTCTGAGAGATATCTCCAAATTACTAGAGCAACAAATGAACATATGAAGGAATGGGGGATAATTATTGAATGAATAATATAAATTGCAGCCAGTGAATAAACAAGAAATGCTGGCACAATTTTTGGCATTTTTCCTTCATCAGAATATAAGGTACAGTGTCTAACTTGCAAACGTGTTAGGCCTTGTCAATATTATATGTTTACATTTTTTTCTTTTTTTGTGTGTGCTTAGAGCACCATAAAAGCAGATTTGAAGAAATAAAATGCAGTGTGAGTATGCTCACACCAGATTACTCTGACAGTTGTGTAGACATCTGAGGATGGCGTATTTGAGCATAATGCAACACATTTGAGCTTGAAGTATGCCCCCTTTTTTGTTATATTAGCTTTGACTCTTATTTATTTTCTTTTTTCTTTTTTCAATTTTAACCACAAATTCAACTTTTGCTCAGATAGAGTAAAAAGCAGAAAAACCCACATAACTGCATAAGTAAATTCCCTTTGAAGCCAAACTCCGATCTTTTTTAGCAAGTAATCTTTGACTTTCCCCATGCACGCATTAGGTGGAGCTCGCAAGATGAAACATAAGGTAGCAGGTTGTCAAAAACTGTTAATGTGGGAGTAAAAGTAATTTTATTGGCATCCCTTTGATAATCAAACACATTGTTGTGAAGTGTTTTCAGAAGATGCAGTTGCCTGTAGGGTGTTCAATTTGGTTGAAACATCAAAAAACAAGCACGCAGGAACATAGAGAGAATAGGGTCAAGTAGCTGTGATTTGAAATGATTTTATTGTATGTCACTATAGACTTGAGAGTTTACACTGCTATTACTTTGGCTTGATTTCAGAAATAGAAATAATAGGTATAATTGGCAATGTACAAAATGCAATAGTAAAAAATGTGATGTATTTTTTTTCTAGATGGCTTAATAATGGCATATTTAAGTCAGATACAAGGTGCACGTACCTGCTGGCACACATACTTAATCCCTGATGGGTGCCTTAACCCACATCACAGGGAGCAAAAAGCAAAATCAGGTCAGGTTGCGACACAGACAGAAAATCAATGAATTAGATGAACAGAGCTTATGTATTAGACAGAGGTAAATTGAATACTTACTTAATCTATGTAATACCTTCAGAGTAACACTTCTTTAGCTCATTTAGCTCGTTTCCACTAGTTGTATTTCTTTACTTTGTTGTAAGATTAATAAAAGTAAAATAACATTTTTACACCAAGGAGTAAGAAACTGTTTTCTATTTAAAGCTCTGTTTTCAGAAACTACTTTACATTATTACCCTGGTATGTATAACCATCAACATTACAACTTGTGCCATAGACGGGATTATGTAAATAGTTAAATGCATTCCACCAGCTTTTCTGTATATAATATTAGTGGCGTACCAAGCAAAACACTTGAACAATGATATTACCTAAGATTGGTCATCCATCACAAAACATTATTCACAACTTTTAAAGATTTTTTAAAAGATTTTCAAATAGCAAATCACCAATAGATCGATTTGTGAAACACAAGAGTAGATTGATACCACGCTCAGATCTGTCTGTCACTACAATCCGTAGACCTTGCTTATCTTAGATTAAGGAACGGCTGTGTTAGGACTGTTCAGAGTTTTAAATACGTTGCCAACCAGTTCCTTGAAAGATCACAAATGAACATTTGTTTTCTTTTAGCCTGTGCCAACACTGCACTGCATTGTTTTGTTCTGTTTTCTCTTTTTTGTTTTTCAGATGAATGTTGTAGTAGACTTTCTTGGCCGAGAGCTGCACATTGCAGCATCACATTTTAAAGATATAAGATTGATACTGATCTTACTAATATTTTGACAAGAAAGCAAATAAGTATAGGTCAACTTCAATGACAAACAATGAGTTTTATTGATTTTATACTGAATTAATAAACTCTGAATATGTGCATGTATAATAATAATAATAATAATGGATTGGATTTATATAGCGCTTTTCAAGGCTTTACAATTCCATTATTCATTCACTCTCACATTCACACACTGGTGGAGGCAGCTACAGTTGTAGCCACAGCTGCCCTGGGGCAGACTGACAGAAGCGAGGCTGCCATATTGCGCCATCGGCCCCTCTGGCCAACACCAGTAGGGTAAAGTGTCTTGCCCAAGGACCCAACGACCAGGACAGAGAGCCCAGGGATCGAACCGGCAACCTTCCGGTTACAGATGCGCTTCCCAACCCCCAGTACCACGGTATGTATGTATTTAAACAAGTACACAATACTTATACAAGTGAAGAGAGTTTATGTTAATTCATTCAAGTTCATCCTAAGTTTTGTCCTTTTCTGGAGATTTTTACCTTTCGAAACTTTTAGGTTCATCAGTCTAATAGGTTAAAAACTCTGTCAAGTTCACTGGAGACGTGTTCATTTTAAGTGAGGTCCCACATGCACACAGAGGGGTACCTGTCCGATTGGCTGCTTATCACTATGACATCAAGATATTCTACTATACAAGTCTGCTGTCAGCTTGATTCTGTCAAAGTTGACATTGTGAGGTAAGGGACAACAAAAAGCGAATGAACTTCAGCTGAGGCCCATAGACGTAATAGCACTGAGCTTGTTTTTCATTCCAATATCATGGAACATGTCTTCTCTGATATTCCCTTCACTCATTCACTGATGTGATCACTTATTTATGGATCTAGCCAAGCAACCAACAGAGAATTCGCATCAACCTTCCTCATAGGAGCCCTGTCATATCTACATATTTTTAATAGCTCATAACTCAACAGTCCTGGCTTGACATTTCCCATCAAAAACAAGCAACTTCATCTGAGATCTAACTTTCTCCCCAAAACTTTAAGATTTATGTGCCATAACTCTTCAGTGCACTTTATTTCCCATATGTTTGATATCCTAAGATAAATTAAAATGATCAATGAAATATATGTGTGTATGTAAAATAGAATAAAGGATCGAAATTTGCAGGAGAAAAAAAATCTCTCCAAACTGTGACACTGCTATTTTCCATGGATATTCCAAGCTTTTGATTTTCTGCCACTTCTTGCACAAATTTATAGCATATGAAACAGTGTCTTTGTATCAGATTATTGTCAAACCTCTTCAAAATAAAAAAACATGCTTAATCATGTATGCAAACTAAGGAGATCATCGTGAGTAAAATAAAACTACGAGAAAATATTTTTATATATACTACAAGACAAACTTTAACGTATTTTAAGTATTTAAGTATTACATTTAGTGAGGCGGATAAATGTGCTACTCAAATCCACTATTCAGCTCCACAAAATACTTTAACTGTTACAACATTGAATACATCTGAAGCAGAAAATGTTACACAACAGTGAAAAACTGTTACAAATAAAAGATAACTTGCCAGATTAAAATATTTCTTTATAGTGGTCAGCACTGACGAGGTTCAGAAAGTTCCTTCATGCTTTAAATCATGCTTTTTATTGTTTTCGTTTTTTTAATGTCTCTGTAAAGCACTTTGAATCACCTTGTTGTTGAATTGTGCTATATAAATAAACTTGCCTTGCCTTGCCTTCATACCATAACACTTTTTACATTTAACGTCCTCACACACAGTTCTGTCATAAATTCATAAAAAGTCTCAATTTCCCTTGTAACTTTAAAATATTACAGAGTTTTTCATACCCACCAAACTTTTCTGTAAATATCCAAACCAAAGCAAACAGGGCAGAAATGCTGCATATATCCAAAGGCTTGGTGAAGAGTGAGTAGCTTCTTGCTGTGAGACCACAATGCTATCCATTGCAGCATCAAAAACAAAAGGCCTGCAGCTTCAATTTTGAACCAATGATGCAAAAAAATTGCACTGAAATAACTATAAAAAGTATTTTTAGTCAATAGAACCCCGATGTTTTCAAATGTTCACTGTTAGGGATTACAGTGTTCTCTACGGAAGCGTAGAGCTGCCACCCAGGCAAAAGAAAAATACAAGTGTATCACGTTATAACGTGAAAAGTTTATTTTTCTAACAAGATACTTTTCCTGTTTGTACAATATACTATCATGTTTGTACAATATACTTTTCACATTTGAACAACATAATATCACTTTATTACAATATACATAATTATCATGTTCGTACAATATAATTATCACGTTCGTGCAATATAAATATTATATTGTACGAACGTGATCATATATTGTACAAACGTAAAAAAAAAAAAATACCATTACAATAACATTTTTTATTGTAAGAACGTAAAACGTGTTGCGTTCGGAAACCCAAATCCATGGTAGTTGTGGAGAGCTCACGCTCTTCAGAACTGGCACTTAACTTTGAATGCCCTGCTTTCAACATGGACACAAACACTGATAGCCCACTTCTGAGATTTCTTCGGAATCGTGGTGTACCTGAGGACTGTCTCTTACGAATGCTACAAGAACACGTAAGTGCTCTCTTGAGGGGGAAATTTGTAAAACTCGCTTTTTACGAAGTTACAGCGTCTAAAAATGTGACATATTGCTAAGTTAGCAGCCACAGCGGTTTTCGCTTCTCTCGCTTTGACTGCGTAAGGACGTAACGGTAGGCTGCATTGGTGTGGATCTATATGGAATGGAGAATGTAAAACAAATTAACCCGCTGTATAAAACTGGGTCGTTGTATGACCACATGTTACTACTTAACCCGTATGCAGATTCCAGGTTTCTTAAATATATCGCTATATTATGTGATGCACAATGTTTCCTTGTTTATCTAAAAACAAATGAATTAAACTGTGTTTATATTGATATTTGGCTTCAATTTAAAAAACCAGTGAGTTCAACCCTTTGTGCTCTGTGCAACTGAAAGATACGTGAATACTAATTTACTTTTTCAAAAGTGGGCGTTGTATATACTGTAATATTTCTATTAATAACATGTTAGAGAATCTCATTAATGTTGCTGGCATAGAGAGAGGAAAAGAATAAATGCTAAATATTGATGGCTGCCACTAAAATAATAACAGACAATTATCAAAACACATGTGAAATGTACATACATTTTTTTAGTGAGGTACCTCATGTGGTGTGGCAGCAGGTATACCTTGTCCTTCTGTATAGTAATAAATATCTCTGTTATTACAGATTGATGCCACAGTGATTGATTTCATGATGACAAGACCCTGTCTGGGTTACATCCCAACATATGGTGATCGGATAGCTGCCAGACGGTTCTGCTTGGAAAACAGTGGTGCAAGTACTAAGGAATCAATAAAAAACTCATTGCTTGAAAAATTGAAGGAAAAGATGGGAATCAATGAAAATGAGAAGAAACCTGATCATGAGGAGGCATTTGTTTCTAAGAGAAAAAGAACATATGCAAAAAACAACAAATGGGCTGAGAAAAAGGCTCAAAAAATTGAGTTAGGGTGGATCCATGAAGGTAAGCAAGTGAGAAAGCACAGAGGAGGAGGAACAAGGACCTTTGATGTGCCCAAAGACTCCAAAAAAGCTGACATATTACAGTATGCTAAAGATCTTTTCTTTCCAAGTGGAAAAAGCAAATTTGGAAGATGGGAGGTGTTCAGTCATGACATATTAGACTATCAGGAAGAGGCCGTATTTGATGAAGATGTCACAGTTGGAGAACTCTACTCAGCACTTAAAATGGGAATGTTGAGATTTTACTTGTGCACAAGAAGATTTTCCAATGATGAAGATGATGAAGAAGTTTATGATAGAGGGAAAACACATGTAAACAATGTTACACAACTGACTGACTCGCATCAAGGAGATGAAGAAGCTTCTCACACTGTTGTGATCTCATCATCAGAATCTAGGAATGCTGATGAAGATGTATTATTAGACACATCTGAGGTAATGATTGGACCCTACCTTGGAGAGCCTCTGTCTTGTCAACTTGATGACACTTTAATAGATGAACCATTCCTGCAGTTTGAGGAAGATGATCTGGTCATCACATCCATTACACTTCCTCCAACAAACACAGCAGTCAGTAGTCCAGATACATCTATAAGCAATGAAGCAATAAGCTCTGCAGGATCATATGATGTTGTCTGTGTTACCATCAAACTTCACAGGGTTACTATTCTGGAGGAGATGATCAGCCAGTTCAAAGATCCAGCACTCCTCATACACCCTCTAAAATACACCTACATTGATGAAAAAGGAGCTGATGCAGATGGCGTATCAAGAGATGTGTATGCTGCATTTTGGTCAGAGTTTGTGGACAACACAGCTGAAGGAGAGGAGTTCAGAGTGCCATCACTGTCTCCTAAATGGCAGGAAGAAGAGTGGAAATCCATGGGTAGAATTTTACTGAAGGGATTTCAAGACCATGGATATTTCCCTTGTCGCCTTGCTCCTGTTTTCACAGTGGCACTCATCTTCGGTGAGAATCAAGTATCAGATGATCTGCTGTTTGAAAGTCTTCTCTTTTACCTAAGTCAATCAGATAGGGATCTGATAACAAGGGCACTAAAAGAAGATCTTTCAGATGAAGACAGGGATGAAGTGCTGGATCTCATGGATCGCCTGGATGTATCAGTGCTTCCAACCAAAGAGAACTTAAAAGGCCTTCTTCTGAAAGTCGCACACAAACAATTAATCCAAAAACCAGCATATGCCGCAGAGAAAATGTCCTTAGTTGCAAGCCACTTCCTAAAAGAAGCTTTTCAAAGCCCACAAGATGTCCTACAAAATGTATGAAGATAAAAAGCCAACAACGAGAAAGCTTTTGAAGTTGCTTACTGCCTCTCCCACCACTCAAGCAGAGAAGCAAAGCTTCAGATTTCTGCAACAGTACATCAGAGGACTTGACGATACAGGGCTCAGAAGGATGTTCAGGTTTCTTACTGGGTCAGATGTCATCTGTGTTGACAAGGTTGAGGTACTGTTCACGTCTGTGGATGGACTGGCACGACGACCTGTGGCACACACATGCGGCCCTCTTCTGGAACTACCATGGACATACACGTCCTACCCAGAACTACGAAATGAACTGGACAATGTTTTGGCTGCTAAAAGCTCTTATGAGTTCAGCATAGCTTGATTAAAGTCCATCATGTTTAAACCAAAGAATGAAAGGTTTGCACTAACAATGACTGGCTATGAAGCTCTAAAGTTTGTTAAACCCATAAACAGGGAACACATCATTGTATAAAAAAAGAAAGAGCCAAATTTCAGGGAAGTGTTTTATTAGTAACCCCCCCCCCAAAAAAAGTTGTTTTTTTTCATATTTGAATTTATTTTCAAAAATTGTGGATAACATCAATTTGTTTCCACCATGAAAAATGTAAATTTCAGTCTAAATTTTCATACATAATTTTCATAAAAAAGTTTTACCAGTTTAAATGTTAACTAATTAGGTTTAATAAGTTCATATGGTTAGCAGCAAGAGGTGAACTATGCTTATTATTAGTTCTTATCATGTGTCAAGGTCCTTTTCCACAGGTCTGTGGTACAGTTTTGTAGGATACAAGATGTCTGCTAGAGGGGATGTTTTGTTTAGTAATAATTCAAAAGACTTAATATTAATTATTTTCAAGTATACTTTTTTTACCTTTCCACCAGTCATTTGTTTAGAACATATTTTAAGGGAATAACTTTGGAAGGCAATGTGTTTGATGCAATAGTTGACTGGAATAAAAGACAGAAAATTGGCACATAAGTTAAGTTTTGTAGTGTTTATCAAGAGTCCGTGTTTTCTTCTCCTTGAACACAAATAAAAGGGAGGTTAACATCTAACAGTGTTTGTTAATTATTAAATAATGCAGAATTTTTACATTTACCAGTTTACAAGAAACTGTTCGTGGATGAATAGCAGTTGCACAATGTGTTCAGTAAAATTGAAAACAATATTTCATGAATGATAATGTATAGGATCAGCAGTTTAAAAAATGTTTTTTCGACAGTCTTAAAACAGAAATCAGATATAATAGAAATTCAGTTAAAAAATAATTGGAAATGCCAAAAGGTTGAGATTATTCAATGCAAGTCTTTCTACTGATTTATTTTTAAAACATTTTGCGTATTCAAGCATTTACTTCAATGTTCTCATTTCAATTAATAAACAGGTGTGAGATGTTTTCTTTAGATAGGAAGCAAACACCTGTTTTTTGCATAAATGTCTCAGTCAAAATATTAAAAAAAGAAAAGCAATACTAATACAAGGACCTGCTTTAATTTTGATTCTTCACTGGAGTACGCAGATTTGGTTAAATATATTTAGACATGCTTGCTTGCTACTATCTTGAACCGAAAATCCAAACAAAATAATAATGATTGTCTTTTCTATTGTTTATTGCACAAATAAAACATTGTACCAAAAAATATGTGCGTAAAAATTCCCAAATCCCAATTATATTTAGGTTTATAAGTCCTTCAGTATATAGGCTCTCAGGAAGAGATACAGTTCAATGGATTCATCTGCTGTGCTTGGTGGAAGTAAGAAGTTCTCTGACATTATAAGGCAACACAAGCTGAAAACGGTTTCATCACAGGTATAAGGTCCTCTCTGTTGACATTCTTGCTTACAAGCATCCACTGCCTCCCGAGAAACCTCTTTCAGATGATCCTGTCCTCCAAAGAGATGAGGGATGGTGTACATGAGAATCGGACGTCCACTTGGAGCAACTGCATTTCTGCTTCTGCGTATTATGTGGGTGTTCCACATATGTGCAACTTGCTGCAGCTCTTCCTATTAAATATTAAAAATTAAAAAAATCTCATATCAGTAAAAGAACACATTTCTCTTGGCTCAACATGTTACCCAAAACGGCGCTGGCACGGCTGGCAGCCTTAACCCAATTTCCCTCGGGATGAATAAAGTACGATCAATCAATCAATCAATCAATCAAAAGCACCACATAGTGACAGTCAGAAAAACAGAGTTTATCAAAAATACTCAACAACAAGAATAACAGTGGTAGACACGTGATACTGTGGAAAATTTTAAGTAATTATTAAACGTGAATTGTTTTAGACAGTGTGATTTTATGTTTCTGGCCAGTGAAATATGCATTTTTTCATATCCTGAACGCAGTGATAATAGGGATGGTGCATGGTGGGTGTTAAAGCAAACTTTTTATTCTCTCTCCGTGTCTCTCTTTCTCTCTAACACACACACACACACACACACACACACACAATGACTCATTAAAAGAATATAAACATGGTTACATACCTCGATGACGTTCAGGCACGTAAACAATATGAGCTGCTTGTCCAAAAAACATCCAAAAAAGCATTCATGGTCTTTTAGTTCCTGGAGACGATTTATCCAGTGCTGAGCATGATGTCGTCTCAGAAAGGCCCACCAGCCTTCAATACGCTGATTGTGATTGCTGGATCCAGTAATAAAACAGTTTCTGACGTTCGGATCCATAGTCCAGCGCAAGAATCGTTGCATCTCGGCCATTATGACATTTTCTGTTCCCAAATCAGAGCGAATCCTAGCAGGTGTTCCCATCCTCTTTTCAACTTCTGCTATGAAATATCCAGCAATGACTTTGGGATCATTGTTTGTTGAATAGGCATGAAGCCAAATCATAACTCTCGAAAAGCCATCAATAGCTCCATTTATACAGATTCCAAAAGGCTTCAGTTTGTCATAGGAGTCAGAAACAGCTTTAGTGAAGGTTACAAATGATCTTCTTATGGCCTCTGACAGTGGACTCATCTCTGTGCTTGTCCTGCTAGACCTCAGTGCAGCGTTCGATACTGTTGACCATAATATCCTATTAGAGCGATTAGAACATGCTGTAGGTATTACAGGTACTGCACTGCAGTGGTTTGTATCATATCTATCTAATAGACTCCAATTTGTGCATGTAAATGGAGAGTCCTCTTCACACACTGAGGTTAATTATGGAGTTCCACAGGGTTCAGTGCTAGGACCAATTCTGTTTACATTATACATGCTTCCCTTAGGCAGCATCATTAGAAGACATAGCATACATTTTCACTGCTATGCCGATGACACCCAGCTCTATCTGTCCATGAAGCCAGATAACACACACCAATTAGTTAAACTGCAGGAATGTCTTAAAGACATAAAGACCTGGATGGCCGCTAACTTTCTGCTTCTTAATTCAGATAAAACTGAGGTTATTGTACTCGGCCCTGAAAATCTTAGAAATATGGTATCTAACCAGATTCATACTCTGGATGGCATTACCTTGGCCTCCAGTAACGCTGTGAGGAACCTTGGAGTCATTTTTGACCAGGACATGTCCTTCAACGCACATATTAAACAAATATGTAAGACTGCTTTCTTCCATTTGCGCAACATCTCTAAAATTAGAAATATCCTGTCTCAGAGTGACGCTGAAAAACTAGTTCATGCATTTATTACTTCCAGGCTGGACTACTGTAATTCATTATTATCAGGATGTCCAAAAAACTCACTGAAAAGCCTTCAGCTAATCCAAAATGCTGCAGCAAGAGTACTGACAGGGACTAGAAAGAGAGAGCATATTTCTCCTGTTTTGGCTTCCCTTCATTGGCTTCTTGTTAAGTCCAGAATTGAATTCAAAATCCTGCTCCTCACATACAAGGTCTTAAATAATCAGGCCCCATCTTATCTTAATGACCTTGTAGTACCATATCACCCTATTAGAGCACTTCGCTCTCGCTCTGCAGGCCTACTTGTTGTTCCTAGAGTATTTAAAAGTAGAATGGGAGGCAGAGCCTTCAGTTTTCAGGCCCCTCTTCTGTGGAACCAGCTTCCAGTTTGGATTCGGGAGACAGACACTATCTCTACTTTTAAGATTAGGCTTAAAACTTTCCTTTTTGCTAAAGCATATAGTTAGGGCTGGACCAGGTGACCCTGAATCCTCCCTTAGTTATGCTGCAATAGACGTAGGCTGCCGGGGGATTCCCATGATGCATTGAGTTTTTCCTTTCCAGTCACCTTTCTCACTCACTATGTATTAATAGACCTCTCTGCATTGAATCATATCTGTTATTAACCTCTGTCTCTCTTCCACAGCATGTCTTTTATCCTGTCTTCCTTCTCTCACCCCAACCGGTCGCAGCAGATGGCCGCCCCTCCCTGAGCCTGGTTCTGCCGGAGGTTTCTTCCTGTTAAAAGGGAGTTTTTCCTTCCCACTGTTGCCAAAGTGCTTGCTCATAGGGGGTCATATGATTGTTGGGTTTTTCTCTGTATCTATGAAGCGCCTTGAGGCGACTTTTGTTGTGATTTGGCGCTATATAAATAAAATTGAATTGAATTGAATTGAACATGCCACATGAAATTTGGTCCAGGATTTACATACGTGCGTCGCATTAGGCGATTTCTGCGTCGTTGCTCAACACCGTAAGGGTCAAGATATTTCAGTAAATGTCTCACAGTACTCTGCGTGACAACATAACCTGCCTGAATGCCGTTCAGGTGGTGTAGTTTGTATCCATGGAGCCTCCCATATCCCTCCAGTTGATCAATAAGAAATCGTGCCACCTCAATCGGATCGGACTCATTCTTTCTCCTGTACAGTCCCATGCGTTTTAGGTTTCTTCTAAGTGTCCGCATGCTTATCACAATACTGTCCAAACTGCTCAATAACAGCAAAATCTCCCCATGCCTCAATCCAAGCATAAAATAGAACTTAATTAATTCCAATAAACGAGCCATTTTCTCGCACTCTGATCTGCACTGTCACCCACTTCACTATGTTTTACGCTTCCGTAGTTTTACGGCAATATATCATGCTCGAACAATAAAATATATGTTATAACGTGAAAACTTTATTGTTCAAACAATATAATTATCACGTTCGTACAATATAATATTTATATTGTACGAACGTGATAATTATGTATATTGTAATAACGTGATATTATGTTGTTCAAACGTGAAAAGTATATTGTACAAACATGATAGTATATTGTACAAACAGGAAAAGTATCTTGTTAGAACAATAAACTTTTCACGTTATAACGTGATACACTTGTATTTTTCTTTTGCCTGGGTGGCAGCTCTACGCTTCCGTAGTTCTCTAGGACAGTCCAAATCTAAAAAAAAATGATAGAAAACGATATCTATAGTAGCAAGAAATGCATGAATAGTGAATTCTCTGAGAAAGGTCTGCCATCACATGAAAAAATAAACATACAGTGCAATTAGTGTTAGAAGTACAATTAGAAGGTTTAAAAAACATTTTCTGTATTTTGGTTTTCTCATTTATGGCTTATTTTAAGTTTTGCAAAAACAGAACAAGGGACAGTGAGCTACTACAATAAGAAGTAAATGTTGCATTTACGTTTTTTTTTTTAATCATTTATGTAGCAAAGTAACCACTTAAAATCCACTATTTCCCCATTTTCAAGTCATAGATTGTAAGTTAATGTGTAAACCAAACACTGATAACATAAGTAAGTCAAGTATGGAGATGGTAGTGTAATGTTGGGGTGCTTCACAGCTTGAAGGTCAGGGCGACTTACCATAACTGAGGCAAGTCAAGTGTGTCACCAATCCTGTCTATAATAATCAGCTATGTACCGCAGGCCTTCAAGCTGACAGTAGTTAAACCACTATTTAAAAATCTAGCCACTTGATGCTAGCTCTCTTAGCTAACTATAGGCCAATCTTCAACATACTTTCTATCTCAAAAAATCTTGAGGAAGTATTTTTAAATCAGATAATTGATCAACTGCACAGGAATGGTTTCACTCAGGTTTCAGAATTGGTGACAGTACAGAAACAGCATTAGTGAAGGTTAGAAATGATCTTCTTATGGCCTCTGATGGTGGACTCATCTCTGTGCTTGTCATGCTAGACGTCAGTGCAGCGTTCGATACTGTTGACCATAATATTTTATTACAGCAATTGAGTGTGCTGTAGATATCAAACTTACTGTGCTGCAGTGTTTTGTATCATATCTATCTAATAGACTGTAATTTGTTAATGTAAATGGAGAGTTCTCTTCACACACTAAGGTAATTATGGACTTCTATAGGGTTCTTTGCCAAGACCATTTCTGTTTATTTTATACATGCTTCCCTTAGGCAGTATAATTAGAAGACATAGCATACATTTTCACTGCTATGCAGATGACACCCAACTCTATCTGTCCATGAAGCCAGATAACACACACCAATTAGTTAAACTGCAGGAATGTCTTAAAGACATAAAGACCTGGATGGCCGCTAACTTTCTGCTTCTTAATTCAGATAAAACTGAGGTTATTGTACTCGGCCCTGAAAATCTTAGAAATATGGTATCTAACCAGATTCTTACTCTGGATGGCATTACTTTAGCCTCCAGTAACACTGTGAGGAACCTTGGAGTAATTTTTGACCAGGATATGTCCTTCAACGCACATATTAAACAAATATGTAAGACTGCTTTCTTCCATTTGCGCAACATCTCTGAAGTTAGAAATATCCTGTCTCAGAGTGACGCTGAAAAACTAGTTCATGCATTTATTACTTCCAGGCTGGACTACTGCAATTCATTATTATCACTCTGTCTCTCTTTGCTGAAAGACTAGTGTGTGCATTTATTCTGGACTGTGTTCCTCAAATTATTATTAACAGGATGTCCTAAAAACTTCCTAAAAAGCCTTCAGTTGATCCAAAATGCTACAGCAAGAGTACTGACAGGGACTACAAAGAGAAAGCACATTTCTCCCATACTGGCTTTTCTTCATTGGCTCCTTGTTAAATCTTGAATAGTCTTGAATAATCAGGCATATTTTAAAGATTTCATGGTGCTGCATCATCACAATAGAGCACTTTGTTGTGAGAGTGCTGCTTTACTTGTGGTTCCTAGGGTGTTTAAAAGTAGAATGTGAGTCAGAGCCTTCAGGTTCTTCCAGGTTGGAAGACAGACACCCTGTAATATTAGGCTTAAACTCATTTATGATAAAGCATATAATTAGTCAGGTGACCCTGATCCTCCTTTATTTACGCTGCAATAGGTCTAGGGTGCTGGGGGCTGCCCATGATGCACCAAGTGTTTCTTTTTTACTTACCTTTTTTTAATGCACCTTTAATTTAACCATTAGTTATTTTTAATCTCTGTGTAGGGATGGGAATCGAGAACTGGTTTTTGTAGAGAACTGGTTTCCAGTAGTCCGATTCTTTGAATCGTTAGTTTCCCTGCCCATCAATCCCGCTTATCGATTCTTCTTGCTATGATCAGTTGATTTCAGTTTGTGTCTGATGGAGGACGAAAATAGTGGCACATTTTATTTATTTTTATTTATTTTCCACAAAAGGATGAGGCCGCGAGGGTAAAGCGGAGACTGCTCCAGGACAGAAACAACTGCATTATACTGTTAACACAACTTTGGCTCTTCGCAAGCACCTGCACAGCCAAGAACCCAGAGTAATGTAAATGCTGACCCGGCCCAGCATCATGATAAAGTGAGCCGTCATTTGTGGTGAAGCCAGCCACTGCTGAACTTCAACAGGTAACAAACAGATGAGCAGTCAGGCTGCAGCCTCCGTTTCTACCTGTTCATGTTTCTAAAGTAGAATCACTGTGGCGATTGCTGTAAAGTCTCTTTGTGCTGGTTTCCATCTTTGCGTTGTGCTGTCTGCTTTATGCTTGCTTTATTCAAATGCTAAGAGAAAGATCAGATGTGTCCTCATTAGGATAGGGATTTGTGTTGGTGTGGGGGGCTGTAGCCTCAGGTTTATATTGTTAAATGGTATATTGTTAAACTGTTATGAGACGGTGCGTTTCAGATCATTTTACAGAGTAACATGAAAGTAATGTAATGAGTAGTATAATGAATGTCTTTTTCTCCTGGGTGCAATTAACTAATGTGCTGCATTACTTAAGAAAAGTGTTTTTTCTGTAATAACGTTTTTACTTTAGTTTTATTGAGTAATGGTCGTTATTGAGTAATGACTGATCACAACAAAGAGGGGAAATACCTTCAACATGCACAAACATTTGACCACACAGCATGTAATTAATTTGCATGAATGCAATGTCTTTGATATGCTGCTTAGAAATGGTGGTGACTCTCAAAGTGGAGCCAATGAGAATCGATAAGCAAATCCATAAGTAATTGAATAAGTGATATCAATAATGGAATCTGAATCACTAAATTCTTAACAATTCCCATTTCTATCTTTGTCTCTCTTTAACAACGTGTCTTTGTCCTGTCTTCCTTCCCTCAACCCCAACCAGTCGCAGCAGATTACTGCCAGTGTCTGAGGCTGGTTCTGGTGGAGGTTCCTTTCCACTGTTGCCAAAATGATTGCTTAACCTCCTAGGACCTGGCGTCCACATATGACATCACATTTTGGGTTGTCTAGACCAAATAGACCAATACCAAAATACTAAATGTTGCTCTACAAGCGCCTGATATCCACTTACGAGGACATTATACTGTCACTGTTTTATCAAAATTTAAAACGAATATTTTCATGTGTGGATCTCATTTTTCATAGAAACAAAAATCGGGTGAAAAAAAAAATCTGGTTATTCTTTGTTTTCACATTCATTGGGTCCCAATCAGCCCAAATATCAAAGAGAAATTAAAATGCTTGCCATGGAAGAGTTTGGGTCTTAGGAGGTTAAAGGGGGTCATGTGATTGCTGAGGTTTTCTCTGTTTTACTCATTGCATTATTGTAGGGTCTTTACCTTATAACATAACGCGCCTTGAAGCAACTGTTTTTGTGATTTGGTGCTATGTAAATAAAATTGAAATGGAAATAAACTGAGATAGAAAATTCTACACACCATGTGGAGTAGTTATTCTTTTGATTAACCGAGGAAAGAAGAAGAAAATAACCTAACATAAACCTACACTTTAAAATCCATAAGGATTAACACAATTTTTACAAATATTTTTCTGCAGGAAGGTGATTGCACATATTTACATGACATTTGGTAAAGCATAAGCCTAAGGATGGTGACATAGGCTACCACACAGCTATCAGGTGGCTCAGCCTGGGTGCCAAAAGTGTGCCACTCACATCGGTGAGTGCTAAAAAGAGTGTGGGGCCTGATCAGCTGACCTCTGGAATAAATAATGCAAATGGTATGCAGTTTTCCCAAAAGAAAAAGAAACTAAATATTCCCAAAATAAAGAAAAAGGCAAAAACTCTCAACCAGCATATTCAAGAGGGAGAGACTTAAAAGTTAAGAACAGAGGGGGAAAAAAAATCAAGAATTGCTTAAAAAAAAATAGCAGGAGCAACTGCAACAGGCTGCAAACAGGATGACGCATACACACTTTCAAAACTGCACTAGAAGTCTTTTTGTCAACACAAAAGAGATAAATTGGCAACAACTGACAAAAATAATTATTTTAAATATGAATGAAAACACTGCAATTGAGTCACACCTGGTATGTCAAAGAAAACTGTGTACCTGGATTGCAGTTACATCCCTAACTGCATTAAAAGCCTCAAAGAAAATGATTAGAAATCACACCTGGAACCAAAAAAACCCCCCCAATACAATAAAGTAACACTGACAAATATCCAGCCAATGGCAGAGATTTAACCCACAGAGTAAATTATTTCACAGTGACTTTATAGGCTTAATTCATTAAACCCTTGCTAGAGTGCCTCTTAGAGATTCAGCACGTTTTCTTTGTGAAAGTCAGCTGCAGGTAAACTGGTCCTTGGCATTTCAGATTGGTTTTTTCCCTTGTGGTAAAATACATGTAAAAAGCACAACATGATGTTGTCAGGGAAACCTCCATTTGTTATTTGCATGAATATGTCAACCCTTGTTCTTTTCTATATGAGTGACAGGGAAAATATTTAGAAATGCTTTGCAGTTGTTGGCTTTATTGTGACACCATCAAGTATGGCCAAAGTCAGACTACTGGGTTTGATCAAATCACAGAATACACTGGAATACATATTTTGTGTGTGTGTGTGTGTGTTTTTCTAATTTAGTTTTTATGTTCATATAACATTGGTGCTTTTTCAATTTGCTTTGAATTTGATTGGATTCTAATTTGATTCAAGTTTATTTCTGTTGGTTTTCCACCCCAAATACTGAATAAATAAACAATATGTCACTTTACTTTTAGTGCTACTTTATCATTATATGGTATATCAGCTATGCATAGATAAGAGCATGTATGTGAACACGGCAAGGAGTAGTGAATATGTGTGTGATGGTTTGAACCCGTGGCGAACTAGATAGTGTATTAACTTGGATATTGCCCATTGCCAAAGTGCAAAGACTGACAATTCATTTTGTTCTCTGAGAAAAGAGCATCAATGTGATGTTAATCACTGAAGTCATTTATTTCCCTTAAACTCTGGAGCCAGCTGGAGACTGCAGCAATAACAGCACTCTGATAGCCCTCTCCATGGCCACTCAATCAGGATATTAATTGCCCAGCTATGTCTGGCTGTTATCAATCTCTACCAATCACACTTTATTAAATAAAGATGCAATTACCTTCTGGAACACACTCACTTATAACACTTTATCATTATGTATCTGCAGCTGACAACTCTGTAACTCTGTATATAGATATATATAGATGATCAGCTTTCAACGGATGCACCTCTTTCAACACTAAACACAAAGTCAAGGCTTTCTAGATAAACTCTCCTTTCAGCTGGCATTAGGTGGATTTGAGTATAAGCGCAATAAAGTTTATACTCACCCTAGCTGTGCAATAGTTAATACTGTAAAGAATGGTTGCTTTCCTGTCCCCATACACCTCCCCATTTGCTTTCTGTCCTTCCCACATCCACAGGGATGACTCAGTAGTTTGCCCTACGCTATGCAGATTATTTAGGGTCTGAATTAGGATCCTTTCAGTCTGCTTTACTGTCTGTATAAATGTGTATAAAAAATATAATGAAATCCTTTTTCTTTAGGTTTCTTACATAACATGTTAAAAGGGAAAAAAGCACTTGGTTAACAGTTGATTGTCAATTTCAAGCACTTTGGAGCCTTAGAATATGTGTTTAGTTTTATGTTAGAAAAGTGCTTAGAAGTTTCTTGTCTGCAAAGAGAATGTTTAATTGGTTTGAGGAGAAGAAATGTAGCACATAACTGAAGTTCTACTGCGTGCTTTTCAGACTGCCACCAGACTCTTTGTTTCAACTAAACTGCATTTGTCACATTATTTTAATAATTATTTGTGTTTTTTGTTTCTTTGTTTTTGCTTTTGTCCACAGCTCCACACAGATACCTCAAACCTGGAGCTTGAGCATCACTGTATTTACATCAACGTACAAGAGACAGTTATACTATATTATGTCTGTGTTCTTTGTGTGTCAGTGATTATACAGGATGATTACTTGAATGCAACTAAGGACTGCAACTCCAGATGTCTTTATTTGCGCTTTGTTTTGTGGCTTATACACATGTTTGCATAGGTTTTTAGAGCCCTACTGTTTCTTTTCAGTTTGTCAACCCTGTAGACAAAAGGTTGAAACAATAGGACAGAAAAATGTAAAAAAGGTGAGCATGTTCACATTATCTCTGAAATGATTTCACTTGATGTCTCACATAGCCTTTGAGCACATACAAAATTGAATGCTGGGTTCAGTTTAATTGCTTTTGTGCTGTTATCATCCTCCCACAGAATGGCTTTTATCAAAATCATTATCTAATAGCTGAAATATTCTGCTTAACACCCGATTCCCACAGCTAGCCACAACTCACTCATATTCTGTTTCATGGTAGCTTAAATGATCCACATCCATTTTCCTCCCACACCCTCAGTTTCCTCACTGACATTGCAGTTAACATAACAGTGCGGCACAGGACCATGACTGCAGAATAAAAAAACAGAATATCTGTACTTAATTTCAATGTCAGGGTTCATTTGTCATTATGCTGACCCTCCTATTGACCTTGTATCTGTGGATGACTCCATGACAGTAGCTGACTGAGTGCAATATTTCCCAATTACAATCTTGCCTTTAAATCACCTTCTGACTGTCCTATCTTTGAACAAGGCAAAAGATAATCTAATATGTAACAAATGGTAGCTTATGTCTAAATTATTTAGAAATTCAGTGCCCTCTTATGTCATTCACTTTTACATATTTTCAGTTAGAGTTAATATGCGTTGTACTTTTCACAACAAAGTATAAAACGGTTACAAAATGGAAAATACAATGATGTGGAAAAGAAAGTTTTCATAGGACTCACTTCTTACTCCTCCCATAGTAAAATGTAAGTAAGATGATAACTAAGATCAGTGTGTTGCTAATCAAATGTACTTGATTGATTGATCATCACCAAGTTTTAGCACCTCTGTAGAAGTAGAAGTTTGGAAGTTGGTCTAGAGCATTCTGGTGAGTGTTAATACAATTTTCCGAGGAGCGTACATGCCAGCAAATTCACCACAAGGTCAGACAGTGCAAAGCTCAGAGAAACTACTAAAAGCCCAAGAGTGGCATCTCAGATGCCACATGCTAAATGTTAAAGTTCATGACAGTACAATTAGAAAAGGCCTGAATAAGTATGGCTTGTTTGGGAGGGTTACCAGGAGAAAGTATATTCCTTCTAAACAAAATATAGCAGTCCTCTTAGGTTATCAGAGGTACATCTGGAATGTACATTTGTAATCCCAAATTTGGGATGGTTTTCCTGCTACAGGTCCTGGGCACCTTGTATTATAGAATGAAGCCATCTGACTGACAGGTTTATGGTTTAGGCCAAACTTTAGCTAAATCCATCAGGACATTGGTCCCAAACACACACACATAGACTGAAGTTATACCAAAACAATTACTTCAATTTATTATTGCAAAAGGTGGTTCTAAAAGCTCATGAGGTATACTTAAATTTTCACAAAACTCCAGTGCTGTGAAACTTAACTTTGAAAGTTTTGCATTTACATTCAATGATACTGATGCATATTCTTTTGAGACTTCAATAGGACATGCCACTCAGGCAGTTTAAGAGAAAGAAAGGTTGATAATGATTGGGTAAAGGCTGTATTTTAATCCAAAATGACAAAACACCCAATCCAAAGATCCTTTTTGAAACCTAGCCAAGTATTTTTGGCATGTTTCGCTAACCAAGTAGTTTTGGTGGCTTTAACTATCCAAAAGTGAAGCAACTTTTTTGATAAGAAGACACAGGTACTCAGAAATACGAGGTGAAACAAATACCAATCAGTTCTCGAATAAAAACAAAAACAAACAAACATAAATTTTAGTAATAATCATTCCTGTGTTGGAGATCAACACAACAAATGCTATGTCTGCACTCAGCAACAAAGTAAAAAGGGCAGAGGTAGCAGTGTGTGGTTGTGACCACAGGTTAGCCCTATTACTATTATTTTGCAGATTAAAGTGCATGCAGCTTAACAGAGGCCACAGGGCATTTCTGATTGTGAACCACTTAAAATGAGGTGACACAGAAACATAAAATGAGCTTTTTAGAAACACACAGTCACATCGCCTGCTCTGGGTTTGGTAGCTTTTTGGACCTTGTGTGATGCAGTTTTGTAACACACTTTCAGGTAGAGAGGATTTAAACAAAGTGATCTTAGTGACATATCCACACCCTCCTTAGTATCCTCCTTGTGCTTGTTTTGTCACTCTCAGAGGTGCGAAGTAATAAAGTATAAATACTTTGTTACTATACTTAAGTAGAATTTTCAGGCATCTGTACTTTCTGACAACTTTTTACTTTCACTTCCTACATTTGTAAAAAACAAAAATACAAAAAACCCCAACCCATTATCTGTCCTTTCCACCTCTTACATTTTCAAAACAGGCTTGTTACTTTTGGTTTAAGGCACTTGAGGCGAGTTATTATTTCGTCACTGCGGGCCTTCAAACATCAAACCGATTTGAGCCTAAACAGTAACACATGAAATCCTAGTTGTGGATTAATCACCAGGGAATGTCGCATAAAAAGAGATGAAAATACACTGCAGTTTATTGCAGGATAAACAGGTTAGTTGGCTCTACTGTGATGGATTTAAATAAGGGACAGTGTTTGACCGGTGCACAGTGGCTGTGGTTTCATGGTCAGAGTTTGTTCCACCTTCATACCAACTTTATGCCGTCTAGAAAAAAGGCAACATAAACAGTGTACTATCAGTTAGGGCTGGGCCATATCATACCGTTCACGGTAACACCGGTATAATGTCGGGCAACGATAAGAAAATGAAATATCGTGATAGAATATGGGTAAAACGCGCATGCGCAGTGCCTTTGTTTTCATACGCACATGGCGGAAAAAGCGTGCCGGTGACAGAGAATGAAAAGGGCGAAAGCGGATCGTTTAATCAAACGGATGAACCAGAATTGGTTTGTAAAAATGCTGCAACTTCAGTGGTGTGGAACTGGTTTAGCTTTCGTCCGTCAGATACACAACAAAGCACTATTTTTGGTAGTGCATGCTAGCGGGCCGTCGTTATTACCGTGGTTTTTGGAAAATACGGCACACTTAAAATCAATCCTTTGATTTTTCTGAAAATCGACAGTGCCCCTTATAATCCCGTGTGCCTTATGTATGAATTCTGGTTGTGTTTACTGACCTCGATTTTATGTACACGGCACTGGAAAATGTTTTAGTATGACTTTGATAAGCTATGAAGCCTCACCGCTTGATGGATTGTCGGAGCATTACGGCTATCGTAGGCAGGAGCCTCGCGGAGTGATACGCACTGTGCTTCAACATAATATTACCGTATTGTGTGTGTATAACCTCTTTTTAAGTTTTGTGGATATTATACGTGGTTATGCTGAGGATATGTCGGCCAATTTCCACTGGAAATGCCTTTTGGTTAAACTGTCAGCAAGGATTTTGCATTTGCACTGTTAATATTTTATATAACTTTAATGCACATAAAAAAACAGCTGCTTGTTTACGTGAAAATACGTTGATTTTTTTTTTTGCATGAATAAAGTTGTGGATTTGTAAAGTATTTTGTCTAGTGTCAATTATATCGTCAGTTATATCGTTATCGCAAATTTTCAAATGTATATCGTGATAAATATTTTTGGTCATATCGCCCTGCTCTACTATCAGTGTAGAGGAAATCAGCCAGGAAAACTCATGAAACATCTGGTTGAATTCGGTTGATTCAGTTAAGTCCACAAAGAGCAGCAGGTCAGCTGATTACAACCTGTACATTAAGAAAATCTACTGGAGCTCTCAGAAGAAATTATTGAGAGTTGTGATTCTTTTCCCCACACAAAGCCATTACAGCAGATTTTAGGGCTCCCCCACCTGCTGAATCCAACTTTAACCACTTTCTTACTCATTTTCCTGTTCAGAGGCAAAGTTGCCCTCTACAATGTAGGCTACAGAAAACAGGGCTTCCCCCCCCCCCTTCTTTTTCTCTGCTCATGTTACTTACCTGAGTCAAACGGAGTACCTTTATTAGAATTCAAATTTAGACTGTTTGTATTCCTATCTACTAATGTTATTTTATTATTACATCAAAATAGGACAGGGTTCAGCTAGATTTGCATAAAAATAGGTGGTAGAAATGTTCTTCAGTGAGCTTCTTTGATTTTATTGGATGTTAAGTACATTTCAGAGTCTGTACTTTTTTTTTTTTTAAATTTCAGTAAAGAAGCTGAATCTGCACTTAAACCTTTACTGGAGTATTTTTCATCACTAGTATCTGTATTTCTACTTAAGTACTGAATGTCTGTACTTTTGCCACCTGTGATCATACTGCAGTTGTGGACACTTTTTGGGGGGCTTTACTTCAGCTTTTTCATAAGTTTGATTTTCTCCACAGCTGGCTGACCAACAACAGCTCAAGCAGGAGTAGCCCACAGACTGGTTGTACCACTTAATTTGAACACTGCCTCCATCTGGTAACAGACACTCTGCAGGGATACAGGCTGTCTGTAGCTCCTTATAGTCTGCCAGACCCCTGCCAATCGAGAACCATATTCAGTTCATCAGGGTCCAGTCACACAGACCAGAGACCAGTTGCTGAATGCCTGGTAACTACTAATTACCAGTGAAAAATAGGTATTTCCTGGGCAATTACAAGTGGTTACTGGAGTTTGCAGGTTTTGCTAGGTGAAATTGATTAAGACAATATAAGACAATAAATTGCTTTAGTCAACCTGAGAGCACCCATAGTTTGCATGAAAGACCCTGGGTTCTCTGCAAAACAGTTTCACAGCTTCTGCCCATCAGCTGTGAAACTGTGCAAAACAAATCAGAAACAGCAACTGTGCACTTTCAAAGTAAAAGGTGTGCCTTTTGAAATGTATTGGTTCTAGTGGTAAGACACAAAATTTACTAGAACATGGCATTGCCAGAATGTTGGCACTAGGTCTCCAACAGATATAAAAGAATAGGAAAAAAAATTAGAAATATCCTTTATTGTCCCTCAGTGGGGAAATTCAGGTGTTCAGAAAAGTGACAGGCCGATGGAGCATGCAGATTTAAAAAAAAAAAAAAAATCATTAGAGCATAATGAAGAATAAGCAAAAATTGATTAAAAACAGAAAATGGAAAAACTGTGCAAAAACCAGCAGAGATATAAACAACTATAGTACAACTATAATATAAACAACTTATTGTGTTTGTTAGGAGCAGACTTAGGTGTTGCATGTATCAAAATGTAATTAATAATTACAAATGGAAGTGTGCCGTTTCCAGTGATAATGACAGACTTTCATGTTTAAAACAATAAGCCAAGATTTCTGAGTCAAACAAAAGTATTCACCTCGTCAACACTTGAACATTTCATCAGCTGTAGCTAGATACATTAGCTCTGAAAGTAGGTTTCAAACTTCGTTTGCTTCTAAAATATGTCCCCAGCTGACTTGCAAATATGCACATTAAATATCCATTATTGCATGGCTTAGCTATTTAGCTTAGCTGTGTGGGCATAAAAATGAACTAAACAGTACAATCCAAAAGGCTTATATAGCCCCAAGCAACAAAAGGCACTATACTGTGTTAAATTCCACTATAGCAACACATAAACTCTTTGTAAAGGGCTCAGACTTTTATGGTGAAGCTAATGATTGAAAAAGGTTTAGAGAAACAAAAGAGCAAGTATGTACACATACAGTTCTTTGCAACAAATAGCTAATGCAGGGTTGAATGATTGAAAAACAAAATAAATATTCAGTAATTGCTTCAGTTAATGACTTAGTTTGTCAGGTATGGTCACATTTGGGGCTTAAATTAGACTATTAGTTTTTTTTAAAATACAGTTTTGAATTTTCATTTTTGGAAAAGACACAAAAGAAACTTTACTAAAACTTTAATTCTCAGTATTACTCTTACCAGAATCAGTCAAACATCAAAAATAGAATCAAAGTATCAAAGAGAAATAAATGTTACAGATGGCTCATTCCCCAGTTACATCAGTACAGCAGATAGCATGTAGTCTATTTCTTCTACTGCCTGCAGTTGTCACTAAGTAGACGACACACCACTTCCTAATACATAGAAGGTAAAAAAGTCGCTTGTAAATAGACTCTGGTTGTGCTCATGTGATCGGTCCTCTTCCTCTCTCCCTGTCAATCCTGAGCTTCTTCCTTTTTTTTTCACTTTCTCCACTTTATTTCCAAACTTGGCATTTTCTGTTCTGTTATTCCTCTTTTTATCCTCGTGATAATATATTATAACATAAAACCTGTATTCAAACATATACATTTTCACTGCAACATGAGGATTTGTGTGCCTGTCTTTTCTTCTTAAGCCACACTGGAGTAGCAGTCGAGTGCCTCAAAGGGAGGAGTTTTTGGGCCTATCGAATTACATGTGAGATCATAGTCAAATTGAGACTCTTACAGAGCAGAAGTCTGAATATACAGATCTGGTATTCAAATGCTTCAATTTTATTCTTAAAACCCTTATGAATCCTTATTCAGTTAAACTGTTGAAATAAAAGTGTAATAAAGGTTTATAGTTACTTACATAAGGAGCATCTATTCTGGCTACATTTCACGAGTGCATAATTATACTGAGCCTGATCTATTTGAAACAGTGAAGATCTTATGCTATCTTAAATGGAGTCTGCACCTCTTACAAAAAAGGTGTCATCTCAGGAGCAGTGGTAGCCCCTATTATCCATATTTGCATCTGTATACCATACAGCAAATTCATTTACATGTAAAAGCCTCCCTTAGACCTAGGGGCTCGGGGTTGAACTACCAGGCTTTTCAGGCTTGTAAAACTAAAATCTAGGTTTCATATCAATTCACAGTAGTTCCTGGAATTTTTATGTGTTGCCCCTTGACTGCATATTACTTGCATGTAAATCCCACTGTTCATGCAGGGATGTGACTTGACTGTACACACTAAAGAGTTTATATACATATATTTAATAAATATGATTAAACAATCAATAGTGATAAGAATCAAGAGTGCTAAAATATTATTGCATTTTTACGTAAATATTAACATTATACCTTTAATTCTGGTGAGAACTGTTATATTGCTGGAGCTATTTTAAGTGCCCCAGACAGAATTAGGATAAGTGACTGGTGAGTATATGTTTTGCGATTCAGTGGACTTATTGCTCCCTTAAAAACATGACCATTAGGGACCTCATTTAAGGCTGACTAAAGGTTCATAGTTAGAATCTGAACTTAAGCTATTATCATGGTAATGGCCAAAAAATCTGAGCCCAGCTTTCAAAAGTAGAAATGAGAGCTTAAAGGCAGCTATTTAAAAAAAAGTGCATCCCACAGGAATATACTAAGTGAAAAGAAGGAGAGAGGTACAGTTGAGAGAGAATCATAGATGAGCAGAAAAGGGGGAAACCAGATCATGTGGTGGCGTGGATTTTCTTTTAACTTTAACTACTTTATCTCCCTTCCTGTCTCTGACTGCTACAGACAATGGGACATTAGGCATGCTTCTGCTGGTGTCATTGGAAGAGTAATGAGATGGCACCAGGCCTATGAATGGCTCATTGGCTTGATGCACATTACTGTCTTTAAGAGTTTCTTTATCCTGTTATGGCCGGCCATGCAGCAGATTTTCTACCTGTAGCAGATATTGTGATGAATAACAAAAAATCGCACAGCATGATGGCCCGCGGTACACCATAGTTTGATCCAAACACTTGGGCCTAACGGTCATCCTGTTACAGTATGAATAACCATGCAGCAGATCTTCTACATGTAGCAGAGATTCTGATGAATAAAAACAACAAGCCAACAATGTTAGAATCCACAGTATATTCATTAAAACCAAATCTTAAGGATTAGAAGTGAAGCAAAAGATGCAAAAGACCGAAACATGCATACACATTCTTTTTAATTGTCTTTAGAAAGACACACATATGACTAATTCTGTGTTTTAAATCTCAGATATTGGAAACTAGACACATTTGCATAAGCCTCATATCAACGTTATGTAGAAATTCTTGCAAATGAGCATTTGCGCACCTCTGTCAGTCTCACTATTGGCTGAACCTGCTACTGTCATTGTGTAACAGAGGCTGTTGTGACTAGCTTAGCTATTGTTTGTATTTTTTGCACCCAAACTACTATTTCAGAAACCACCATTGTTCATGCACCTGGCTGGTAGTGCAGTCAAATGTTATTTATTTGCAATGTCAGACACATTGATTTAATCCATTCAAGATAACGTTATTAATACGAACAAAGTAATCTATAGGATGACATTTAACAAACCAAGTAGGCTGCTGATTGGTTCTTTATATACTATTAGATTACCTGGATGGGAATAAAAGTAGAAAGTGGATCATGCTACCAGTGGATACAGATCAAACCTGTACACAGTTCCAGGGTTTAATGGTCTTGAAAAAAAAAGGGAAAATCTAATATTTGCAAGTTCCAATATAACACTGGTGTTTGTTGGAGAAGACAATACGTTTATATTACATAAAGTTAGGTCCACAAATATTTCAGCAAAGATGCATTTTTTTGTCATTGTGCTTCTGTACACCAACACAGTGGATTTGAGATGAAACAGCCAAGATGTGATAGAAGTGCACACTTTCAGATTTCATTCAAGGAATTTAAGAAAAGAATTGTTTTAACTGTGTAGCAATTATAGTCTCCCTTTTCAGAGGCTCAAAAGTAATTGAAGCATTGAATGACAAGCAGCTTCATATCCAGATGAGACCTCTTTTGTCATTATTCGATGAGAGATGAAAAAGAATAGATATTTAGAGTTGATTCCAAGTGTTGACTTCGGTTTATTGTTGTTGAAAGAGATATCTTTGCAAGCAAAGGAGGTTGTCATTAAGCTGAAAAACTCGAAAGCCTATTAGAGAGACAACAGAAACTTTAGAAGTAGCCAAATATGCAATATGATACGTTCTTGAAATGAAGGAATTTCTGTCTTAGCAAAAGACCTAGAAGACCACAGCAGACATTAAAATTCTTTTCTTGGTTAAGAAAAACAGATTTACAACATTTAGGCAAGTCAAGAACACTCTCAAGGAGGTAGGCATATCCATTGTCAACGTCTGCACTCAAGCGACACCTTTATGAATGTAAATGCAGAGTATTTACATCAAGGTGCAAACCAAGAAGGTCAGACTGGACTTTGCCAGATAACATCTAAAAGAGCCTGCCTCTTAAAAAACTGGACAGAATAACTGAGATTAACTTAGAGCAACTATAATGGAATAGTTGGAATGTGACTGCTGAAAGCACACTGCAAAAGCAAGGCAAAGAGGGTAAATGTTACTGAAGACAAAACCGAAGGCATAGAGGCCAGCAAGCAGTAAAGGCCAGCAGAGTATGTCAAGAGAGAAAATACAGCATTGGGTGATATCCATGGTTTCCAGGTTTCAGGGAGTCATGTTTTCATTCAAATATCAAAAAAAATATCAAAAATAGTCCTTATGAGAGTCTAAAAATGGGCTCAACATTAATTTTCTTTGTTAAACCCTGTCAATTAAAGCTAAAAGTCAGGACTTCAATAGCATTGTCACTGTCAAACTAATGAGACTATGGTACATGTGTGTATTGGGACCTCAACATCCTGTGAGTCTGTTACCTTCAAAAATGGCTGTTTTTGTGTTGTAAAAAGCGCTTTCCTTTATAATAATAATAATAAAAAAAACTAAAAGAAAAACTAAAACTAAACATGTTAACATAATAAAAAACAGAAAACTTAGTCTGGTAACTAAGTAAAACTAATTAGAAAAACAAAGAAATTGCTGCTTTATTTGATCCATGAATGATTCTAAATATAAAATAAATATAATATTTAGAATATATCTGTCTTTAAACCAGGCCCACATTTTCTAAAGAAACTGCCTGTCCCCTCAAGCTCATCTCCAGGCTAGATATGCTCCTTGGATCCATAGACACGAAAAAGGAGGGCAAAGAGAGAGAAGAGTGAAGCAAAAAGGAAAAAAGAAATTAGAACACAGCATTGGGTGATATTTCAGCATGGGATGCCCAGTCAGACTTTAGGGAGGTAATTAATTAACAACAACAACAAAAATGTCCAAGATGAGACCTACAGGGGCACCCTATGCTTCCTCAGATCTCTGTCCAGGAAATGGATGGCTGGGCTGGAGTGGGTTTAGGTGGAGTGGGGATCAATCCAGAAAGGTTTTGCTTGAGCAACCACACAACGTGATGCAGGCAGGGCAAAAACCCCTGTAAATACAATTTTAAAAACTTCATAGTACATAGCAATATAAGAAATACAGTGACTCATTAATAACATTAAAGTTTAGCTTTGAAATACATTTCATGACTTATAGGTATCCTTTTCTGTCTTTATAACATACTGTATATAGTATCAACATTACATTATAACCCTTTCAAAGTACAAAACTTGTTTTTTACTTGTAAATTTGATTAGATATTTTTGTTACTTATATTATAAAAAGTGTAAAATTATACTTTTTACAGTGAGTTAAGCATTTCCAAATTAGATGGTTATCCAAATCAAGGTCACGGGTGCTGGAGCCAATCCCAGCTGCCACAGGGTGAGAACTCACAAATAAATTTGTGTGGCCCAAAATCACAGTGTATATCAAAAGACACTTGGAGAGGAGTCAGTTGATGTTGTCAGCATGCTGGATTTGGAAGACCATAGTTTACACATTCACCTAACAAGCAAAAATGTGCAGTTCTGATCTGAGATACAAAACCCTTTGATGTTGCATCAGGAACCTGCATACAAATCTGCCAATTCAGATATGTGGAGCTGTGGCAACCCCTTATAAATAAGGGGGCAGTATATGATCTGGGCATGCTTGAAACAGAAAGGCTTGTTGGGTTCTCTTGGTCAGGCATGGTTTACTTGGTTTACAACAACAGTGACATCCCATGAAGCTGCAAGAGGGACTTTAAAGACATAACTGAGCGATCCTTGGTTGTTTCAATTCACAACAGAACTTAATGGATGTTTTGTGCACATTGTGTGCCGGATACCTTCAGAGATCTTGTAGACTCCAAGTGTGGCTTGGGTAAGGCTTGTTCAGAATGCTGTGGCTCATCAGTATATTAACTCCCCGTGACATTTCCATACTTTTATGATAACGGTTTAAATATGTCAGTGATCTGAGGAAGGACCATTTTAGGATAAATATAGATTTAAATATACTTAAATATTTCTGTAATTTGCAGCACTACAGAAACTGTGAGAAACAGTATTTCTCTTACATTATGTACTAAATTTGCTCTAATGTGTTCTTATAATGTGAACACTGAGCAGAATCTCACCCATCTTCCAGGTCACTAACACTGACACGCAGAGTGAAAATCACTGATAAAGCCTTGGCTTGTAGCATCCTTTGATGCCTGACCAGTTCTGCAAAACAACAAATCCCTTCAGTCTGAGTCTGCACACTGAGAACCTGTCAACTGTATCCACCATGTCACCATGTATCTCTTAGACTCTAATAGAGACTGTAAAAGACGGAGAGTGCAACGATAAACCAAATTATTGAAACAGTGGCGTCAACATCAATGAGCGCTGCAAAGTAAAGTAATAACAAGATGCCCCTCCTCAGTTATTTGAGTAAAACTTTTAATGCTCGGTGCCCTTTGTGTAATAGTTACAAATGGATCACTTAAAACAGTTTTAAATAGTGGTCGCCAGAATCCTGACAGAGAATTTGTCTTCATAATCACTAAACAAAATGTTTTTTCTAACTGCATCTGACCCCATCCAGCCTCTAGTGTATGTAGATGAATTTACACAGGACCGTGAGTCACTTTGCTGATTTAGAGGAAAAGCAATCTTTAAGCATGTGTCCCCATCTCGCATGCATTGTATGTTAAGAGGACATCGTGTTATATGAGGTTGCTACGACTGTTTGATTAGCTCCCTCAAACTCAATTTCAATTTAATTTGTGAGCTGGCTCCCAGAGACTGCTCCTGGCAGCTAAAGGTATAAATCTGGCCTTATCTGGCCCCGGCATGCACAGTTCATATCCACACACCCTGTTCCAACAACAGATCTATAATTCATGGCCAAGCACACCCACGTTATTGGCTGCCCAAGTATTAGAAAATACAACAAAGGAAAAAGAATTCAATGTAGTGTCATCCAAACAGTTCAGAAGGCAATAGGGTATTTTTTCTGTCCCTAGAGACAAACCATGTGACAGAAACTTCTCTGTAGTACTATTACACATGAAAGACAAGAATGTGCGATGTCAAACTTTTTTACATTTATATTCTGTTCGCTGGTTTCTTGTATTGTTATGCCAAAGTGAAGGTTAACATCAGTGTGACCCTGCAGGTGAAAGAGTGCTATGTATGACAGATGGGGAATTATTCCTCCAATTAGGCTAATTGGATGAGACAGGTCAGGGCATATAAGCTTTTGGATGAAGTTGAATAAACAGAAGAGACTGTGGTAAATTATCTTGAGGAAAACCGCCTGAGGGACCAAATCAGGCCATGCTTTCCCTCTGAAAATCTATATTGGAAAAAAAAATTGTTGCTACAGCAGTGGCTGGCTTTGTGAGCAGTTGCTTTTGATGACTTCTGCTAAAAGATCAGTCTGCAGATCATTATCCAATCATGCTTTCCAACTCATCTGTGTTTATCTGGTATTGCTTGCTTGCCACAGTTCCAAACTAACAACTAAAAAAGTAAGTTTTAAACTTTTCTCATATAGTTCAGGGATTCATCAGTGAACACATACAATTTGTTAATCTAAGAGTAGAAACATTTAAAAAAAAAAATCCACAGAATGAGGGAAAATAAATACTTAAAAGCAATGACATGGTGAAGCAACAGGCTGCACCACCTATTAACAGGTAATGTCAGTTGCTTAAACTCCCTTTAACAGCAGACACTGTCTCATGTGGACAAGTCATGCTTGAGGAAATTTGGTTTTTGAATAGCTAATAGCCAATTGAGTCACACAAAAGTGAAAGGAGAAATGTAGGATGGAAGATGAAGACTGAAGGCCAGTCCCTCTGGTATCTTCTTTAATGAGTATTACTGTGCCAGCAGAGGAGAAATAAAGCTTAAGCACAGCAGACCAGCACCGTGGTCAACAAGGCACCAGCTTCCTCTGCCCACCGAGGGCCTACTGTAGCCAGGAAGAGACACTGAGATGACAGAGACATCAGACACTAGGTAATTAGGACCACTCGAGAAAAGAGGTGGAGAGGGATACAACAGCGAAACACCTCATCCTCGCTTACTCTTCTCTTCCCTGATTCCTTGGGCTCATGCTTGTTTTCGCCATGATATCTCTGTTAATGAATGAGCGCAGTGTCTATTGCCCAGAGGGGACCAATGTTTGAGTCTGAAATAGGAGCCAGGGATGGGGGCCACGTTGCCTTTGTTTGTGTTATTCTGAAGCAGCTGGAGGCAATGACGGGGAACACAATAACAATTTTCATGCAGCGAGTCATGACAAAATCATAGACATACAAACACAAATCTAAGCAAACACATGCTGTTATGTTGTGCATATGAAATGACTCAACATCATTATGATATGTTGTGTAGTGTTACATCATTTATGCTTGAAACAGACGTGTAGGGGCAAGTGTAGATGAACAAACGATTCACTAGATTACAACTTCTTACTTAAAACCTCTTTTATCTAAAATATAGAAATACCTTTTTTAAACAAGATGATTCACAATGGAAAATGTTCTGCTCCAATCCATTTATTCCTGTCATAAGATAAACATCAGTACTTTGTTATGTCTTTAAGTGCTTCACAGTTAGTTCATGTTAAGTGCAACAATCTAGACCAGGGGTAGGCAACTCCAGGCCTCAAGTGCCGGTATCCTGCAGGTTTTAGATCTCACCCTGGGTCAACACACCTGAATCAAATGATAAGTTCATTGCCAGGCCTCTGGAGAACTTCAAGACATGTTGAGGAGGTAATTTAGCCATTGAAATCAGCTGTGTTGGATCAAGGACATCTAAAACCTGCAGGACACCGGCACTTGAGGCCTGGAGTTGCCTACCCCTGATCTAGACTTTGGCATACACTCTGGTAAACAGTTTATTGTGTCACAGCTGGGATATTACATCAGCAGAAATTGTGTGTTGACCAGTCACTGGAATTTCTTCCTGTTAAAAGGGTGTTTTTCTTTTCCACTGTCACCAACACCAAGTGTTGTGGAGGTCATCTGATTATTGGGGTTTCTCTGTATTTTGTAGGCTCTTTACTTAGATTATAAAGCACCTTGAGGCAACTGTAGTTGCGATTTGGCACTGTATAAATAAAATTGAATTGAATCGAATTAAATTGAGCTGAATACTTAATTGTTGCTCTTAGGTTTGTCTCACGCTGCTGCAGCTACTAGAACACAGATCAGAAAATTGTTCATGACATTTATTACCAGTATTTCTTATTCAGTCATTAGGATTATTTCACTTTAATCTGGGGACAAACTAAAGAAATTTCCATGTCTTCTTTAGTAGGCCATGGAACCTTTGCTATTTAAATTGATCAAGTATAAGGTTCTAATACTATAGAACCTTATACTATGCAGCTCTAATATGCAGCCATCACATTTGAAATACATTAGTCCTAGAATAAATTAAATCAAGTTCAAATGTTTATTTTAACAAACTCTTTGAGCTAAATACAAAGATTACGGATTTTCTGCAACTCTAACCTCTATATTCATTTACAACAGTGTTACATTTTACTGTTATATTTTTTATGTCCTTTATAGATTTTTATCACCATTTTATCACCGCTGCCAGATAACCTCTATTACTGGAGTAGGTGGTGCAGAAAAAGAGTCATATGGCATGTGAAACATCCCCTTTTGATTGACGTGGAACAAAGATCATAGCTATCCTTTATCTCTGACTAGGATTTTAGGATTTGCTAAGCCTGCTAACCCAAAGAAATCTTAACTTCTGGAGGCTAATGCTAGAGTTTAGATAACTATACCAAGGATTAAATTATGGATAATTTAGACACCTTGGGCATGTGGAAAAAAAACCCCAGAATATATATGTGTATTTGTCAAGAGACACTGGCTGATACCTCTCTTGCTTTGATAATACTACCAAAGTTTTTGGTTTGGGTCACTTTTTGTAAAAGTATGTTTTTCTATCAAGACTTATATATAATATTGGATAAAATCTAAACATTTGATTTAAACTGTGTTTACTTTTAGAGTCTAGATAAAAATCTGATTGTGTTTTAAGTCATATTCATGCATTTATGCATATTTATATTTAAAATTCAAAAGGTTCCCAAAATATTTCTCTGCAACTGTATCTGAAATTAATTTTATTTAAATTTCAGAAATGACACTGGTATTGGTTGACTATGCAGTTTTGACTTTGAATTCTTGAATTTAAGAAATGATATGTTATCAGTGGAGAGAAAGTCAGATGTAAATGTAAAACTCTAAGCCTGATACACTGGTTGTTGTGCCAAATATAGGATTCCTCAGCCTTCTATCTACTCAGGTCCTTCATGCAGCTGTCCAGATGTTCCATATTCACATGTATCTGCTGAAATATTCACACCTGCTTTCCTATTGCTCAGAGCCACCTAGTCCCCTCCACAGATGTGCCCTGTCAATCCAGATAAGGAGGAACATGACCAGCTAATCATCATGCTGCTGTGTTATACAGTGCCAGGACTTTTTATTTTTTTTATATTTTTTCTCCCCGCCTCTCTTCGGCTGCATCAGGATATATCTGTTTATTCCACTTCAAACATACACAGTACCTGTATATGTTATGCCATCATGAAGTCTATTTATGGGTATAATATGTATAGAGATCATTTGAACGTATTTATACCTTCAAGTAGATTGTGCTATAAGCGCTATAAAACTGGAGTCAAGGGGAGTCCAAAGAGCACCCATGGGAACAATAATTCCTCAAACAATATATCATTATAATGAAGCAGGATAAGCACTGTAAACAGTATGGTTAATATTTCATATTTTGTACTTTGCTTTTTTTTATTGGACTATAAACAGGTAGAAAAACGAGTGTTTAAACTGTGTAATCATGTTAGATTTATTAGCAGGTCAGTCGTCTTTAGATGATGGGTCACCTTAAATATATTTCAGTTTCTTCATGTCATGAATGAGAAGAACATGAAATTCAATGGACCAAAGAAAAGCTAAACGATATCAGTTCAGTTCAGTTCATTCCTCTTCTTCCATTTAGAATCTTGTGAATGGACTGAAAAACAATAGTTATCTCACGTCAGACAAAGAATTGGAAAAGAGCTTTGAAGATGTGTCCATTGTCGTCTGAAGAGGGTTTTAAGCTTTCTGGGGGGCTCTGAAGAGCTTATTTGAACTTTGGCTGATGAGAAAAAGGTGACTGAGCACAGAGAAAATATGCACAAGCAAAGACAGCACATGTTCACAGGTGCCCATAGTGTTTCTTCCAACCATATGAGTAGATTTAAAGCTCAAACTAAGGACTACAGTGTGTGTAAGGAGTCGAACAAAGACCATATGTTGAGTCTGGTGCAGCCCCGGGGGGACCGAATGGTGAATATTTCATTAGGGCTTGAGCTAAATTCTTTCCAAATGAAAACTTACTTTTCTCTCTGAAGGTGGGTCTCTACCATATGTGCATGTTTATTGATATTGCAGTCTTGGTCTTTGTACTTAGGGTGACAGATTTAGGTAATTCTTTTTTTTTCTAATCAAATTACCTACTGAGTGGGTTAAATGTGGCAAGTGCATCTTTATGAACTTTACATTACATTAAGGTGTCCAAGACATTAACTTATGTGTTTCATATATACTTGCAAAACATATTGCTGTGTGCAGCAGTTTATATTTAGAGAGAGAGAGATAAGTAAAAGAGGGTGTGAAAGTAGCTTCTTCTATTATGGATGCTTTGGCTCTCTGCTTCTTCAAAGAATGAGACAGAAAACAGTTGGTCAGTGTCAAAACTGGCAAAATTTGAAAACTTGATGAAAAAAATGTGGATTTACTTTCACAAGACTTAAATTAATTGATTTTGATGTGTTACTGGTATATTTTTAAATGCTGCCCAAGAACTGTTGCATTTACTATTTATAGTTATTTTTACACATAGTAAATTCAGATACTCAAAAGTTATTGGACTAACTAGAATGATTTTAAATTTTGAAGGATTGTTTCTAATATGAGACCAGGATGCCAATGACTGCCCTAAGTCTACAAACAATGGACATCATCTGATGCTGTGTTTCCTCTCTCGAGATGCATTGCCAGGCTTTTACTGTGCGTTCAGTTGCTGCTTGTTTGTGCTTCTCGCTACCTTCAGTTTTCCCTTCAGCAACTGAAAAGCGTGACTGACTTAACCATTGAAGAATATCCCACTCCTTTTCCTTGACAAACTCTGAGGTTGCTTTTGCAGTATGTTTTAGTTTGTTATCCACTGTGACACTGTGAAGCACTGTCTGATCAGTTTTGCAGCATTTGTGTGAATCTGAGGGGAGGAAGGACGGATGAAAGGACAGACAGATAGTCTTATAGTAGTTGGTATAAAAGACCTCCTGAGGTGCTCAGATTTGCACTTTAGCGCAATGAGTCTTTGACTGAAGGTGCTAGCGTTGATATCCTACACATAACTGATTTCATATCATCAATAAACACTAGTAATGTTGCCACCACCACATTTGACGGATATTGCGGTATGCTTTGAATCATGACCTCTTCTTTTTCTTTCTCCATACTTTCCTCATGCTATTACAAGTTAATCTTGGTTTCGAACAAGTTTTTCAGAACTGTGCAGACTCATTTAGATGTTTTGTGGCAAAATTCAATCTTGCCTTCTTGTTCTCGAGTGTAGCAAGTGTTTTGCTTGCTGTATACTCTCTATGTGTACATTCATGAAGACATCTGTTAAATGTAGGCCTAGATACGTTTACCTCCTCAAGAGTTTTGTTGACCTTGTGAAGGTGATTTTCTTAACCAAGTAAAGTAAGGTTGTTGTTTACTTCATGGTTTTTTTTGGTGTTGCTGACCTGGTCAATTCATCCCTCTGGTATATTCTCTTTAAGAATATACCAGATTATAGATTTGCCCTCTCCTAAAGATCGTACTTAAGTTGTGTTTACTACCGAAACGTAACCAAGTAATTTTCTATGTCTAAATCTAACCATGAGAAATAAACAGAAAGTGGAATAGAAAAAAGGCAGACAAAATGCAAAACAAAGGCCAAAGAGGACCAAGCCTTGGTCCGCTGGGATGACAACACACTTGATGACCATGGTACAAAAGCAGAGGAAACCCTTGAAAATTCAGTGTTCAGAGCAGCCTGAGCTTCATCTCATGGGAGTTACTTTTACATGCATTTACTTCATTATTTGAAAGTCTAGTCATAAATATCTGGCACTGCAGGAGTATAAAAACACATTCTGCCACATATATGACAGAAATTAAAGAAGAGGACAAAAGTGCTCTATCGAGCCTCATTTAATGGTTAAATATTTAGCCATTCATTTATTAACAGGGTTAAATAAAATGACTTAAGAGGCACAAATTTCTACTGTATTCAGGCAAAGATATTGAAGGATGAACAAAATGAGGTGTGGAGTTTTTGTCACAGCAGGAATAGTGTATTTCAGTTTTTGTTAATTAGGACACTCCAGTCTTTGTCACCTTGTACAACAACAACTCAAATGGAATAAGAGGAAAAGTAAGGGAACAGGAGCAAGAGGGCAACAAACCCTAATCAAAGCTCTTTATCTTTGTTTTTCCCCTCCTCATCTCTCTCTCCCCGTTTCTCCTATCAGCCCTCGGTTGTCTCCCTTTCCAAACCTTAATCTAGGTATCTGTCTTTCAGCTGTGCAACACAGTATCTTTACTCTTCTTCTTTTGTCATTATCTCCCTGTCTTTGCTCTGTCCCCATCTTGTTTCTATCTCCCACTCTGTATAAACTGTTGTCCTTTAAGTATTTTGTGCCTGCACTCTACTTTATCTTCCCAAAGTACCACTTCATTCATCCACATTAGGGTCTGAGTAATTGGATAGGATTTCAACTGTGCATAACCTGCAATCATTTACAGTTTACACATTAATAAGTAGTATTGACTTAGGAATTAGGAATATTAGAGGGAAAGCTCAGAGACAAAGTTAGAAAGTTAAGGCTGAGTTGCTTTAGGCATGTGCTGAGAAGGGATGGGGATATACTGGGCAAATGATACTGAATATGGAGATGCCAGGTAAAGCAAAAAGAAGAAGACCAGAGAGGTTTATGGATTTAGTGAAGGAGGACATGTTCAGGGTTGGTGTTACGAAAAAGGCTACAAGGGATAGCGTGAGATGGATGCAGATGCTTTGATGTGGCGAATCATAAAGAGACTGGTGAGAGACATTTTACACACATTTTACAGTTTTACTACATTTCTCTAAAAATTGCTCAGATTTAAGTCTTTTTCAGTACAAAGTTTTTAAATAACATTTAAACAGATTCAGATTCAGATCTATCGGCTTAAAATAAAGGTCTTCTGTGTACCAAATACTGTAGGTTAGAATATTAATCTACATTGTGACACCTGTCGTGACACATTTGTGGGTATTTCAGCTGCTGAACAGCAAGAATACTGAATGTACAGTAAGCCAGTTAAGCCTATAACTGCCTATTTAATGCACAAGTTCTGCACGCTTTGATATCCCTTTTATAAGGAACAGAGATTAGTGTATTTGACGTCCATGCTCACATGAAATTAATTATACATTATATAAGTGTTATTGATGCACTATGTAACTGATTAAAAATGAAACACTGTTTTTCCCCAATGAAGATCCAAGTTTTTTTTATTAGTGTGTAGAAGTCAAAATGTCTCATAGAATCTTTTCTTAACAACTTAGAAACAAACTTTCACATAGGTCTTTAATTTCTGCAGATTTCTATAAATTACAAATCATACAATGTCTATAGAAATGTCCCTGCAATTAGTCACGGTTAAGTGAATTAATGTTAATTAATTGTTAATTGAAAACAGCTGTGTCAATATATCAGGCAGAAGACTGAACGTTTCCTCTGAATCATACGCCTTTCATACCGGTTAAGATTAGGTTTATTTAATAGAGAGAAAAAAGTCTTTCCATCAGTGGCAGACACTGATTCTCTATCTTTTTAATGACTGGCTGAAAGTCAAAGTATTTAATATACTGTGTAGAATGTATATATTTTTTGTTACAGTATTATATCTTTAGCAGGAGCTGTCACATCACAGGTTTCACATGAAAACACAAACTGAAATGCAGAGCTAGTCATATGGGTGTGTCTGAGTTGAGTCAAAAATCATCTGTTTTGCACATCACAGGGGCTTAAGCTGTTTATTTTGTAAGTATGTCTGCAGAGATGGCTGTGTGTGTGTGCGCGTGTGTGTGTGTGTGTGCGCGCGTGTGTGTGCATGCGTGTGTGTGTTTTCATCTTTGCTGACAAGTAACAGGGAAAGCAGTTTTAATCACCACTCACCCTCACACTATGCTGACAGCGTCAGAGAGGACCAGTCCCCACCCCCCCCAACCCCCCCAAACATGACGATAAGCACCATCAGCTGTCTGCTTAGCCTTCCATTCATCTCTTTATTATTTATTTACCTCCACTTTGTACATATATATTCCCCAGGGAACACATCCTTTGAGCCTTTAACCAGGGCCCCAGCTATACTTCCTCAGACTCAGAACTTTTCCTCTCCGTTTGTGTCGGGTTTAACTTTGACACGGGCTTTTTCTTCATTTGACACATGCTTTTTTAAAAGCAGCTGAGAAGACTCGTTTAAATGAATGTTTGGATTTGGACTGATTGATTTGATCTTGACATTTCTTAAACTAAGAACAGACGGCTCATCCATAAATAATTGTCACACTAATGAGAAGCCAATTAGAGGTATCAAATGACATTTGTATTTGTTCACGCAAGTATTGATTTTGTATACACTAAATCAAATTTACGCAGTCAATAGTTAGTCTCTTATTATCCTAGCCAAGGCAAAAGATCAATTCACTTACATCAGCCTTTGCTAATTTATCTTTCAAGCTTGTTACATTATTTTAATTTGACCAAAATTAGAGACACTACTTGCTATTCATTAGATGAGATCATACATTTCGTGGTTTCACTCGGGGATC
This sequence comes from Perissodus microlepis, assembly GCF_051167445.1. Taxonomy (NCBI): domain Eukaryota; kingdom Metazoa; phylum Chordata; class Actinopteri; order Cichliformes; family Cichlidae; genus Perissodus; species Perissodus microlepis. The sequence goes on from NC_140480.1 coordinate 24,396,123, forward strand.
CTCAAAGTCAGTTTTTGCTCATGTTATGTGACACCAGTTTTGGTGAAGAAGCCCTGACCGGTCCCTCTGGGCTGTGCAATTGCAGTAGTTAGTGAAGAGGGCAGGTTCGAAAAGATAACTTTCTTGTGATAGAAAGCTAAAAGGTAAGACAGTAAAATTTGATTAACATTCTTACTAATAATGTATTGTTTTTACAACATATTTAAGTGTGTAAAACAAGTATTTAACAATAAGGAAAACAGAATAATACTGTGCACAATCAAATTGCTGCCATTGCCAGCATTAACAGAAACCAAAGAACATGACAAATCAGTCACAAGCGTAGATATAAACCAGACTTGAAGACTTCAGAGTCGGCTACCCTGAGACAACCATGCAGAAAGTTCCAAAGCTGAGGACCCAGTCAACCTGTGAAATCAAGTAGTTTGAACAGCACCAAGACTATTGCCAATGGCTCTTAAGCTGCAGTGTGCTGACAAAGAAAAAAGTAGCCACTGAAAACCCAGTGCAAAGAAGCAAGAATGGAAATACTGTTATCTGATTTTCTAGACTGTATTAAAAGCACAGTGGCAGAATGTTGGCTGACAAATGGCTGAGGCCTGAATAAAGAATACTGCAGTATCCCAAGTAGCAAGCAAAAAAAAAGAAAAAAAGAACTTTCTCAGGACTTGATTTTCAGGTTCTGCAGATATGAAAAGTAATGCATTTTAATTTGCTCACATAATGCATTCGCTTTTCTTTTTATGCAATAGTCTCTCTATATACATTATAGGTCAGATTTTAATGTCATTGTACATCCCAGTACAGAACTGGAACTGCAGGAAAAGAGTTGAAATTAAATTTACTAATGAAATTTCACTCAAGTAAAGACATGATTGTAATACAAAATACAAAACCTTAGTTTCATCACATTAACCCATAGTTCCTATCTGCCTTTAAAGGCAAATGCCAGAAAGCTGGAGCCAGGCAAATTTCAACCCTTAATTAATCTCACAAGGCCAGACCTTGATTTGTGACATCTGTGGGGAATCAGCTGGAAAATGGCAATGCAGTGGTGTGTTGTGAAAAAATATTGAGCCAGGTAGACCAAGTGTTCTGTGGGAAAATTACACAGAGGAAGTCAGAATGAAAAAGGTCAAAATATGACCACTTGAAAGCTCAAAACACTACAAAATGAGAGCTATTTCAACCACTACAGAGGTTCAAGAGTAAGTTGGCTCTGGATCACTAAAGACAACATACACCTACAATAGATGGACCTCTAGTAAGGTTGTGATTGAACAGTAAAGAAAAAGGGGGGGAAAAATCCACATAGAGACTGTCATTTTTGTATTTGGTGATGTTATCAACAAAAGATTAAGATAATAGCTTATGAGGAAAAAATCCTGATGGTTACGGATGGAGAGAAAAGAAAACCAGATGCATGCTACTTTTTTTTAAATTGGGAAAATTTATGTTATTTCTAAAGCAAGAAGTTTCTCAAGCAAGAAAAAGACAATATAGATTTTAATGTCATAGACCTAATGCAAATTTAAAAGGATAATTCTGATGTTGTTTTATATATTACTTAAGGCCAACAACTGTTTTAGTTTAACTACAGTTTTTTTTAATTGAATAGCAATTGCACTGTAGACTAGTAGATCACCCAGTGGATCAATACACAGAGCAGTAGACCTCTTTAAATATGCAACATGCAACCATTCTTTTCAAGTCAGTCCATGTGACTATATTGATTTAGAAACCATGGTCAAAGCACACATTTAGTAAATAAGCAGAGAGACATGTGCAGCTGTTGATTAAGACAAACAGACCTTCAGACACTTGCACCGCTAACTTTTAAGCATGGTCAATGGAACATGGATCCAGGAGATGAGACGCCATGCTCCTGCTCACACATTAATAAGTCAGTAATTGAATTGGCTCTGCAGTTGTATAGATGTTGGGGCATCATAGGCAAGACACTCTGTTATTTCTAGTCAAAAAACATATAGTTTTGATTGATGGCACGTAGCATTCATTTAATATCTCTTGGCCTTGGGTCCAGTTATGCTGCAGGAAAGATGAACTTAGATTAATTCTTCCAGCTTTCCAAAGGAATTCATATATTGTTCAGCTAATCAAGGCAGTGACTTTAGGTCTATGTGTATTATTGAGAGATTTATAGACTGCAGCATTAGTGGTTTAAAAATGTGGGGCTGCGCAATAAGAGAAACTCTACCTAAAAAAATCCTTGAATAGAAATGATAAAAGTTTTTTGTTTGTTTGTTTTATTTTTATTTTAACTCAAATATAAAGTGCACGGTTGCTGCAGCCCACAATGATTGTTTGCTGCCATAAACATGAAGAAATATAAATTCTAAACTATAAAATAAAAGGTATATTTATTCAAATAATTAATCATTAAGGAAAACTTGTTTGGTATAATCTGAATGTATACCAATCAATTAAATGTAATTTCACATAAATTTTAATTTGACATATTTTTATCTTCTTTTTATTTATGTCTGTCATGTTGCAAAAGTTGAACTTAGGTCCTGCAAGAAACAGCGTACAAGGACATAGTGAGTTTAGCTGCAAAAAATAAACTCACTCTTTTTTTTTTTGAAAAGTCAGTGAATTAAATTAAGTTACATTTATGAAAATAAGTCATTCAGTTATTCAGCGACTAATAACCTTTTTATTGCAATTAAAATAGAATCACTTAACCTGAGCGAAATAGCCTGATTAAACACAAAAACGCTTTTTTAAAACAGAAAATGTCAAATGTCTGTACCCATAGGCTATAATCAGGTACAAAAAGCTAAAGGATTTGACTCTGCCTTCAAACTACCCAGATCCCAGTCCACTTAGGTGCCACCCCACAGACCATAAGTAAGTGGGCTCCTTGTCCTCATGCCAGAAACCACAGGACATCACTACAGGTCATGTATCCATGTCCCAATGGGTTAGAGCTATTATGATAGCAAAAGGGGACTTGAATGTTGGACTTTAACTTGCATTTGTGAATTCATCGGCAAACTGTGTTCACTGACAGCGGTTTTCAGAAGTGTTTCTGAACCCGTATGATTTTCACTACAGAGTTGTTTCTGTTTTTAAACATTTCACAGAAAATCTTTTCAGTCCAACAGAACTGCTCAAGGAGGCAAAATGCAAATGCTCCCTACAATTGTTCTGTGACAATTCAGCTCTTTTATGCATATTTTTCCACCTATTCTGCATGGCCAAGTGAATGTCACTTTACCGGCGCATAATGTTTGGTGCTCATGCAATCTTCAAATAAAACTCCAGCGAAAATATGCAGTAATATCTTTTTTTGGTCTTGACATATTTTGATTATATTTGTATTTGTCATGTAATCAAAATTTGTATGTTCTGTATTTCAGTGTGCCGTTGCTGAACAAAGACTGTAATCCACAGATAAACGACAGTTGTATCTGAGAAGAGCATTGTGAAAGTTGTATGCATCACACTGGCTGACTCTCTTGATAGAATCCTACCACGCCTGACAAATAATTTCCCTCAGTGCTGTTTACATAATGCCTAACAAGTGTTAAATTTGTACCACTAATCGGGGAAACTGTCAAACCTCGGCATTGTGGACGGTGCAGTAATCCATTCCATCATTGTTATTCAGCTCCAATCTCATTACCTCTATTCAGCATTTAAGCATACTGAAGATGAAGACTGCCATTGCCATACAATCAAGAAGCATTTCAAACACAGAGCACACTGGATGAAAAAACAGCCCCAGATTGCTTTCATTTTAAAGCTTGCTCCTTTCATTGCACAGTGGAATGTCCCTGATTTATGAATAATACAGTAATAAGAAACATAGTCGAGATGTTTCATATTCATAACTACTTGAACAATGTATGTAAGCACCTTTGGATTTCATGCATCTAAAATTACACCTTTCCAAGTTTTTTTTTTTTTTTCACCTCAGTAGCCAATGAAATTCATTCGATGAATGTTTCATCATGTTTCTGCCAAAGATGTTATTGAGAAATTACAGTAGAGGTAATGAGTCAGGAAGCACAGTGACAGTGGCCCAAGTGGAATCCAGGAGAGATGTATTATTATGATATTTTCTTGGAGGAATCTGGAATTGAATCCTGATTCAGTGGAATATGATTTTAAAGTGAGGTTATTCTGTCCCCTGAAAGATGATACACAGGCAACAGTCACGCTACACAGAGCATCGCAATTGATACACTGAGTACAGAGCTGGCCAAGCAAAACACCAGCAGGCTGCATACAGATGAGGTTTGTAGAAATGGGCTCACCGTGGCATAAAAAGAACAACAAAGGAGGTAATGGAGAGTTTACCACACAAACTCAGTTAATCTAGTGAAATACAAGTTTCTGAGCATTTCAAAGCCGTAGGAATTCCTACACTAGGAGTCTATTGCATACCTCATAGAATCTAGCTCACTCACATTTCTGTAAAAGCTGAACAACTTAAGCTGTCATATGAAACTGAACTTTATAATTTGCACACATGAACTACATATACGTCATTCTCACTTATGTGTTCTCACAAATCTTACATTTAATGCATAAGAGTCTCCATTTACTTTTCAGAGGACACTGTGTAAAGCACAACATGACATAGGTGTGATCTCAGTGGCTATTTTATCAAAGCAGAGCTGGATCAGTAAAATCTTTTTTTCCCTTTAAGTAAGTAGAAAAAAATGTCACTTTAACAGATGAGAAAAGTTTAATTTAATACTTTGGGAAGTTCTCATTTAAAACTGGAGTGGTACATCATTGCAAAAATCACTTTGTACTGTAGTGGACAGCAGTCTAGGTAGTGAATATTAGGTAGAAAGAGGTCTTTTTACAACGTTAGATATGTTCTGTTACTAGTTGGATCATGCTGACCCTTTGAGGGGCAGATTCTGCTTTGAAAAAACTCCACCAATTTGAGACAGCACTGATAGGTGGACACTTTCATTTGCTTTCCTTCTATACAAACACACACCTATCTAATGTCATCATGTTTCCTTCCTTATCTTTTACAAAACCAGACTACTTGACTAGACTGCTAAAAAAAAATTGAATATATTGAAAATGTTCATTTTTAATTTGAACATAATTGAAAAAGGTGAACTTTTGCACATTTGTTATTCATTACACCTTAAGCCTTTTTAAAATTTTGATGATTATGGCTTATAGCTCTGAATTCCACTATATCAAAAAATGTAAGCTCAAGCAAAAAAGGATTCACAGAAACAATATGTCCACCTTCTGAAAGGTATATTCATTTATAAGCTCAATACTCGGTCCTTTGCCACTAACTGCCACATCAGTGAGGCGTGGTATGGAGGTGATCATCTTGTGACACTGCTGAGGTGTTACTAAAGCACAGGTAGCTTTGATGGTAGGGATGCACTAGTAGTTGGCCATTTTTGAAACGAACCACAATATCATCACGTTTAAACAAAATATTTGATGCAATGTAAGCTAAAGCTGCTTTAGATTCATATAGTAATGGGGTCACCATATCAGCAGAGCACAGTGTTACACAGCCCTAAGAATAGTGCTTGATAGAGGATTGTATAAGGTGAAAGGTGCTATTTATGGCATACCTATACAGTACATCATGACCAGCGATTCACGTTGTGGTAGATGAGAGGGGAGCCACGGGTGATAAATCTGTGCTCTGTATCCTGGGAGGTCACTCACATGACTTCAAGAGCGATTAGGGGCCTTGTCCCCAATCTATCAGGGGACAATCAGTGTATTTCATCATCTCTTCTACCTCCTTTTTCATACCTCCTTCCCCATGGGAAACTGCTCAACAGAAACAGCTATTCTAGTCTGTGGTCTTAAACAAGGTCACAGCCCATATGTACACATGTACACTTTCAGTGTGTATGTGTCTGTTGTTACCTGACAATGTATACACTCCAAAGACAAAGGGAGACAAGGACCAGTTCTGCCATCTCTTCTTGTCCCTGAGGAGTCATCCATCAGAGGTGGAGCTGACCCTGGTGTGGGGCTCCCATGGTGCATGCACTCACCCTGGATGGAGCCAAGGCTCTGGTGCTTTGCTTGGAGAGCTGGAGGAGTGGTTGAACTCATTAGGTATACTGTAAGGCTGACAGGTGTTGGACTCAGGAGACCTGCTGGTTCTGTCCTTTAGTCTTGAATTGGCATCAGTCTTTATGACTGTCTTGTGGACTGTTTCTGTAACTTTGCTTGTGCTTTTCTGAGATTTATTCAGCAGATCAACAGACCTTAGCTGCATTTTTGGAAGGAACTGGATTGAAACTTCTGGTGTTGTAATCATAACAGTAAACTAAAAATAACAGATAACAAGTAACATTTTTCCAGAGTGATTTTCTGAGGAACAAAATTACATTTCTTGATGTGCATGGACTAATGCATGCATGTATGGCAAGACACTGAGGAGAAAAGTCTAAGCATAATGCCACATGAACCTAGTTTTCAATTGTGTTCAGATACTGCAAGTTAAAGGCAAAAGCAGCAAGCTAATTACATGTCATGGCTTCTCTTTTCTCAGTTGCCAAAATGCATGTTAGCATTAAAGCGGTGCAGGAGCTCCATACTGACAGATCAATGAACTACATTTTGCCAGCTAAAAGAACAGGAAAAGAAACAACCAGCAAAGACAGAGAAAAAAGTGGAACTCAAAGTTCTGTTTTAGTCTTATTTAATTCATCAAATATTGATAACAGGCATTATCACAAATTAATTTTCCCCAAATAAGTCAGTGGAGCTGACATAAAATAATTGGGAGCAAACAGTGCCAGCATGTTTTATAAATGTCAATATAAAACATTTTTTCTCACTTGATAACAACAACATATAACAATGATTAAAATGCGACTGTGCTTTATTAAACCAAACTGAATGTCGAGTAATTACCTTTGTTCCGGAAAGCATCCGAAAACATTTGAAATTGCAGATTTCGCCAATGAATCACTTTTATCGGTGTCCCCAGACGAGGTACATGTGATGCACTATCACAAAGCAGTGGTCTGGTAAGGGGATTTTCATGAAATGAAAGACAAACAAAGGCACGTTCAACCCCTAAAATAGTAGAGCAAATAAATTAACCATTGGTGTCCTGTCTATCAACAAGCTAGTTAGCTTGTGGTGGTTGTGGGGGGTGTTATTTTTGTTACAACTTTCACAACAGACTTTAGTGTTGACTTCTGAGAAAATTCTAGTCTTGTACAGGTTGCTCAGTTGTTGATCAGCTTACATACGACCAGGCTTTGCGCACACTATCAGCTAAGTTGCCTATTAAAAATGAGGATTAGCTTAATTGTGGATGCAAGAGAAATCATACCCGGATTGTTCAAATTAGTTTCTTAGTGATATTTACCTAAAAAAATAAATAAATAAAAACCACACTTTAGCCACCTTTGGTGAATTGTTATGAATTTAAATAATACTAAACTTTTTTGCAATCTCAAGGAAAGACAGCAATGGAACTTTTGGTCAAAGTTCATCACAGTTAAACCATAAAAAAAAAACCCAACCAAACAAACCAAACTTTTCCCAATAGCAAGAAGTTCTTCAAAATTCTTGCTATTTAAATGTCGGTTTATAGATTCTTGGCAGAGAAACTTTTATGAAGCATATTTTTCCCTTTCAAGTTGTATTTTAAGAAGCTGTTTTAAGTTGCACAAGAAAGTAATTTTTGCAGCATATGTTACTAATCAATATACCCAGCTTGGTGGAGGACACGAACCACCCACAGATTATTGTGGATAAATCACAATGCCTTACTTGTGTGATCTTTTTGCTTGAGAGAGACTCTTCAGCTTATAGACAACACTGGCTGACCACTTGTATACATCCTTTTTCTTTCTTTCTTTTCTCCTGTCCTGGCTTACGGACTTACTGATCTACAAGTGCAGTTCGTGGATACTGAAAAGCTTGACCAGCAGAGAAAAAACTTTGTGCCACAAAGGACATCAACAGACTACATTTTGTGAGCGCTAGGTCTCTATCCCTTTGTTCCTTTTCTCACTTTTATTCTCTTGTAACACAACTGAATGCTATTCTGCCTCTGTGTTTCTCTCACTGCATGGATCCCTCCACCTCTCTCTCTTTCTCCCTCTCTCTCTCCATCCTTGGCTTCACAGTATCTATCCCTGAGGGCCGATCGATAGACTGCAACAGCCTTTCAATGAAATCTCCTCTGTGCTACTGGAGAAAAGAAATGTCGTTCAATCGAACCGATAACTCTCTCCTTCTGTTCTTTTTGATCGCTCCCTCTCTCCCTTTCTATAAATACAACCTCCTTTTGCCTCTGTTTTGTGCACGGTGTGAGGAGGATGATAGGGAGGCGGTATGGGGCAGCAGTCAGAGGCCACGGCTAGAGGCTTGTTTGATGATCAGTTGGGAGAGATACTGAGGAACCATCACACCACAGGCATTGTAAATTACCTCTGAGTAATGCAAAGCAGACATTGCACGAAGCGTGAGGGTTGAGAACAGGTAGGCTCATTCAGTCTTGTGGTCAATATAGAAAAATCGCTGAAAGAGGGAATAGCTGTCAAATAAAACAGGACGCAATCAATATCACAGGACTTCATTTGACCCAACCTCGCATACAGACACGGCTGCAACTGTATCTGGACGTGCAAGTGCGTGTGTGTTCCGCTGACAATAATGAATAGGTTGGTGATAAAAATTTGTAGGTGTGAGGTGTGCAAATGTCAGCAGATGTATTTTCAGAGATTCAAAGTCAACACCCTAAATTCCCACTGGAATTTAGAAGCAAAACATCAGCTCATAAAAACTGCTTTCATTTCGTGGCCAAGTTGGCCAGCTCCAATATCCAACTGCGAAAGATATGTGTTATCAGTCGGCCCAGTGCAAACCTGTTTTGCCAGTTATATCCAAAATGAAGAGGTTAAACAACTTGCTGCTCAAGTCTGAGTCACTCATTTCCTCGTAACATCTATACTCTACTGAATGCTCTAGTGTCATTTCTTAAAATTATTATTCATTATTATTATGCGAAGGTAACGACGTTCCCAAGCTCAGTCTCAGGAGTGACTCAGTGGCTTTTAAGGTTTTAATTTGGTCATTTAGAGATGTGCTGGTTTAGATTTTAAATAAATTTAACATCTTATATAAGAGAGGACATGTCAAACCCCATAAAGCCTGATAACCACAAACAATCACAGCATTGAACCGACATCCTTTGAGCTGATCCCCCTCACAACAGACATGACACTGAGGGCTCCTTTTAGTTCTCCAGTGGTGAATGGATCCCCGAAGTGGCATTGTTAGTTGCACACAGGTGTTTTTTCACTTTTTCAAGTGACATATCATCAACTGGATAAACAGACACTCTAGGGGATGTGTCAGGAACAGTAAGAAATCTGTAGCCAACAAAGTGCAATTTCTATGCCATGGAATCAGTGGCATTCTCAGTAATCTGTTTGTCACTGCAAGCTGTCAAGCAATCCGCATGACTTCAACCCAACAGAAAGGAGGTGAACTTTTGACTACTACTACAAGCTATTTAGAGGTCCTAGCAGCAAAACTGCATAAACCTATTGTAATTCTTCTTCATATGTTTAAAATCGTGGACACAGCATCAACGATTTTCAGTTTTTCAATTTGTCACCTCATTTCATCTTATATAGCTTGAGCCCAGAAGGTTCAGGAGTTTTTTCTCTCTCTTTTTTTTTGCATTTCTAAATGTTGTGAAGAATTTAATGTTCTCTGGTTTCCAGAAGGGTTTCAAAGGCCATACATTGATTTCCACTACGTACTGTGTGTATGTGTGTGTTTAATGCAGTGCTGCCTAAAGATCACAAATATTCAATACTGGTTTCCAGCCTCATTCCTTGTGTACTGACATTCCTTTAATCATATTATGCACCATAGTTGATCAAATCCTTAAATTCTTTGAACTATTGCACTGAGAGGTTAATAATCCCCTCTGCCAGCCCTGTCATGTTCCTAACCTACTGCCATTTAAACTCATTTGTTGTATGATATTTAATCAGGTATTTTAGAGCGGTTTGGATTGCCCCTGTCCAAACATATTCAATATGTGTTGCTGCTCAAACAGAATTCAAAACATTTTAAAAGTATATAATCAAAATAATGGAAAATAACTATACATTTATATAGATATTTAAAAGCTTCTTAACCGTTTTAAGGAAATTAAGCTGTATGGTAAGTCTAAAATGAATTATTTGTAACAATGTTTACATTTTTCTCTATTTTCCTTACCGCGGGTGTTATTTTGCACCTCCACAACCCTATACTTATTTCAACTGAAGCATGTTGTTGCCAGGTCATAGAGTGTAAACCTCTCCTTTGTCTGCTCCACAGGCCAGGTAGAAAAAGTCGGTAGGTGTCAGGAAGCTTTCCATGCCTTAAGGGGTGCTTATAATGCTCAAGCAGGATTCTCAGTGCCTGATCAGCAGAACGATGACACTGATGCTCGGGCTAGCCATCTCTGCTACCATGACTCCTCCAGCATTATTACATGTCCAGATACCATCTTTAATTCTACTTCCTTTAAACAAGGTGGATGTGAGGGTCATTAAACCTCCATTCATAACAGTAATTATGTGATAAGACTTGCTGAGGTAAGATGGACAGGGAGGCTTTAAGCGGAGAAAGAGTGAATAACCAGCTAATTTTTTTTTCCAAGATTGAGCAGCCATGCACATTATGTTTCCATCAGTTTATATCAGAGGTTAACTTATTGTGTCTCCTGAGTAGGTGTTATCGATATATATCAGCATTTAACATTTAATGTGCAATTTTCCAATTAACTTTATTGACAATTAACAGAATAATTACTTTCTTTAAGACACAGATATTGTATTTTTTTTATGATATTCGTAGTATTTTTGTAGTACTAATGCTGATAAATTTTAAAATGATTAACAATAGGAAAAAAAATTACAGCATGTTGAAGACTTTTGAAAGGTTATCACATAAAAAATGTTAACTGGATTTCATGTTAAGTAGTAATAAATGTATTATGCTAAAATGTAAATTTTCAAGATTATAAATGACAAAAAGCGGTGAAATATTTATTTTCTGATATCCCCTGACTTGTCTGCACTATCCTAACTGTCACCAGAACACCCAGAGTGTTGACTCACGGAGAAGCAATAAACTCTACCGAAACATACAGCTAATTCACTTTAAACTCCATCAACCCTTTTCCCTTGTCGCCAGTAACACTGCAGTACAGCGCCTGCATTAGGCAGGCTTCCTTGCATGTCAATAGTCAGCCATCTGCTCTGGCTCCTGTAACGGACAAGAGCCCAGCAGAGAATTTCACCCATAGGAGGCCATATTTGGATAAATGAGGTATAGACAAGATGGTTAGAAGCTCAGCAATGGTCAAAAAAACCTTTGCACCCACTCACCTGTGAGGCAATCCCCCAGCTTTTTATATAGGGTATGATGTATGGCTGTCTTTTTATCGCTGACCTGAGTGTAACCTGTGTTTGACCTGGTTATGGCTCAGTTCTCTGGAGGGGGAACCATCATAAGTAATCTGTTTCAGGGGAGACTGCAATATGCTGCAGGCATGTCTATTGTGAATATAAAGCCAAAACAATTAGGGATTTGTTTTGTTCTGTTTATGGTAATTTTTGGAGACAATCAGACACGAATCCATCACACACCGCAAATTCCACCTACAATGGAAACACACAAAGCCACACAAACTCTTTTCTACTTTCTCGCCACCGGTCGTACACACCCACATAGATCCACCCCCACACACACATGCAGATGAGAACACGCACATACTCGAAGCCCAGCGCGGTGTGCAAGTTGAGCAGAACAGAAACAGTCCAGGTTACAAAAGGGGCTACAGTGCAATCAGTGGAAACACAGGGGGAAATTCAATTAAATTTCTTTCTGCAGAGGAAATGCCGTACACACAATATAACCTTCTGTGTTCAGATTCCATTATGTTGTCACAAACCATGAATCACAATGAAAAAAGCCTCAGAACAACTTCGATTTTCAGGAGATGTTGACTATAAATTATTTCTCTAACCCCTGGCTCAATTTTAATTATGTAAGCGCTTGCTTAAAGTTCTTGCTGCCCACTGAGTAATCATTTCATTTTAAGATGACAAAAGAGAAATACATTTTGAAATAGGAATTTTCAGGAATAAGTTTTTGCGGTGATGTGCTCCTAAACCTAAATATTTTCTTTTTGTATTTTACATATGATAATTCCCTACAAAATTATTTTTTTCTAACTTAATTTCCAAAGGCAGTCAAAGCATTGTTCTTTCACTGACACAATACTGTCGCCAATTCAAATGGAAGGTGTTTGTGTCTGAAGATACACTGTTAAGTAAAGAGAGGATATGAGAAAAAATATATTTCAAACACAGAGTGAAAACTCCCCGAGGACCATCAGTCAGAAGACTGCAGCACTTAGAAACTAAAATAGTGCCAGGCAGAGAGCATAATTAGGCATTTTAAGTGCTTTACATAATACAGTCAGTCATAATGAAGGCCCTGTGGGATCCAGAGGCTGGGCGGCTATTGTCACTCTGCTGCAGTAGGAGCATTCATAAGAAGGCTGGAGAAAGAGATGGAAGGATATGGGGGAAACAGAGAGGTGGAAAGTAATAATGCATAAAAAACGGTGGCTACAAAACATAAATATGAAATTGTGAAATGGAGTTAACTTAATTAACATACAGTTCCATTACACAGTCAAGAAATGAGCCAAAATCAGTGATTTACATTTTTAAATCCCCCACCCCCAGAGTGCACGAGACACATCCAGACAAACATAATTAATTTAAAATGTGATTTTGCAAAGTACATAACAAGGTTGCCGCAATACTTTGCTGTAACAGTATTCCTCCCTTTGTCTCCCCATCTCTCCTTCTCCCACCTCTTTCTGTCATTCTTTGATGAGTGAACCACTTGATGTTGACAGTGGATTGATACAAGCTCTTAATGAATGATGTTTCATTAATGGTCCCTTAATCGGATTACCTGCAGGCAGACAGGCTTCATCTATCTCTCTCTTTGGAAGTTGAACACTGAAAGAAGAAAACCACATTTAGAGAAGCAGAGACTTACATCTGTTCCACATTTAGCTTTAATTGCATGAACACATTTAATGGACACAAGCTTTGCTTATATATTGACAGTATGTAGGAGGCAAGCAGGTAATACAAGTCTATATTTTTTTAAAAGCGCTTTACAACTGGATTCCTTTACAAGCAACCCTGCCTAGGGCTTTGATAGTTTTTTAACAGTCAGAATGAACTGATATGCATTTCTACTTACAGTGATAGCAAAACATGGTTGAAGGAGAGGAACCTCAGTCCATTCACAGATTAAAATAGTTCACAAAAAAGCAAAGGAAAAGAAAATACTTTACTGTTACATGATAAAATGTATTTCCAAGGCTTTTTAATGCTGTCTGACCATGAAAACTACAATTTGTGAATGAATCATGTTTTACTCAACCATTTTGTCAGAAAATATTTTTTGCGATGTCTTTGTAAAAATCTGGACACGGCTGCAGGTTTGTAATTCTGCAGAAAACACATGTTGAATGCTAACCTGTTAGAAACACTGCACAAACATATCAAAGAAATGAAGAGAAGCCTGCAAGCTCATTTTGGGTAGCCCGAACAGAGTCTGCTGTTATACTTGCATTATGTACTGCTCTCACTGCGGCACTAACGCACCCATTCAATCAAGGTGGTAACTACTTAACATTAAAACGACGGCTTTAAAATAATTTTTATGGTACGCTGGCTTGTAATAGCACCGACACAGTCTTTTTAATCTCATTCTCCCTCTCAGACATGTGTTGTAGCAGGTAAGATGTTCTGGGAGTAATGTTGCCAAGGACGCGCTGACAAGGATGCTGAGAGCAGATTATGTGTACTGAGGACACAAGGCCCTGTGGCAAGGGACTGTGTAACAAGCACCAGCTGCATGAAGTCAAGAAGAAGTGCGCATGGATGCGGAAGAGGAATACAAGGGACAGGCTGCTAATTAAACTAAAAGCTAGCACAACCAGGTCAGATATAGTCTAGACTTTCTGAATAAATGCTACTCACTAAATGTTACGTTCCCCTGAGGGGTCTAGGCGGTGAGGGGGAAGTAACAAGTGGGGGCTCGTCCGGAATTGTTGAAAAGGGAGTTTTGAGTTGGAATTGGTTTTTGATTATCTTGCTTTTTTTTCACCTTTAGAGATTCAACTTCCCAGTTAAGTTAGGTGAGTGTCCAGCTGAGCTTATTAAGTTCTTCCTTCGGGCACTCTTGTTGTTTTGCCTTTCTTATTTTTGGAGTAATCCTGGGCGGGGATTAGTTCCCTGTTGGGGGTAGGCAATTCAGTGCTCCAGTTGCTGAAGCTTTGCCTTTAAAGTTGCCTCGAGCCCAGCACGCTCCAGAAGATAGGTAGGTATAGTTTGGTGTGCTTAGGAACTGGGTAAGTTGTATTTGTTAATGTGTGTGCAGCAAAAGGTAAGTTGGTCAAGAAGAGTAAGTTGTTCGGTTACCATTAATTGTTGGCTAGCCTGTGAGAGAATTGACACAGGTGTGTGTGGTGGTTTTCTTCAGGCTGAAATGGCGTTCCAGTTGAATCAGCTGGAGCTGATGAGCACTGGGCCTACATCTGTTGGTGAACAGGTGTCCAGAGGCTCGTTTGTGAGCAATAACATCCACCTTGTTCCAGTTTTCTGTGAGTCCAGTGTTCATAGCTTCTTTATTGCATTTGAACGCATAGCGACTGCACTGCAATGGCCTCAAGACATGTGGTGCGTGATGTTACTATGTAAATTGACGGGTAAGGCTCAGGAGGTTTGTTCTGGTTTGTCTATGGAGGACTGCTTAGTTTATGAAAAGCTTAAAAGTGCTGTCCTCCAAGCCTATGAACTTGTACCTGAAGCCTATAGGCAGCAGTTTAGAGGTTTGGAGTTGGCACAGGGTCAGTCCTACCTTGACTTTGCTAGGGAGAAGGCAAAGCTCTTTGATAGGTGGTGTTCTGCAAGCCAGGTTAACGATGTGGGGTCCATACGTGAGCTTATGCTGGTGGAGGACTTTAAAAACTCTGTTCCTGAGTCTATTGCTTGTTATTTAAGTGAACAGAGGGCTTCAACTTTACAGCAAGCTGCCGCCCTGGCAGATGAGTTTAAGCTGACTCATAAAGCAAGTGCTGTAGGACATGATATCCATCTGCACCATAGCACATCCTGGACAGGTAGGAGTGGGCCAGCTAACAAGGCAAATGTAGTTATGGTTTTAAGATCTAGGCCCAAACTGTGTTTCTTCTGCCACAAGCCTGGCCATGTGGTTGCTGATTGTGTCAAACTGGCACTTAAGCGGGAAGTGTATCAAAAGGGAAGAAGGCCTGATTTGAAAACAGTCAGTCGTGGTTCTCAAACTGACAAGGTTGTCAGGCCCAGCAAAGGACCACACTTGGGGCATAGTTGTTTAAGGGGCTCCTGTGGTCAGTGTAAGAGGTCAACTAGCCCTGAGCTGCAGCTGCTGGTTGACAATGTCCTGGTTCCTCAAAATGACCTGCAGGTGGACAGATCATGTATAACACCACCACTCAGACCTGCACCCCTGACTAACCAACATGCCTGTACCCATGACCTGAGCAATCGTCTGAAAACTGTCGCAGTAAGGTCTTCTGACTGCCTGTTGTGTTCTCCACATGTGATGGCTCAAAAAAGCCCTGGCTATCACATGAGACATTGTTTTGAGGGTCTGCGGCAACCCTCAGTAAGTATTTTGAACCCATTGAAATGGGGTTGGCAGCTTCCGCAGGCAATGCCTAACCGTTGCTATGGGGTTTGGTAGGTGGAAAGCCTGCAATTTAGTGATGCAACGGTTACGGACTTGATTAGTTGTTTTGGTTATCATAATTATGTGACAAACCACGGGTTTGTATTTATGGGAGGGGGTGTTACGGCCCTAGCAGGGCCTCCTCCTGAAGGTGCCTGTGTGGGCGTCTCCCACCACCTCTTCTGCCTGAGGTGCCACCTTTCCCTGTTACACAGCTGACTCACATCAGTAATTGAAAGTATTTAAGTCCAGGGAAAGGTGAGCTCTGGGCCAGAGTGCCATTAGTGTGGTTACAGCTAGTGAGCTGCTCTTTCTTTTTGGCTTACGTTTTGCTTTATTGACCAACGCCTGAGTTTTGTTTGTTTTCTTAAATGGTGATAGCGGCTTGTCTGTCTCTTTTAGTTAGTTTTAATAGAAACTTTAATAAAACTCTTTAATTTAACCCTTATGCCTTCTTGTCTCCTTTTTCTGACCCGGACACTTTTACATCTACCATCACCCAGGAAGTGGTGGAAGCACTGTGGTAAGACAAGTGCTGTGGAACAACAGAAAAAGTTTAAGGTGTGCGGTTGTGAAGCCCTCATATCCAGTTTCTGTTGTTGCACAATGTTACGACCCTGTTATTTAGGGTTCCTCTAGGACCCCTAAATTTATTGAAAGCCCCTCTGAAGCCTTCAGGTCCTTAACCCACAAACCTGGAATAAAAGTTCAAGCTAACAGAAGCACAGTGTTCACATTATAGTGGCATCTCTAAGCATGGATGGGCATGAGGATTTGAAGTTGCGACACACACACACACACACACACACACACACACACAAAATGATTACCTGATCTGCTACAACACAAAACCAAAAGTAGCAACAAATCACAAGTGATCTGTTGTCTCCACCACACAAATAGTCACATACAAGTGACCCTATACCACAACAAGTTACTTTAATCCAAAAAGTTCAGTAAATCAAGCACACTAGTGACCAACCACAAAATGGAGAGCTAAGACCACACAATGATCACATCAAGGGTGGCTCAGCACCCCACAGTGTTATTGCCATCACCTGGCCAACAACACTCACAAGTGATCCAACAAAATAGCCATATTCCCCACAACACTAAAGGTCACAGCACAAAACACTCACCTCACAAGGATCTCATTAGCATCCATCAACACTGACATATGCACACACATGGTGTACACGCAATGCCAACTTAAAAACAGCCTACCTGCCTCAGCTACAGACCATAATCATGAATGGTCTCAAACCTCCTACCAAGTTTGGTGCCACTGATTTACTATGTGCAACTCCCAGCCTAAAACACTACAAACAACAAAACCCTAACTTTACCTACCCTAGTCTTGAGTGGTGTACCAGGCTCGAGGCAACTTTAAACGCAAACTCGAGAGCAGGCAGCAGACCAGAGATATAGTCTCCTACCAAACTCTGAAGCGTACCCCCACCCAGGATAGCCACCAAACACAACAAATTAAAACAAAGCAAAACAACAAACGAGTGCTTCGCTGGAAGGGCAGCACAGCCACCCAGCTGAAACACACTAAAGGGACGTTGCTCAATCACAGTGAACACCTTCACTCACCCACTTAAAAGCAATACAAAAAACTGATATTTAATCTCCACTAAAATGTCCAAATATCCCGGACGAGCCGCCACTTACGTTACAACCCGGCTCAAAAGCCGCAACATAAAAACGGAGATGAATAACAGAGTGTGGGTGAGAAGAGGTTTCATCTTAAGATGGAAAACCAGGTTGGCTAAAATGGTTGCTGCCACCAAGGCAAAGAAAAAGTGAGCTCCCTGGGAAGCTTGCCTCAGGTATGCTTTTATCCACATCCACACCTGACTAGGTGTGGCCAATTAGCACCAGCTGAACACACTGAGCAGATTAGAGGCTGCAGAGGGACGTAACACTAAACAATACATTAGATCTGCACTGAAAAGATACCAAAGAAAATGACTGGCTACATTTTTCACTAACAACTTTCTGGACTGACTGGCATTCAAAGCAATGCCAGTCAGCAAACAAAGTTGTCAGTTCACCAAGCCAAGGCAACCCTGCTCAAAAGAGATTTAGTCACTAGCATCTTGGTGGAGATCTGCTTTATATATTCATAACTGTGTTGGAGGTACATTTTCTCATAGCTGTCAATAGCTGTGATTATATATTCTAAAGGTAGAAGAATAACTTGTATAAATTAAATGCTGAACTAATGAATTTTTTTCAGCTGAAGCTAATGTAATACCAAGTTGTCTGTTGCTGTGGACAACAAAATTGCAGGTTTGCACCGAGACAATGTTTTTGCATGAGCAGTTGAAAGGCTGTGCTTCAGAACCATTCACCACATGAACTTGTAATATATGCACATGTGGTGACAGAATAATTGAAATAGTGAGTTCCCAAATGGGAAAAATCACATTAACCCTCCCCCTGAGCTTGAACAACAACTCAAAGTGACTGCAAGAATTCTTGCACATGGCAAGTTGTTGACATCATATATAGATAAGACTTGGCTGTCAAAAGTAATTGCTTGGTAGATTGCAAGAAACTTTTGATTAAAGTGTGAGATAACCAGTGCCTTTTTTGTGCTAATGTTAAATGTGCAGTTTGGTATTATGTGGCAACCACCACTTGAGCTCCATGCAGAGTGACCTAAAAGTTACGTATTTGAAGAAAACCTGAGGACAACCCAGGTAAAGCAATAATTTATTCTTATTGCTTATTCTTAATAATTTATTTACTCTTAAGTTGATCGAGAACATTGCAGCAAGACTAGTACTTGGGACTGGTAAGAGAGACCATGTTTCTGCCATATTAGCTTCTCTTCTTTGGCTCACTGTTAAAATCAGAACTAAATTTTAAATCCTTCTCCTCAAATACAAAATCTTAAATACTCAGGCCTCATCATATTTTGAAGACTTAATAGTACCTTATGAAAATCTTTTGATTAAACGTGTAAGTCAGGCTGGATTAGGTGATCTTGAACCATTCCTTAGTTATGGTGCAATAGGCTTAGTTCTTCTGGAGGGCTTCCCATGGTGCACTGGGCATTTTTTTCCCACTCTCCATGTGTTTATACACCACTACTGTATTTGTCCTGTCTCTCTCTGCTCTCTTCTCTTTCCCTTCAACCCCATCCAGTCATGTCAGATGGCTGCCCTTCCCTGAGCCTGGTTCTACCTGATGTTTTTTTCCTGTTAAAGGGGAGTTTTTCCTTCCCACTGTCACCAACTGCTGGCTAATATGGAGTCATGTGATTGTTATTGTTTTTTTTTTCTAATACTGTAGCATCTTTACCTTATAATATAAAGAGCTTTAAGGTGACTCTTATTGTTAACTGACACTATGTAAGTAAACCTGAGTTAAATCAAATTAATGGAAACCACATTCAACACGTGTTATTGTGTTGTTTTCAAATTGTGACATAAAGTCACGCAAACCCAGTGAGGTCATAAGAATGACTTCATCGCTAACAGCCAACAACTGAAGAACAGATGAGCACATTAAGTAAATTAACCAGTGCTGAAATTCTGTTAACTGGCTGCTGTTGTCACTGCTCAGGAAATGACACGTATCCCTGCTTTAAGCATCACCTTGCCAACTGCTTGCCTGAGAGATGCAACAGTGTATTTGCCATTGTTAGAGAGATTTCAAAAGCACTGCCCCTACCTCAGCACAGGCTCTGAGTTCAGCTGCAGCCGAGAATGAAAGTTGATATCTGTGGTGCTAACTTTTTCCTAACTGAATTTATTCTTTCGTCCCGCTTCGCAGCTATGTCAAAAATGTGTGTATAGTAATGAAAACCAAGCAAGAATCGCATCACAACACACCACTATTATTCAATAGTGTACATTTAGAGAAACCCCAAAATCTCTCAGATTTTAGATAAGGTAGCCAAGAGAGCTCCTCTTCTGGTCGTGCCTCATCAAACCACTCAAATATTCAGATTTATTCCTGCCCACACTCAAAGTTCATGACACACACTGTTAATTTACAGCATTTAGTTTAAACTGGCAAAGCAAGGAGTTTGATGACAGGTATAAAAGTGTATGACAAAGGTTGAATTTTGTATGGGATTATCTAGCAGGGTCAATTTGGATGTAGGAAAAATAACAACCCACTGTAATGTTAACACCATAAAGTTCATACTCACCCATAAGAGAAGTGAGCCCATAGGTATATGAAAAATGAGAGAGCCGGTCGGTGTGTTTATTAAGTTCTCTCCTGCAACCATTTTAAGTTAGAAGGTAGGCCAGGATAAAAGTGTATAGCAGATGTGAACTTTTTAAGTGTGATTTATGGAGCTGCTATGATTGAAGTGTCAGGATTTATGGCCAGACCTGCTGACAGCAATTACTCCCCAAACACTAATGCAACTGAAAACTCTCCTGTGATAGATCTGGTTATTAATGCAAGTACACAGGTATGCAGCCACTAAGGGCTCCGTGGAAAGGTTAAATTTATCATGGTGACATTTTCTTTGTATTATGCTACCAATGTGACCAAGGGACAGTGGAAGGAGATGCACAGCGATGCCCTCCAGTAGTACACCTATCCCTCAAATATTGAAATAGAAAAAACAACAACAAAAAAAGCTGCATTTCTAACTTAAATGTATAGATTTATTTTGCAAGGTCGTCTCCAAAAATAATATTACCATTATTTTTACAAGAACAAACAGATCTAATAATGAGGTTACTGTCACATTAACTTAATGCTGATTAGTTTTCATCTCCCTTTTAAATAAAAAATCCCCCAAAACAAAGATCTACTGGAAAAGTTGTTTATCAAACAACAATAAAAAAAAAGAACAAGGATGTTTATTTCGTTATTCTGAAGTGCTGCCAGGAAAAACTCTGGATGAAATAATCATCTTTGTAATATATTTAAACGCTGTTTGAAATTAATCATACCAGTTTCTACCTCAGGACATCAGAGTCCTGTCATGTACAAACTTGTCACATTATTTATGTGAACTGAAAAAAAGCGTGCGCTTAATCAATGTTTTGTGTGTGTGTGTGTGTGTGTGTGTGTGTGTGTGTGTGTTTTAATATCCAGGTTTGTGTGTCTGCCAGTTTCGCATCTTGTTCTCTGCACAAAGATAGAAGCTGTACAGTGACTTCACAAAACATAAATGAGAAGATAAAAGAAAGAATTTATGTTACATGAAAAGACTGACATAAAATAAAAAACAAAACAAAAACAAAGTAGCTATTCTTTTTATGTCTGCACAAACAGCTTCAGGTTCATACTTGAAGTGCTTACAAAGAAAAATGTCTCTGCAATCTCAGTTTTATTTACGAAGCTTAAAAAAATGAATAGAACTGTAAAACAGTTTCCTGTTAAGTGACCTTAATGGATCCATGTTTGAACCCATGTGGTGAGCCATGGCCAGCAGGGAGAGAGCACCTCTTGTTTCCTGTGTTTCCTGCAGCATTCAGCACCTTGGGGTTGATGTTTTAATGGAGTGTGGGAGGCAGACTCCTGAGTGTTTCAGCATTATAATCCAGACTCTCCAGAACTCAGCGTGGTCATGTGTGTTGAATGCAAATGCAAGCTGAAGAGAGAGCACCTCAATTCTGAACTCTGCCTAAGATTCATTTGTTCAGAACACTAAACTAGCTTGAAGATGCAATGAAGCCTCCATGCTTCTGTAGAGTAAGTGTTATCCCGTAGCCTGGGGTTAAGTTGGGATTTGTAATGTGGGTGGGGGCTCTCTGGTTTGAGGGAAAGTTTGAAGACTGAATGTGCCATGGCTGACTCCCCAGATAGTTTAGGCCCAATTTAACCCCTGGCTGTAGCATCTGTTCTTGCTAGGCATCCATTATTCCTGGGAATCTTATATATTTTACTTTTGCGACTCATAACAAGCAAAATATTTTGGTATTGAGAAAAAGAGCCAAAGTGATTAATTACACCTGTTGTGAAAACAGAAGGTTATTGTTTTTACATCATGATGGAAATGGAGAGCAGCACTAATGTGCTCTGAGGTGTTGCACCTGGGTTTCCCGTGGTGAGGGGCCCCGCCCTCTCTGAGAACATTTTGGAAGAGAAATGAGTAGTTTGTGTGTCTTCACTCCTCTGACAGCTTAGTCTGTGCTTTTAAGGATGTCCAGCATTATTTGTTATTTTGGTAAAACCAGTTTTGGGACTCTTAACATATGGTTAGTTTAACCCTCTCAAGGCAGGCATTGCCGATTTGCAACAGCTAAAAACTAATGACCTGATTACCCCACATACATATTTTATGAGTTTTTTTTACTCAGAAGTACCACTGCAGGACTTGGTTGTGCATTAGCAACAAAAAGTTTAATTTGAGCCTGAGAGGGTTAAAGGTGTTAGTAGTTTGCATATTGTGGTCAGTTTTTAACCCCCTCCCAAATCAAGTGCATAATCATACCTATGGTGGCCACTGTAGGGCAAACACTGGCCGTCATTCTGTTGTGAGTGTAGGCTGTTAGTCTGCTGATGCATCTTAGCTACTGTATTCATGATGGCAGGGCAACATGGCACCTTCACATTCCTGTGTATTTTTGTATATGTATGCTTATGGAAGATGTAAATACACACTAGTCAATGTATATTTATGAGTGCAACATTTGTTTCTATTAAACAACCTGAAAAGGTACTTACTGTACCTTTAAAGGAGGACCCCAACAACACAGGACATACAGGCAGATTTCAGGAAAATTCAAGTCCAGAGACAAATGGATAACAAAAGCACTCTGTTTAGTCAAGGAACGCAAAGCACAAAGATGAACAACAACAGGCAAGAGGATGAACTAGGTTAAAAAAAAAAAAAAAAAAAAAGACTGGTTCTAGCAGAATAAAATGGCTGAAAAGTATCTAAAAAGCATACTGGTTCAGGGCATTATCTAAGTGCTCACTCACATTTGGCAATTTGTACCATGTCTGAGCACATTTAACCCCCAAGGTCCAATTTGTTTGACTGGTATGATCACTGTGTGCTGTGCTGGGGTGCAGTTGAAAAGTTTGGCCCTGGCATGAATCAGTTGCATTCATGTAGTACCTTGGAATGCCAAACCTCAAATTCAGCTGCCTCTCTGGAAATCACTTTAAGTATTTAATATATTTGTGAGAGGATATCTGCATAACATCATGAATCTCTTGTTTTCTACAAGACCACTTTTCAAGAGGTCATGTGTGGATGAAAGAGAGAGATCGACCATGAGAGACAGGAGTTGAGATGCTGAGACAAACTGAAGTGTACTTGGACCTGGACTGTTAAGCACAGAATGAACCCAGGCAGTCGTGCTTGGGCACACACTGCGGACAGTGTGAGTACACTCTTAGTGGCAACTGGTCTGCCACAATAAATGGTTCAGGGCTTTCTCTCTTATCTCTTTTATGGAATATCCACTGGAATATCCTTTATCAAAGCAAAAGGGACAATGAGTGCTATGAGGCTAATCTTTGACAACTGTTCATTTCAGTTTTGTGACAACATCCATCTTTGTGCTGCATAATTAAAATGTAGTCTTACAAAAGTCCAGTTAGAAGTCTTCATAAACTTTCCTCCACATCTCTCTTTGACCCTGCAAAGGTCAGAGAAATGTGTTTACGAAAGACTTTTCTATACATCCACCACCCTGGACTTTAAGTACATAGGGAATAATTGGTAACCAAGACATTTGGGGAACCAAAAAAGACTGGGCAGATAGCCAAAAAGGAGGGAAATACAAAAAGTAAGGGGGAAAAAAAGAACAGGCACACAAAATAATTAAATTCAATGGGCAGATGGGCATAACAAGACAAGAATAGGGGACAAGACCGATATGTAATATATCAATATTCTGCATTACTGCACACTGATGTACTCTATGTCGAGTGAGATACACCATTCAGGGCATTTCCTTGGGTAATAAAGAAAATCACGTCAAAACTCAGTAAAGAAACTGACGTTTAGTTTTAGTTTGGGTTTGGGGTTTTTTTTACTTCAAAAGATGCTTTAATGCCTGAGATAACAATAAAGGATATGCATGTCACCGTGATATGGTGATTCTCTAGAGAGTCCTCGGTCCCCAGTGGGCAAAACAATATATGTATATGTAGAATTCAAGTAATAAATACGCAAGAACGACAGAAAATAGGAGTAACTGCTGTCTCAAAATTCTTATGTAGAAGCATTCATGCAGTTAAAGCAAAAGAAAGCCAAGATGGTGAGAGGAAGACACATACAGCAGAAAGTAAAGCCAAGGTAGGGGGAGTCTGATGCAGGTGAGAGTCAAACCATGCAATAAAGGTTTGACAGGCCATATGAAATATAAAGCTCCAAGGCTACAGAACAGGGGGCCTGACAGAGCTTCTGTTTCCCTGGCTTTGCCACTCTACTGTAGGGACGATTACATTAAAACCTCAGGGATGAAGAGGAAGTTTTTTTCTCTCTCTCCATACCCTCACGCTCTACAACAACAGAGCACTAACTGAATGGGGAGGAAACAGGTCGAGCTAAAGAGACGCTTGACCCTGAGAGCGCATTTTCGTTATTTAGACATGTTTGTGCTACAGAGTCACTTTTCTGGGAAAGAAGAAGGAGAAGAGAGTGAGTAGCACTGCCAGAGCCAGAGACTGTGTTCATACTCTGCCTTTAAAAATATTTGGGCTTCTCACTGTCATCAGCTGAATTTAGAGCAGGTTTATTGCTACACCTTCCACCGCAGGAGAAGTTTTTAACATCTCTCTCTGTCTCTTTCTTGGCATCTGGGAACCCATCAGCTGGCTGCTGACAAAGTCATTTTTTCAGGGCTTCTGTTGTAACCAAGATATCCAGATAACAAATAACAAATAACAAATAGCAGAACGTGGACTACAAACAGCAGCCAGGAATTTTCTGGTACCATGAATCTTGTCCCTCGCCTACAGATTCTGCATATTCATATATCTTTGCTGGAAGTATATTCTTGATATATCTCATCACCTTTGATTAAGCTGTGTGGTATAAGACATAGGGTTACCATGAATGTATCACCGCTTAATCTGATTCAAACACTTTTCATGAAGTCTTCCACCAGCCATTGTGAAGCAAACAATTCATCTTTTTAAACCACATTTCCAAGTCCTTCCATTATTTCACCATCACATGACAATACCTGCTTCCTGGGCAATTATATCTAAGAGATAGAGAGCATTCTCTCCCTTCTCTAATCAGAAAGAGCAATTGCCTTTGATAATTTACAACCAGTTTAAGTTTATACTGGCAGAGACAGATTTTGGAGAGCAAGAACGCACTCAAGGCATTATTGCTTTCTAAAGACATTCATTTGCAGACTATTAAAAATTAAAACTGGAGGTGAGGTACAGTAGCTTTAATTAACAGGTGCAGCAACATTCAAAGCTGCCTGCTAGGAAATCAGACTATTTTGATAGGAATCCAGTATATTGTAATAATTAATAATACCGATGAATAAATTGACTGAATTTTGTTCTGTTTCATTTTGATAATTTTCCCACATGGCATGTTAAACTGTTTGGATTTTTGTGTTTGATCGTGGGTGTCTGAAGAGGAAAGCATGAGACTGGGAACATTGCGCATCTTACTGTCACCAACCCTAACATATTGTGACATTCAGGTATTAATCTAACACGCTAACAGTTTCATTTATAGCTGTAATTTGAAACAGATACATAATAGCACCTATCCAGGGATGTAAAAGAAAGAAAGAGAGTGATTGCAGTAAGTTTAAGACTGAAACAGGTTGCCAGGTAACCAGTGCGGTCGCATTCCAACCAAAAGTCGACATCTCAACAATTTGCAATCAGCCCCAGCCCCAATATATCAAGGTAAAACATATTACATTATATTACATTATTCATTTAAAAACTCAGCAACTTAGAAGATTAGTTTTTAAGTCTATTAACTTAAGGAGTCTTTGAATAAATAGTGGAAAAGGGCTGGTTTACAAGCTGGTATGTGTACTGTGGTTATTTTAGACAGGTCAAACATGCAAAGATTTGCTGTTCTTTCTTTATTACGTAAAAAAAAAGGAAAGAAAAAAAGAAAAAAAGAAGAAGAACTACCATTCGTATTTCACTAAGGGCCACTATAGTCAAACCTCACTGCCCTTCCATACATAGTTGAAAAAGGAAAGCAGCAGAAAGACCCTCATACAAAACAGAGCAGACATAAATATGACAATCATCAAACTAGCTACTATACTGGTGGTTTATAAAGTAGCGTGTTTAACATTCAGGCATAAAAATCAAAACAAAGGGCTTAGCTCTGAGTGTGATTATTTTCTGAAGGATTAAAAAAGATATTAAATAAATAAACGCAGGGCTACAGTGTACATGTACACTTTGAGTTTGTTTTTTGTTTTTTTACTTTAAAACTAGCGTTGAACACCGCTAGAGTATAAAAAGTCAGAGAGACAGAGAAAAACTGTTGATTATTTTTTAGGGGCTTGTTTCCATTAAATAAAAGACCCAAAGCATTAATTTGTTATACAGATGACAGCCTCAGTGCGCAAAGTAGGAGTTTAAAAACAGGTCTGATATTACACCAAGTCATGGGCCAGTTAGGCCGGTAACTAGTACACTCAAAGGCAGGATCCAAAGAGACCACAAGAAGTCAAATATTAAGAGCTTTATTTTACACTTAAGATTAAGCCACAGCAAGGGTACAGAGAAGGGGGAAACTGAAGAAGCAATCTGGGAGGGAAGAACTGAAAGTTAATCCAGGTGAATTATTTCTAAAAGGTTCACAGAAAATGTTCATTGAGGTAAAAGACGCTGTATGTTTCTTTTTTCCAGGTAGGCGTCCAGAGAGGAGGGGCTTAGTGTCCACTGGCTTGTTTCTTCCAGGAATTAACTTGTAGTCGAAGGAGAGAGAGAGAGATTGAGTCAGAGAGTGAACAACCATAAGCATAAGGTGAGTTTCCAGTTTAATTCCTAAGAGACGCAGACCAACTGTTATGGAAGTGGTGTGACTTTGAACAATAGGAATCCACTCCTACAGCTGGCACATGAGCACTAAGAACACACTGAGAAGACACATTAGCACACAAGGGGGGAGAAGAAAAAATCTGCAAGGAGCTAGGGCACTACGGAGCCTGTTTACCACACTAAGAAGGCAGATAATCTGGCAGAAGCTGGATGGCAGCGCTGGTCCTTTTCTGCTGTAGCTGATCAGGCTGATGAGACACAGGTGATCTGGGTGAGGAGTGGGAAAAGCTCTGGACTCCACCCAAAGGGGTGGAGAATGTTGCTCAACACACAAACCAGTGGCAGACTATGACATCTTGGGCTCAGAAGAATCAAAGGCAGGTTTCTTTAAATGTTCTTTATTGCAAAAAGAAAAGACAATTAAAAACATCATGCCATTTAAGTGATCACATTTGCAGAGTAAGCCATCTACACTTCCAGCACTCTTGCATTTAAAGAATTTAAGAGATCCTTAAACGTTATACTGTTCAATATTCACTGTCACTCAGTCTTGCAACAGTTCCTTCTCAGTCAGCAGTGTCTCCCCAGGAGTACACAGGGTGCGTGACTGTGACTTCTCATCATCAATGCAGTTTTATTTCATCCTTCACACAGCTTCAAATCACTCCAGGGGCATTTCAGAACCAGAGCATTTAGACTTGTGTTTTCAAAAATTCAACGTCTTTAATAATTTGTATTCAGGTCACAGCAAAATTGGGCTGAGAAGTGGTCAGTGATACAGTGATGATTCAAGAATGTGTTCTTTTTGGGGGCAATTAACTAAAAACTGACCTGTTGGATTAGGAGGCTGATAAATTTTAAAAAAGGATTTAGCTAGCCACCTTTTGTGAGTTGTACTTCACAATACGTAAAGGCTTCTGCAGTCACTAGAGGAAAAAAAACGAGATTTTTCCAGACTTCTAAAAGACTCGTCAGGATCTCAGTATTCAAACAAGCCATTTCTGAGTGAGCCTTTTACACTGGTATTTTCATTCAAGTTGTTTTATTTTTCATTGCATATGTTTGTATTTTAGCCTTTTGTAGGAGGAAATTGAAAATGCATATTTTAGGAAACTGCCTTGCAGGGTAAAGCTATTCAGAAAATGTGTTTGCAGTGTTCACTGCTAGATAGGGAAAAAAATCACTTTTTTTCTCATGACATCAGAATGCTAAGTGCTCTTCTCAGAACTTTTTGAAAACACTTTATGTAAACACAAGTTGGTTGGGCAAATTATTGACACCATGCTCTTGACAACATTTCAATAGTTGTTTAGCTTTTTTCATGTGGACAGATTGGTTTTTTTTATTTTCCAAAAAAAGCCCTGTTTACCCACAGTTTTAAAAAAACAACAACAATTTGATAGTAAAACTACATGTTACTAGGCTACAGAGTCATTATTTGGTGCAAAATACAGCTACATTAGCACTAGGTACAACTACTTCACAAGTTGCATTACTTTACACACTGGATTGTGCCCATTTTTGCCCCCAGAACTGCCTTAACTCTTTGTGCCAATTATTTAACAAGGTGCTGGAAACATTCCCCAGAGATTTTGGTCCATATTGACATGATAGTATCATGCAGTTTGTTGGCTGCACATGATTTGAGCCATTAAGATGGTTACACTGTGTTCATAAAGGTATGGACGTGGTCAGAAGCAAAAAATGTATACTTTGGTACAAAGTGGCCCTAAGGATGCCAAGAAAATATCTCCCACACCATTACACCACCATCACCAGCCTGAACCATTGGTAAAAGGCATGATGCTTTCATGCATTTCCATCAAATGACCATCTGAATGTTGCAGAAGAAATCAAGTCTCATCACACCAGGCAATTTTTTCAAATCGTCTGCTGTCAAAATTTGGTGAGCCCGTGCAAACTGTAGCCTCGGTTTCCTGTTCTTAGCTGACAGGAGTGGCACCCAGTGTGCACCCAGCGCACCAGCCTTTAGGTGCAGACTCCAGGAGCGCTCTCTCTCTCTCCCCTCCACATGTCTGTGGTGCTAATAGACAAGCAGCGATGACTGATTTGTTTTCTTGTTTATATTATTCATTGTTATAGTCCCTAAATTAATGGCTCAAAGAAACCTCAACTAAAATGTAAGGCATGTAACTTAAGGAAAATATGAGATGTCAAAACACTGCTGCTATTCTTCAACAGTCTTTTAATAATGAGAATTTGATCGCTTGCGAGAAACCAACAGAAACAAAAAGAGTCAGGAGCCCAAAGCTATAGCAAAGAAAGAGCAAGAACACACAGTAGTTTGTTGATTCAGGCTTCTGCCCTGAACTAGTTTTTGGTCAACTTAAATAATAGAAACAAAATTAAAACTGGACTGTTGTTAACTCCCAAGTCAACCTACATTGATAAGCAAAGCTGTAAAAGCAACAGAAAGATAAAGCCGGTGCCAACTGAGGTCAGGGAGAAGAGAGAGGGAGAGGTGAAAAGACAAACTCTGGCTTTATCCACCGTTTGTCTTTTGTCCTGTGTCCTTCTCCTCACCCCCAACCAGTCGCAGTAGATAGCCGCCCCTCCTTAACCCTGGTTCTGCCAGAACAGGGTTACTTCCTGTTAAATATTTAGTTTTTCCTTTCCATTGTCGCCAAGTGCTTATTCATAGTGGATCATCAGATTGTTGGGGCTGTCTCTCTATTATTGTAGGGTCTTTACCATACAGTATCAAGTGCCTTGAAGGCGACTGTTGTTGTAGTTTTGCACTATATAATTAAAATTGAATTGAATTGAATTGAAAAATTATTAATAGGAGGCAAGCTACCTCTGGATCCCTGTAATTCAAACTATTACTTTAGGGTGAAAAACGCATCCACTGTGCTTTACGTGTACAGTGAAACTGAGTGCACAAATAAATTAAACTGTAAATCTACACACAAACTAATAAGAAGGCTGTAGTAGTATTTCTTAGACCTTAGAACTTTTACAGAACTTTCCTGTCCCATATTGAGCTAGCACACCTGACTGACTAAGGGTAGCAAGTGTCACTGTAGTCTCACTATGTTATTATATTACAAGACAGACTCATGCCTGTCTTAAATCACCAGGCACTGCTTGTTTTAGTGGGAGTACAGAACTCAGCCTGAGTATTTTTTCCACAGATCTTGTAGACTCCTAGCTTGTTTCCCATGATGTTTTCCCAGCAGTGATTACTTGAGTCTCCATCGGTGTAGGAAAAACTGTAAAAGAGGAGTGACCACAGAGAGTAAAAAAGAAAGGGAAAATATTCTAAGTCACTGGTAATTAGGCTTACTGTGGAGTTACTCATGGGTTCATTTTGATAATTAGTTCTTACATTTTTTTAATTTTGACTTTTTATTTGTGGTTTCTAATAGTCTGAAAACTATAACAATATAAAATCATGGATTAATGTGTTTCCATTTTAATTTGCATTATGCATTATCCCACAGAAAAAAATAGACCATTAAAAACTATAGTTCTGCACTCAAAATATCACTTAAATAAAAATACAGAAGAATTATTCATAAAATCAAATGTATCAAAAGTTAAAAATGATTATTATTGAGAACTGACCCTTTCAAAGGTTTTGCAAATGTATTCTTTCATATTTTATACGCATCAACATGAAACAAATGTTTAATTTTGGGTTGGCAATTACCTACTTTGTATAATGTGGGATAGTTTAATCTTTAAAAATGCATTCAGTTTGAGCTGATCATATTTATATGTAGCATTTCTTAATGGGTTCATTAAAAATTGTAAAACTAATCCACCACTACCAGCAAGAGACAGGCACTGAATAAATCATTTCAGCTGAGAAAAACATTTAACATTACAATTTGCCTTACTTTTTTTTTCTTCTTTTTTTTTTGCACCATGGTTTGTAGCACCAGCTTTCTGTGATACTTATGTTTACTGTGAAGTTTATAGTGAAGGGACCAGACATGCATTTCAATCAGTCTAGCCTGTTTTTATTGAAAGCTATTTATAACTGACAACCAAATTGTTTATTGTTCTTTAAATAGTAAAATGTCTTGTGCCTGTTTTGTGATAGGATGACGAAGACTTATGAAGATAAAGTAAAATGTTTGAAGGTTGAGGTTGAATTTAGAGTAGTATGCAAAAGTCTTGAACCTCTCCTCATTTTTGCTTCCAACAAGCTTTTTCATTCATTTTTAGTCCAGTCCTTGTACCTAACCATTTTATAGGATTTTTTTCCCTTTTTGGTATGGTAAAACACTTAGCATGTGTGAATCATTCAAGCATAAAAAAAGCAACCTACCTCAAAGAGTG
Source organism: Perissodus microlepis (assembly GCF_051167445.1). Lineage (NCBI taxonomy): Eukaryota > Metazoa > Chordata > Actinopteri > Cichliformes > Cichlidae > Perissodus > Perissodus microlepis. Next base: position 24,427,152 of record NC_140480.1, read on the forward strand.
ACCCATCCGGTCTTCACATATTGGAAATCTTAGCAAAACAATTTCAAATTGTATTTTAGGCACTGTTATAAGCAGTGTGTCACAAAAACATATCATTTGTTCCAATTTCTTTGGTTGAATCTGTCTGCCTAAGCACAGTTTTAAAAAAAAAATAGAATTTTGCTCCAACAAAGCAGTTCCCAAAAAGCTACTAGCCAGAATTTGGCATATCTTGGCATATTGTGTAGTGTTCTTGAAAAAATTGGGGAAACTAAACAAGTGGAGGATAAAAGAAGAAGTGGCAGGCAGAGAGAAAAAAAAGAGATAGATGGATGGATGGATGGATAGATACAGCAGATGAACAGAAAAAAGAATTGTTGATAAACCTACCACAAAAAGTAAGGAAGTTGTGTGTGATCAGTCATTTCTTTGTTGTAACTATTCTTCTTGGCAATAACTCTTATACCACTAGAATGCCTGTTTATTTCCCCTTTACTGGAGCCACATTTGTAAGGACTATGCATTTGTGGACTGAGCAGTTAAGCATGTAGTTACGCCCATTAAAGATTTTCTCTGCTTGTGACAAAAAGCTTGGTATTGTTTTGGGGATAATGGACACAACCAAATACTCAACTCTGCTGCTCAATCCATAACTACATTTTCTATACAAATGTGGACCGATTTAAGGGGAAATAAACAGGCTTCCCAACAACATAAGATTTTTGCTAAGAAGCATTGTTGCAACAAAGAAATCATTTACCAAACATAAATTTCCATTATTTACATACAGAGGAGGTCAAAGGAGAGATACATTGCTACTGCAGACATCTATAAAACACTGTAGAAGCTCTGTCATGGTATGGTTTTTCAGAATTGATGGAATTATAAACTAAGGAAAGTACTGTTGGATTTTGATCCACCATGTAATACCATCTAGAAAGCATCTGATTGGCAATGGCTTCATTTTTCAGCATGACAATGATCCCAAACACAGTATCAGCTCAGTAAAAGCATACCTAGAAAGACAGACAATGGAACACTATTAGTCATTAGAATTAGACTCTGCAGAGCCTGCACCTCAACATTATTGTAGCAGTGTGAAATCATCTTCATGGAGAACAGAAGAAAAGGCTGCCAACATAAAAAATAGAACTATAATGTCCTTCAGCAAGCCTTCCTTGCCTTCCTTCCTGAAGACTACTTAAAGAAATGACAAGAAAGCTTGCCTCAGAGAGTTCAGGCTATGTTGACGAATAAAGGTGGTCAAATATTGATATGTTGAAATATTGACTTGCATACTTGTTAGAAGCATACAAACTCTGTTGCTGCCTTATATTCTGCATTTCCATGTATGTTTTCCCACTTTTCAGTAAATCACTACATCTATTTCTGATTTTCCTAGTCAAATATAAATAAATGAGAGGTTGCTCAGAAGTTTTGAACAGCACTGTTGCCTATGTATTTTTCATTATTAGATATGACTTATGACTTATCATGACTTACCGTTTCTATAAAACCTGCAAACTGCTTCTCAAAGTTTTTCATCTTTATTAAATTAATTGAAAACAGACAAAGCTGCCATTATGTTACTGTCATTCTTGCAGTGAATGTTTAACATCATGTACTATTCAACTAAGCTAATGTCTGAGAAATCAATTGCTGTATGCTCTCTCACACATGCCCAGATATTAAAGTTTCAGAGCCCCGTGAATTAATGTTTAATCCTGGAAGTGTTATGCAGGAAGAGCAATATGTTCCTTGTCCTCCCCTAGGCTAGTTGGCAGCCATGAAGCTCAGTGTAGCTTGAGTCAGAGCCTGTTTACCGGAGGGGGAAATGAGGGAGGAAGTGAAAAAAAATCACAACAACACAGACGTCAAATGTCTTCTACGATAAGTTTTGTTACCTCGAAGGCAGATTATATCCTGAGACAGTGGCTTCTAAAAAATATTTGTAACGCCTTTGGGTTTACTGTCTTGGAAGTTACATACAGTAAGTTAGACGTACCTTCAGACGTATACTCAAGCTTTCTTTCAGTCAAAAAAAGGAATGAAGGCTGAATGGATCCAGTATTAGGTATTTTAATATTAGGAGTTTGCCAGACTTTTAAATCCTCTGAGTTTACTGTGTCTGCTGTCTTGACACGAGGTTTCTCAGTTAGAAAACAGTTGGTCTAATGAGCACTACAGCACAAATAAAAATCAGACAATCAGCACCATGGCTGGGATTAATGCCATTGTCAAGCTGTGCGCCACCACAGGGATGTTTTAAATGGCCGGTGCTTGCTTGTTTTCAGCACTTAGAAGCACTGCTAGTGAAAGACAAATGGAGAAACCTGGGCAACTGTTTTTAGTTGAGTCCACTCTCCCAGCAAAACCAGTATGCTGGCACGACTTCGCACAAGTCTCAACTTAAAATAACATTAGATGCTAGCAGATATGTGATATTTCTTAGCCAGTTGGCTAGAAAGAATTCAAATCTCCTTCTCCATGAAAATCAGTTAAGCGTGAGGGCAGTCAGACTGAAGATGGAAACAGAGTGTAACGAGTTGACAATTCTATCTGATATCAGGCTATGTTAGGATGATATGCTCCACTAGACTCACTGAGACTGATTAGATCTGACATGCACAGACAAAGACAAACTGGCAGAGACTGATGTCAAGCAAAGTACATTAACAAAGACAGGTAGGACAAAATGACAAAGGCGGGGTTCTAGAGCAGTTGAATGAAGTTGGGCTTTCAAACTCTACTTTCTTTTCTTTACGTTTCCTTTCTGGTTTTATTCCTCTGGATTTCTCCACCTTCATTTCCTGCAAGGTTAGCATGACCTCAAAAGCCAGAGGAGGGTGATTATTCCAGGTTAAAGTAAACCTTTAGCCAAAGAAAACAAAGAGGGAATTCTTGTACTTTCAGAAATTTAACCTCCAAATGCACATGTTCCAAAATACCTACAGATATACATATATCGATAAACAAAAGAAAAATACTGCAAACGAAATGCTCCAGGTGCTCATGAGTCCTCTAGAGAAGCAGTGACATTACTATATGTGTGTGGGGGTTTCTGTTTTTTTCTGTTGTTTTTTAAAAATATATATATTGTTGGAGACGATCCGGCGCCATATGACGTTAAGCACAATGCCAAGATAACTAAGAAGAGGCTTCAAGATTACTCGTGAATGTCTTTCAGTGGCCTTGCCTGAGCCCAGAGTTGAAGCTGATTGAACATGTCTGGAGAGATCTAAAAATGGCTGTGCAGTGATGCTACCCATCCAACCTGAGAGGTTCTGCAAAGCAGAATGGAGAAACTAGCCAAAAGTAGGTGTGCCAAGATTTTAGAGTTTTACTCAAAAAGATATGAGGCTGTAATTGCTGCTAAAGGTGCTGTAACAAAGTAGTGAGCTATATTTTGAGCTATATTTGGTCAATATGGGGTACTGTGAGTAGAATTTTGAAGTGAAAAATGAATTTAATCCATTTTTGAATAACAAAATGTGGAACAAGTGAAGCGCTGTGAATACTTTGTGGATGCACTGTAAGAATATGTTGTCTACTTCTTTGAATCATGTAAGGCTCGCAAAGTGGTCCACCATCTATACTGAAATCCAGTGCCAGGTGAGCACAGCTGGGCTCAACAATGCCAAGCTCTCCATCTTTGTCTCCCCCTGCTCTCCCTTTGCCCCCAACACTCACACAGACTGGCCTGCCCCCTCTTGCCATCAGATGTCACTGAAGATGCATTTTAATCAGAATCTCAGTGATGGATTATTTCCAAAAAGACAGATATATCGAGCAGGAGAGAGAGAAGCCTTAACTTTGGTAAACTTTTCTTTCTGCAAAGCGACTGAAAATAATTACTGCCTAATTTATAAATGCGGGCAGATTGTGAACATGTTGCCATCAGTCTGAATGAGTCTTTGTCAATGAACACAACTTGAGGGGACTTGACTCAGCTGGCTGCCAGCTGGCTGTATTCTGGTTATTTTCCTATAGATCATGAAAGTTGCTATGTGCAAATATAATATATTATACAAATATAATGTGAATTGCTCTGTGCGTAGACAAGAACACATATGTGATTTGTTGCAGCTAATTTTTCTATTATCTGAAACAGATTGCATTTAATTGCAGACTGATATTTGGACTGTCTCCTCTTTAATGGGCAGGCCAATCCAACAAAACTTCATATCATCACAGCAATTATTAGAATCTACAAAAACATTTATTACAAATCCAAATTCTATTGATTTTCCTATACATACTATATACTAAAGTTCATTTCATCATCCTCCTTTAAACACGATATGATGTTCTCCATGTGCCTTTGTTTCATTTCACGTTCAATGTATGTCACCAATATGTACCTCAACGATTACCAAAATTTGTTTCCGTGATAGAATTTTGTTCAAGTCGACATTAAGTAGTGTAGGAAGAATTTGAAAAAGCACTACAGTTCTGACTTTTGCTAGCCAGTATACTACTGGCAGTATTCAGAAAAGTTTCCGTCTTTCTTGCAGAAGAGGTTCGTGACAGAATTTAGTTGATCATATATTCCGATAAAATTCGCAAACTATGAGCCAGACAGACTTTTAAAACTATGCCAACTGTTCAAAATCAGAACAATTATGGAAAATGCTACAGCCCAACAGGATGACTGGAACTGAGGCAATTCCCAGACTGCAATGTCAACTCAAACCCTTGATCCCTGTAGCTACAGGGATGTAAAAGATGGATTTGGAACAAGGAAATATTGATTTGGCTCCACTTCCCCTGTTGGTAGCTCAGGATTAAAGAAATAAGCCAACGTGGACACTCTGACCACTTAACAAACTTCAAAACCTATGAATTTGTATGTGTCCCCATTAAAATACATATTGGTTAATGTGTGATTCATGTATGTAAATGTGCAAGTATGTGTACAACAACATTTTTGTCAGCTGGTCATTAAACATTAAATCTTTTTGATGGTGCTTTCAACCCCTCACATGCAGGTCCTATGTGTTTACGTGGCACAGTCAGTGTAAGCGCCTCACTTGCAGACACCTCTCTGTTGAGTTGGAGCCTGGCAACGTGTGCGCTCCCTCTGTCTCAAACCACCTCTCTGTTCAGCTAGAGTGCTCTTTGCATAAGAGACTCCCCTCTGTGTCCCTGGAATGGTTCTTATTTACAGTCCATCTCTTGTTTTTTTTGTTTTTTTGTCATACTTTTTTCTTCCTGAATCTAATTTTCTCTTTGCAGTCAATTTTGGTATTCCCAAGAAAACATTAAACAATGGAATTGAAATGACATGATTTATTTTTTATTGAAATCTAATCAAGCTTTTAATGAGTTCTTGTTCTCTATTTCATTGCCATTTTTCACCACTTTTGCCAGTATCCATTGGTACAGATCCCAGGTTTAAAAAAATAATTTCAAACATTGAGGGTGTACTTTTAAAGTTCCCAATCTGTTTGACCTCAGACTGCTATTTATAACACACTATACCTCATTCCTCCAGCCTGACAGAGATTTAGACTAAGAATTTCCCTGTTAAAATCAGTACTTCACAAGCGATATTGAGAGCCTTTAAGAGGGTTACATCAATGATGCACCATTTTGTTAAAGAGTGTAACATTAGGGTTACTCTATTAAAGATAGTGCTTAAAATGTGTTAGCCAGGCTTTTTGTCCTGCTTCCCCTTGATTAAATTAAGAACAAAATCAGTGAAAGAAAAGTGTGCGTTTCTCCTTGCAGTGTGAAGAATAGGTGTGGAGATGTGATTTAGAAACATGGCTGTCAGATTACTGTCTCCAGCTGTGGAGGAGAAGAGGCCATGCATCTGCTGGGTTTTCTCCTGAGGCTTATTGTCACACTGCACAGTAGACTGCTGTGTGCTGTCGCACAGCAGGGCCACGGAAGTCAGGACATGTGGTCTCTTCTTAAAGGTAGGGAAAGTACACCATAGTCCAGGCGTATTTTGTGTTCTGGCTCCTTTTCCACCTGGATAACCTCAACTCACCAGCCTTAGGGTTTCAAGAACAATCCTGAGAGGTTGCAGCAGACTTTAGCATGGCAACAGACATAGCTGCCCAAACTCCGAGGACTACAGTAGCTGAATAAAAGTAACATTCATCTAAAAGTTGCCACTATCCAACTGTTATCTTGAATTCAGGAAACAGGGAAAGCTTATGCAGTCTTGCATCTATCATTTAAATCTTCTCTTGTTTGAAAATTTGAAGAGATGGCAGTCAAATTAATGAGCCGTTTTATCGTTTGCCACCTTTCGTTGGTCTTGCTCGGGAGTTAATAAAACTGTCAATAATAAAAATCCGTCTCAGCGTGGAGGAAATTTATTTCCCTGTTTATTACATGGTTATTTTCCATGTGTTATAGCTCATTTTTTATATACAGTCATATAAGAAAAGAGTCCAGAAATGTGGATGTCTGTGAAACAATCACTGTGTTAAAGCAATAATGGCGCATTGGAGTTATGCTCTCACCCACTACCTCTTACACACACACAAACTCACACACATGCACATCCCCCCCATCTCTTCCCAGCATTACCTACACTCTCCACCATCTGTGCCACATCTCACTCTGGGCAGGTCTGCAGCACCTTTCTGTCTCATTTGCCATTTCCCTGTTTGCCTCCCTACAGTTTTCCTCTCCATCTCCTTCACACTTGTGTTCAATTTCTGGATCAGCATCAGGATACATTTAACCATTAAGAGGTTACGAACGGGTTTATATTAAGTTGCCTTTGGCTAAACAGACCTCTCAGAGTCTCTTTAGATCATCTTTTCAATTAGATACAACAGATTAATACTTATCTCTGTGTCCAAGCTACATTGCGTGTGTGAGGGGGAGAATTTTGCCAAATTAACACATTTTTTACAGTGTGTTGTTGTTAAATGGATTGTGTTTCTGGTGTTCGCTCAAAGGACATAATGGAACAACTCGCAATTGATGGATGTTACTGCAGAAAATGAATATGAATGCATTAAATCAGCAATATTTTTTCCCAGTCGTTATTAATTCTAGATTTAGTTTGGCAAATAGATTTGTTTTTTTGGATTGATGCCCAAGTACTGTATCATGAAGGATTCATTATTCAAAAATAAAACTGAAACTAGGGCATTCCTGTTGTAAACTGTTTGAGATAAATAATGCTGAAAGGTTTCAAAAAACCTTTTCATGTTCACTTTACATTAATTTTTTGTTTGTTTGTTTTTTGGCACAAGGGGGGGTGGGGGTGGGGGGGATTTGTTTATTTTATCTTTACTACAAAAGGAGTTCAAGACTGTATCTTTTAGCAGCTCATTTTATTGCTATGGATTTCATAGAATATCTCAAATGTGTCCGGTTCAAAAACCCAAAAAAAGGGAAGCTCTATAATGTCTATGTGATAGTCAGAGAGCCCTTTGAAAAGGAAATCTGTGGTTTGCTTCACCCAAACAACAGATGCTGTATATAAATTATGTACAAAAGTCATTAGAAAATAATTTCCTGAATTGTGAATTTATGGAGAAATCCATTTTTTGTGATGAAAAGCCTTTGAAGAGAGTGTCTCTCTCTCTCTTTCTCTCTTCTGCTCTGGTTAAAACATTAATATGCTTTAACCAGAGCAAATACCTGAGTATTCAAGTTCAAGAAAACAATTTTTTATTAACTTTTTTTCATTTCATGCTCCTCAGTCGCTGTCCCTCTAAGAAGGCTAAGTCTTTGGTGTTTGTTGATGGTAACATGCTCTGCATTTCTGATTATATTTCAAAGTTGATGACTGAAGACACGATTCTCATCTTGACTGATGTTGTATAATTGGGCTCGGTATCTGCTGTTAGTGTCTGATGAAAGATCTCCTCTTATCCACAGCTGGTCTGCTACCTTTGATGGCACTTGTTTTAATCTTTGTGGCGCATTTCCAAAACCGATTTTAAAGTTTTTATATACAGATGAAGCACCACGAGATGCGAAATGGATTTGTTGTTATTTGTTCGACGGTACACACTTCTAAATGACAAACAAGTTTGTAACTTAGAGTTGAACAATGATTTGTGTGGGCAGGTAACTCTGGAGAGGTCAAGTGAGTCTAATGTCTTCAGACAGCTGAAGATGCAGTTTCTTCATTAAGACAGCTCGTGTCAGCATGATTCTGGCTCCATGTGGTGGGCAAATAATTAAAGAGAGGCCCAAGAAAAATGTCAAAGGGACGGACGGGTTACCTCTTCTGATGACCTTATCTCATCCAGGCAGCAAATTTTAATCACAGAGTTAAAAACTTACAGCATAATGAGGGGAAGTGCATGGTTGTCCATCACACCTGTCCATTACGGGTGAATTACAATCAGCTGTCTTATCGCTTATAGGAAGCAGGTATAGATAGATTTCTATCCCTACTAATTAAAATAGGCATTTTTCCCCAAGTGGGAAAACAGTTGAGCCAATAAGAAAATTTGAGTAGGACTGAAATATCTTGTTAGTGCTCAGCAACAAAAAAATAAATAAATAAAATTCCAAGGCATACATTTTTATCTGTCTCACTCCTCAGTGACTTCTCCCAGCAACCTCTTAGACAATCAAGCATTTAGTGTAAATAAAATTACATAGCAAAGTTTTTTTTTCACCAAAAAATAGAAAAAGCTGGAATCTTGTTTGACATCTTTATTTTTGCCTGAATTTTCAGCTTTAGTGAATGTTTTAATAAACATAGTACTTAATACTAACATAGTACATAGTACATAGGGTTTTGAATGTGTGCTTAAAAAAAGAACTTTAACGTTTATGATGTAACCTTTATATAATAATTATTCATTTTAACTACGTTAGTGACCGAAATTGAACACTAATCTCTTTAATCTCTTCATTTAAAATCTTAAATTATAAATTAAGAGACTGAGAAACTTAATTTATAATTTAAGATTCTCAGTCTCTCATCTTTTGTTTTTTTCCTCTTGCAGGCACAGGAGATATGTTTTAATATAAAACAAAAGGTTTTTTAAAGGTGTTTTAACATATCACACTTGAATCCCCATTTTACATAGCACCAGGGGTACCAGTCCTCTTAAAATACACACATGCTCTCAAAAAATAAGTTAGTAAAGGAAAAGTATAGGACTTAGTCACAGATTTGAACTTCAGTCACCTATCTTTCCACCTTTACCCATATCTCTGGAATCCCCTGATAACAGGGAAGTGAACGACCCCTATTTTACAGCATCACAGAGCTTAATGTCTAACTTGTGGTTTATCCAGTGACTAATGGTCAAGCTAGGTTTGATGTTTTCACACTGAAGTGTGGCCGCTCTTTTGCATCAGCTCTGCCCCATCAGTTGCAATGCAAACAAGCCACGAGCATAACATTTCTTCATGGTTGCCCTGTATATCAAGGCCTTCTAGCAAGATGATGCAGTTAGCAGCCCCAGTGCATGACTGTAATTTATCAAGTTGAAATAAGAGGGTGCTCATCTCACCTTCCGAATTCTGATGTCGATTGTCAGGTGTGTGTTTGACCATGACATTCGGTATAATAATAGTTCTAGAGTTTTTTTGTTTTGTTTTTTTGAGTCTTGTAAATACGATAAATGTGATTTTCTCATGGTTTTAAACCTTTTATTTACTTAGTGGTAAGTGGTTTTAATGCTGAACCACCTTGTTCATGATAGGTAACTGAAGCTGTGGCTGGATCAAGGTGGATTTGAAAAAGGACCAGGATCATACCACTGATGTGTCATCAATTCTATTGTCACAGAAACATAAGTGCCAACATCAAAAATCCATTTCTGTTCACTGTCTCGAGTTGCAGTGCTCAAAAGTCCCTTAGTGCTGCACTGGAGTGGATAGAAAGAGAGAGCATATTTCTCCTATACTGGCTTCCCTTCATTGGCTCCCTGTTAAGTCCAGAATTGAATTCAAAATCCTGCTCCTCAAATACAAGGTCTTAAATAATCAGGCCCCATTTTATCTTAATGACCTTGTAGTACCATATCACCCTATTAGAGCACTTCGCTCTCGCACTGCAGGCTTACTTGTTCCTAGAGTATTTAAAAGTAGAATGGGAGGGAGAGCCTTCAGTTTTCAGGTCCCTCTTCCATGGAACCAGCTTCCAGTTTGGATTCAAGAGACAGAGACTATCTCTACTTTTAAGATTAGGCTTAAAACTTTCCTTTTTGCTAAAGCATATAGTAAAGGCCGGATCAGGTGACCCTGCTTCCTCCCTTAGTTATGCTGCAATAGGTGTAGACTTCTCACTATAGACTTCTCTGCACTGAATCGTATTTGTTATTAATCTCTGGCTCTCTCTCTGGCAGATGGCCGCCCCTCCCTGAGCCTGGTTCTGCCGGAGGTTTCTTCCTATTAAAAGGGAGTTTTTCCTTCCCACTGTCGCCAAGTGCTTGGGAGTCATATAATTGTTGCCTTTTTCTCTGTATGTATTATTGTAGGGTCTACCTTACAATATAAAGTGTTTTGAGATGACTGTTGTTGTGATTTGGCGCTGTATAAATAAAATTGAATTGAATTGAAAATTGAATTGATTTTGTCCCTACCAGGGATAAAAATGACTCCCCCCATCCTAGTCCAATCCCTCAGCAAGTTTCACTAACCACATCCCTTTACCGAGCCTCATGTCAAAAGAAACCTCTTTACTGTTAAACCTTTAACAACAGGTGATTTGTTTTGACTGCCCATTTTGCTGTGATTGGTATGCTTTGGCTTACATTCTGGAACATTATGTAAAAAATAAAATGCATTTAAGAGAATAAAGATACTGCAACAAAGAAAACTGCACTGAATGTCTCGAAATGTACGTTTTTTTTTAAAATGCACGCATTTCATTGGGTGAGCGAGCATCCTTACATCTGGAGGAGGTTTGTTTAGACATTTGTTGCATCTGACGTTGCTAGCCGCCGTTGTCATCTTCTGGTTAAATGATGCGTGAAAGTGAATATCCATCTTCCGTGATCAAAAGCGTTATGTGATGACAGTGCGACACATGCATTATAAACAACCTGGTTGGTTGTGGAAGTGAAAATACCAGACTGGGCTCTGTCCCTCAAAGAGAGGAGTACACAACTGCCATTATGTTCAATAACAACATTTTAAAAGCTCTTCTATATCCATTTGTCCAAACCATCAAGCATTTCAAACACCCACCACTGTTTTCCCTTAAAAATAAACCTAAACTTGCATTGTAACCCCTGGACTCACTTGTGAGACCCACACAAGCAATTAAAAAAAAATCTGTGAAATCTTGCTCAGTAGTTTGATTCAAGAATAAATGGCCCGCTGTGTAAAGGTAGGGGAGCATTATGTGATGTAACAAGCTTATTTGTGAAAACACAAGGGAGAGTCAGAGGAGGGTTTACAGCATTAAAGTGCACAGCAAGAAATCACTCAGCCTACGTGAATAAGCCTCCAGGCGGTCAACTCAGCTGATGGGGAAGAAATACCACTGCCATTAAAGCCCTCTCAACACCTGTGTGGATTTCTTAAATTGAAACTGTCCGACTTTGGAGAGTGAAAGAGCAGTGGGGGAAGGTGAAGCTGCCGTACAGACAAATGCCAAGTAAAAGGTGGGATGAAGAGGACAGAGATGGACAGAGCAGCCAACAAGAAGTGAGAGAAAAACAGCGAAATGTCCACTCCTGCTTCCTGTGATTAGAGTGCTATTATTTAAATGTCAGTGCCTGTCTGTCCATATGTCAGTCTCGTACAGGGGAAATTTATGTGAGCTCTGAACAATGTGTTAATGTCATCTTTATTTCTATTAATTTAAATGGGAGAAAAGCGTGTGCAAGAAAGAGAGAGAGAGCATGTGCGCGCATGTGTATTTTATTAGAGAGAAAGGGGAAGAGAAATGGAGAGCAGAGAGAGGGAGAGAGAAAGCTAGCACTCTTGTCTCAGTCCCTCTGTTGATGCACATGGAACAAGGTTAATTACTTTTCTGACCTTCTCCGGAAGCTTAAAGAAATATTCCAGCCATAGCCTGAATAGATGGCACCACTAGAGATGCTGAGTCAATGGCCAAACAGTGAAAAATGAAACACCGCTGAATCTTTTAAGTGTAACCTTATTTACCTTCACCATTACTTATCAAATGTTTCAATAAAACTGCCTGCATCACTGATTTAATGTCACAGACAGAGTGGGATTGCGTTTTTCTACCTGCAGCTGCTCGCTAATATAGATTTAATTTTTTTTTTTTAGTGTATGCAAAGCATTCAACTTTTTTACACATGTGAGATATGCTTAAGTGGATTATTCTGGATATAAAACATCAGTCTACAAGGCTGCAAAAACACTTAACCTTATAAATATGAAATATGTCCATAAATACTGTACTTACTGTACAGAGCTGTTTCAAGACACCAAACATAAACCATGAAATAAATGTGATTAGAAGTTTTATTTAATTTGTTTTAGTTTTTTATTTTTAATTCTTATATCTGCTTAGGTTTTCTGTACCCTGCAGTGTGCTTCCTATTATGTATGACTTCCAAAACCCTACTGAAAAGAAAAAGCATTAGTAAAAACCTTATTTAGATTCACATCAGAGTTGCAAGATTAAGCTAGATTTTTAATCTAAAAATGAAAATAATGACTACAATCATTTTACTTTACCTGCAAGCAGTTTTCAGCAGAGAAGTGAATATTTCTGTGACATACAGCGCCATGCATAAGTCTTGAGTAACCCTTTCTTTATATTTTGCTTCCAATGAGCCACAATTGAGCAGTAGTTCTCCAGGATTTTTGATTTTCTTGTTCTTTGGACACTGGCTATTTTTTAGAGTACCAATGTTTTAAAAGTACATCAGAGTATAGTATCAAGTCAGTTCAACCTCTTGGTTATTGATCTGGTTGATTAAGTAGCAGAGGGGGTTGTTAATCAGTTTTATCTGTTAATAAAAATTAACAGCAGGTGTACTAGAGGGGCAACAATGAGGCTAACTCCAGTATGGAGGAGATTCCAGTAGACAGGCAGGTACTCTAGGAGAGATGGGCAGTGTTGTAGAATGTCCTTAAACCATCAGCAGGACTGGTATCTGCTGTTTCGTGCAAGAAAGAACAGGAAGGGCACCACAAGAGCTAAAAAATGACCACTGTGATTGTCCCTAACCAAACAATCAAAAACAGACCATATAAGGGTGACCTGCATGCCCAACATCCTCTAGTAGGCCTGTGCTCACTGTCCAGCATTGTGGAGCCTGATTCGCATTTGCTATAGAATACCAGAATTGGCAATTCCACCACTGGCTCTCTATGGTTTTGACAGATGAGAGCAGATTCACCCTGAGCACAAGTGACAGATGTGAAAGTGTCTGGAGAAGCCGTGAAGACTGTTAATGTTGCCTGTAACATTTTTCGGCATGAGTGGTTGGGTGGTGGGTGTGTGACGGTCTGGGGAGGCATATTCAGGACATCAAAGACCTCTACAGGCATGGACCCGCTGTCAGACCCTACGCCGGTGCTGTGGTCCTGAGTTCTTCACGTACAACAATGCCTTGCCTCAATTAGCGAGAATATGTAGGTAGTTTCTGGAGGATTCTCATCTTCCGGATTCTCATCTTCCGGTTGCGCCGTAGGATGGCTGCACCGACGAGAGCTCCCAGTCATCTCAGCAAAAATGTTATTATTTATTTTGTACTGCTTTCAATTTCTGTGCACACAGCGCAATCATACACTCGGTATGACAGACAAATGCTTCTGGAGCTACGTTCGTCAGCCAGTTCGGACTTTACAGCGGGTTTCGACTCCGTGGACGCTCTGCTGCCTGGGATCCTTTGTTTACTCGCGCGACGTCGAGGGAAAACAAAGAGGGGGAAACGTGCCGGAGTTTTGTGCCGAACGCGACAGAGAAACAGCAAGCCACCTCTCCCCAGCATCCTGCTCGCGAATCTCCAGTCTCTGGACAACAAACTTGACGAGCTGCGTGCACGGATTAAACACCAACAAGACATCAGGAACTGCTGCGTTCTGGCCTTCACAGAGACGTGGCTGGAGCCCAGCATCCCCGACTGCGCCATCACGCCGGATGGATTCACTGTTTACCGGGGAGACCGAACGAAGGACTCAGGCAAGAAAAGGGGAGGAGGGGTGTGCTTTATGGTTAACTCTTTGTGGGCTAGAGATGTGTGTATCTTAAAAACTTACTGCTCTCAGAGCCTCGAGCTGCTGACCATTAAAGTCAGGCCTTTTTATCTCCCGAGGGAGTTCAGCTCAGTTCTCCTCTCAGCTGTTTACATTCCCCCACAGGCTGATAAAGCTACTGCTATGGACGAACTGTATGGCATCATTACTGGACTTGAGAACAAAAATCCAGAAGCTGCCTTTATTGTGCTGGGAGACTTCAACAGAGCCAACATGAAGAAGGTTCTCCCCAAATACTATCAGCACATCTCCTTCCCCACAAGAGGTGATCAAACATTGGACCATTGTTACACTCCATTCAAAGAGTGCTACAAACCCCTCCCCCGCCCAGCTTTTGGTAAGGCAGACCATTGTTCCATACTGCTGCTGCCTGCATACAGACAAAGACTGAAACAGGAAAAACCAGCTTCCAGGGTTATTTACAAATGGGACAGTGAGGCTGAGGAGATCCTGCAGGACTGCTTTGACACAACTGACTGGCAGATATTTGTGGATGCAGCTGATGGCAACATCAATGAACTCAGACTCTGTCATTGGATATATTGGAAAGTGCATGGATGATACCATCACAAAAACCACTGTCCGCATATATCCAAATCAGAAACCCTGGATAAATAAAGACGTTCGCGCCAAGCTAAAAGTGCGGACCTCTGCCTTTAACTCCGGGGATGCTGATGCATATAAAGCAGCCAGGTACGACCTCTGAAAGTCCATAAAAAAGGCCAGAAAGGACTACAGGGACAAAATGGAGTCCAGCTACCACAGCTTTGACACCAGGCAACTGTGGAATGGACTGCGCTGCATCACTGACTACAAGAAGGACAACACAGTCAGTGTTCAGCCCACTGCATCTCTTGCAGAAAAGCTTAACAACTTCTATGCTCGTTTTGATGCAGACAACAGAGAGCAGATCCTCTACCCTCAGGAGGACAGTGAGGCTGCAACTTTAACTCTGAAAACAGAAGCTGTGAGATGGACCTTTAAAAAGGTCAATCCTCACAAAGCTCCAGGACCTGACGGCATCCCAGGCCGGCTTCTCAGAGTGTGTGCCGACCAGCTGGCAGAGGTGTTCACCAACATCTTCAACCTCTCCCTGAGGCAGTCGGTGGTCCCCATGTCCCTCAAAGCATCCACCATCATTCCCGTTCCCAAAAAATCAGTGGTCTCCTGTCTGAATGACTACCGTCCTGTTGCACTGACATCCGTCATCATGAAGTGCCTGGAGCGGCTGGTCAAAGGTCACATCTGCTCCTCCCTCCCTGACACACTGGACCCTCTTCAGTTTGCCTATCGGACAAACAGAGCCACAGAGGATGCCATCGCCCTGGCAACACACACCACCCTCACTCACCTGGAGAAAGGGAATACATATGCAAGGATGGTCTTCATCGACTACAGCTCGGCATTTAACACCATCATCCCCTCAAAACTTGCCACGAAGCTCGTCGACCTTGGGCTGGGAACACCAATCTGCAGATGGATTCTAAACTTCCTCACAAACAGGCCCCAGGTGGTGAGAGTTGGTAAGCACACCTCCTCACCACTCATCCTAAACACAGGTATGCCACAGGGTTGTGTGCTTAGCCCCCTCCTATATTCCCTGTTCACACACGACTGTGTTGCTAAACACGAGTCCAACATCATCATCAAGTTTGCGGATGACACAACCATCATATGCCTCATCACAGGCAATGATGAGACGGCCTATAGAGAGGAGGTGATGGCACTGTACGAGTGGTGTCTGGAAAATAACCTGACTCTCAACATCAGCAAAACTAGAGAGATGATAGTGGACTACCGGAAACGACCAGTCAGAGAACACCAGCCCATCCACATCAACGGTGTCAAGGTCGAAAGGGTCAGCAGCTTCAAATTCCTTGGAGTCAACATCACAGAGGACTTCTCCTGGACCCTTCACACAGACACTGCTATCAGGAAAGCTCGCCAGCGGCTTTATTTCCTGAGGAGGCTGAGGAAGTTTGGCATGAACGCCAACATCACCTCAAATTTTTACAGGTGTGCAATTGAGAGCTTGCTGACGAGCTGCATCACAGTTTGGTACGGAAGCTGCTCTGCCAGCAGCCGTAAATCACTACAGAGGGTTGTGAAGGCAGCAGAGCACATCACTGGCACGAAGCTTCCTGCCATTCAGGACATTTATCTTCAGCGATGCCTCCGTAAAGCACACAGCATCATCAAGGACCACAGCCACCCAGCACATCAGCTGTTCTCCTTGTTACCATCTGGCAGATGTTACAGGAGTCTGTCTGCTCGGACTACAAGACTCAAAAACGGTTTTTACCACCAAGCCATATGACACCTCAACCACAACACTTAAACACACACGACACAGTCCACAGGACGCACTCAGAAGCTACCTGCAGCTTCACAAGTACTCTGTTTAATCTGCACTGGTCACTCCACTTTATTGTTATTGATATTTATATTTAAAAGTGCAATACTGTAATTTTCTGCTGCTCATTCCTGTGCAATATCCCATCTGCCCTCCCGTCATATTTCTTTTCAAGATTTTCTTATTTAATCACTAGTGTACATATATTTATATTTATAGATACATATATATTTAGTCATCTTTTCTCCTTTACCATGTCTCTCTAATATTTTGCTCCTTACTATTTTTCTATTTTTTTATTACTTTATTTTATTTTATTTTCTTCTACTGTATCATGCTGCTGAGTGACTGCTGCTCGTCAAACACATTTCATTGCAATGTTGACCCTGTGCTAACTTGCATATGACAAATAAAACTGAAACTGAAACTGAAAACTGAAACTGATAAAGGAATTGATACCACTGACTGCCCCCACGCTCCCCTGATCTAAATCCAGTATCACATCTTATGTTTGGGTTTTCCAGGTTCCACCTCAAACTGCCTAGGAGCTCAGTGATAATCTGAAGATTTCCTTCCACATCCAGTTCTAGGATCCTCCAGGACACCGTCCATTGTCTCATTAAAGGAGCATGACCCGATGTTGTCAGACATGTATAGAAGCACGTGGGCATCTTAAAAACTACTGAGTATCATTTTTTTCATGTTGATTTTCAGAGGGTCTTTGAATTCAGCCATCTGTAGTTTGACCATTTTCATTTTCAGACCTAAAGAAACTGTCTACAATGGATGAATGGTATCTGAAAGTTATGCCCTTGAGAAGAGGGAAGAAATCCAGCAAAGACCTGACACAGGACCCGCGATATGAGTCTGGCGCTTCCATCTGCTGTTTGCTAAAGCCTCATCAAAAATGGTCTCAGTGGAAGGGTGGTGTCAAGAAGCCATTCTTAAGGAAGGGAAACAGGGAGAAAAGGTTGAGATATGCCAAATGACACTAGAACTAGACTGGAAATCAGTGACAGCAGGTCTTATGGAGAGATGAATCCAAGTTTGAAAGTTTTGGTTAAAATCATCATAGAGGAAGTAAGGAGAGCTGCCTCATTCACTATCTTCTTCTTCTTCTTCTGTATAACAAAGTGGAGGCTCTGTCCTGGTTTGCGCCTGCATTTCAACAGTGTCACAAGGATCTTGTCAAAACTGATGGAATTTTGAACGCAGAATTGAACCAACAGATTTTTAAACACATATCAGGAAAGCATCTGATTGGTTTAATCTTCAGCACAATAATGATCCTAATTTATTGAAACGTGTTTTTATACGTTTCAATAAATCACCTCATTAAATTCTCCTTTTCGTAGCAAAATATGAGACTTTTGCACAATACTAAGGGAACGAGAGCTACAAACAGGATTCTGAACTGCACAATAACATATACATGTTAGTAGGGCCATTCCTACTTTAACAGAAATACCATAATCACGACTCCATTCCCAACTTAAAATAGAAACCTAACTCAGTAGCACAATTACAGCCCTGAATGCAAGCTTCATTTACATTTAAACTTATAATAGTTGGCACCATACTTTCCTTAAAAGAATGTTCTTGGCTGTCAGATAGAAGAGAATAATTTTGCACCCAGTTCATTTTACTTGCCCTTACAGAAATAACAGTTTTATAGCCTGCAGCACTTTAAGCTTTTAAATGTAATGTAAGGCAGATAGTGGCTGCTCTTGATGAGCAGCTGTGTTATCATTTCTGCATGTCTAAAACTTGTATAAAAGCTGTTAAATAGGGCTATATTCGGTGCATAAATGGGATCACACCATCCATACATCCATTAAAGTCAGTAATACTGTCAGTGTGTCTCACAGTGGCTTCCATTGTCAGGCTGTTTGATATGCATTCATCTGTCTTCTCGGCTGATCTGTGTTGGCAGCCACCCTCAATCTCCCCAAGCTCAATTTGATCTCCAGGATAAACAAACTCACAACAATTAAAAGAGATATGAGGGTTGACAAAATAATTAACATGGGGCCAGTGTGACTCTAGGGGGGAGGGGTGGGGGATAGCGTGCAGTCAACAAAAACAAATAAACAAATAATAATTTGGGTGGCTGAGCAATGAACATATTAATTGTGCGTACAGCCGAAAACCTTGGAGAAAATAATAATCTCAGAAATAGATGACTACAATCTTCTTGCTTCCTCCCCAAACACACATATCTTGTAAAAATAAACAGCGATTCCCAGTTCATTCTCCCACAATAAAACAGAGATAGTGACTGTTCAGTTAAAACAACCGATCTCAGTAGTCTGGTCTTTAGTTCATAGCATGCAGAGATTATCATTGCTGAAGGCATCTCTTGATTTAGAAGTCAAGCTGACGGCTACAGATTCCTCAGGTGAACACAGTACGCGCCGGCTTTGAAACGTCACTTATTTGCCTCAAATTGCTTCAGGCTTTGAATAACAATGATAATCCTGACTGGTGGAGGGTTCTTTTTAAAGCACAAATCTTCTGCGATTAATTATAATAGTCATAAGTGTTAAAAGCAGGTCAGCATTGCCCTTAAAATGCTAATATTTTTCAGCTCTAATGGTAACATGTATATTAACATCAGATTTTACCTTTAAATAAAAGAGAAGATATCATCTTGCACAATGGTTGTACTATTAGATGTACACACAAACATACTTAAGATACTCAATTATTTCCCACTGAGACTAAAGCTGGCTATTTATCTGTGTTACCCAGAGGTGAGAGTCAATGGGGGGCAGCTTTTAGCAGCTGCATGTGTAAGTGCCACGCTGTCCTTCTGCAGCATCTGGGTAAAAGCACTGAAGAGAAATTGAGGGTGCAATCACTCTGCCTATTATGGAGGAGACATGCTGCTGGTTATCATTAGGAGGTCAAGAAAATAACCCTAGACTCTCAGACAAATTTCATATTCACACAAATGGACCGCATATTGTGTAGGTTGCAAAACACATACATAAATTTAGATTTTCAAGTGCATGTGTGTACATCACACTGACAATTTAAGGCAGCACTAATCAATATTTCTGTAGTATCAAGGGGTCAACTCGTGATGTATAATGTGAAAGTCAATGATAATAGACAGGCATACAGAATATAATACACATTTAAAGAATGTGTGCAGATGCTGTGGACTCGTATAACGTAATTTCTTCAATATGCCGATTATAACAGTGTAAAATTCACAGAACTGGGGATGAAGCCTGAATTTTAATTAGAATTGTTATTAAAATTTTTATATTTATGAAAGTTTATATGTACAGAAATAACATTTATGTGAATATTATGATGATCCTACAATTCATTCAAAAATTATTACAGTTAAAAATCATAAATGAACAAAAAATAAATGGCAATGGCAGCGGTCTAAACAGACTTCTGACTTCACAGTCAACACCTACATCTCTTTTCTCTCGTGTCATTTTAGTTACTAACCACAGATCATGGTTATAAGTGATAGTTAACATCTAGAATACAGCATCACCATTCCTGCAGATGCTTCTTTAATCTGTCTGTGAATGTCGAGAAAACTGATTAAAGGAATCATTAAGAAGGTTCAGTACAAAGAGATAATATGCACACATTATATAATAAGGTCACGGTGCAGAAAAATGCTCATAAAACTCAAGAGTAAGATTAAAAGTACAGGGTTAAATAGAAAAAAAGTGGAAAAATATGCCAGCTGTAGGAAAAATTGCCTTAAAAGGGTATTTAAACACAAATAAACAGTTATAGAATTTGCTTAGCGAACTTGCACAACCTGTATAATCAGATCATCTGAAAACTACTTACTACTGGGATTTTCTTTTTTGTCCACTCCTCAGATTGAAAGTGAGTATAGTGCTTCTGGGAACGTTTGGCTCATTATATAACTCTCTCGCTACTCTGTTTCCTACCAGACTTGCCTGGGTCTCGATAGTGTAGCAGTGATTAGTCGATTAGTCTCCCCTCTTATCTCCAGGAATGTAAGAATTGCTCATGGACGTGGTTCCCTGTAGCGCCCAGCCTGCTACTCATCTGGCTCTGTCCATGGTCTTGATTTTCTCTGTGCGAGCCTGCTGGCTGTTGTGCTATACCCTCACACACACAGAACACAAACATACTCTTACTATATCACTCTCATAGACCAACAGGATAACAACACAGCCCTTGGGACAAGGACTGAATAGCCTTTCCTTGTGCTGATAAAGAGAAAATGCCGGGCTGATTATGAGGAGCAGTGATTATCGCCTATAAAATAAAAAACACTGATCCCTCAGAGCACAAAGCTTCACATCATTATCAATAGCACAGATTAAACTCCAAAGTGCCCACTAACTCCTGACTCTTTCATTTCAAAGTTTATAGCACAGCCAGCAAAGGTTTGCCATCCCTTGTCTCAGCCTCTATATAGTTAGTTTGTGGTGTCTTTAAGCAGAAACAAAAGATTAGTGTTTAATTTTTTCTCCATGTTTACAATGCACAGTGCCCTTGTACACAGCAGGGCACATCTCTTTCATATCCCATAAAGAAGCAAGCACTGCAAACATTAAATACTTGCAGGAAACTGAAACCAAGCATCACAGTGGTTCTAATACTCACACACACACAGTGCCTTTGCTAACTCTGCCACTCTGTATACATTTTTTTCTTTCTTTAATTACTGGAAAAAGTTATGATAAAAAGTTCACCGTTACTGTAAATAAATGGTGTGGTTATATTTAAAAATGATTAATAATAATAAATACACATTTTATTGGTGAGAATTAAACTTCCGAATGCATTTTTGCATATTCACTTTAGATCCACACATATACATGTGGGTTTTTTATAGATCAGTAGAGGTTACCGTGACATGTGCGTGCTTGTGTGCACATAACACTTAGGTCCTGAGGTCCTCCTGACAGAGTCTGGAGCTTTTCACACTGCTGTTGTCTGGGAGCTGAGTTGCCACCCCTTGTCTGTGTTCAACCTTCCCCCTCATCCCCTGAGGGTGTCAGCCCCAGCTGGAGCACCGGAGATCAGACTAAGGCACGAGAAATGCCCCTGAGGAGCTGTGAGGTGGGCGAGGGTTCAGCTGGGGCAAACACTGCTAAGTACCCTGGGATGGTTCCAATCCGACAGGTTGGGTCAGGGGAGGAAAGGAGGTGAGGAATGCGTGCGTGTTTGGAGAACAGGCTGTAGGAAGCCTTGTAGTAGCATGTCATTCCAATGTAGGTCATCTATGAGTGACCAGATGGAAGTATACTGATGTGTTTTTGGCATAAATGCACCGCGTTTACGCTGATATTCCCGCAAATCTAAGAATAAATTATTACACTACATACTTCCTCAGCTGATCAGCATTAGTAGTGTGTTTGTAAGAGCTGTCAGAAAAAGTACAAAAGTGAAAATGAAGTGACCGAGAAAAAGACAGATCCGTGTGTGCAGCATCACAGCAGGGAATGAATCTGGTCAAAATTTCAAAGTGTGAATATTTTCTTACCATCCCATTACCTTACCAAGGTAATGTAAGTACGATTGAAATAAAGTACCATCAGTACAGATTTTATTTCCCCAAATTTACACTTTGATCTCTAAACACTCTGCTCCCACAAATGAGATGAAACTATTCAATTTCACACATTTTAACTGCTCACTATTGACTTGCTCATGAAGAAACCTTATTTGTGGGAACAGGCCAAGTACGAAAACTTGAGCACACTGTGTAATTGAAAACATGACAAGATTAATTTAAATCTCTACATCAGCCAATATTTTGTAAACAAGTTTGTTATAAGCTGCAGTTATAAACGAATACTTCTAATTCGTATTCTGAAAACTTACCTCTCGTTTCTAGAAAACACGATGCACGGAAGATGATGCGTTCAATCATATGTGAAGCTTGCAGCCAGTACAGCTTTTCAATACTACATTATGCCATTGGTTGTCAGTGGATTTGCAGTGGCTACAGGAGCTACATTGCTGTATAAGATGGCTTAGTTTGTGACAGAGTTCCTGTAGATATTAAAAATATTGTGCTTCTTCTCACATAAAAGCAGGTATTGAGCAGACTGTGTTAATTTGATTTATAGTTTGCCTTTGCTGCCAGTATGCCTGCCAATGTTTGTTTTCTCAAACATAGACTTAAGATGGTAAACTCATGCTAATTTTCAGATCAGTGATTTCATAGGTACATACTGTAGGTTTATCCCGTGATAGTCAAATTGGTCCACTACACTGACTGCTCACAGGAAGATGTTTTAGTAGCTGTAACTATCCAGCTAATTAAATTACCTTCATGAGTTGGTTAAAATAGTGTCTCCTCCTTTACTTTTAAAGGCTTCCTTCAGAATTTTTTTTTTAAAAAAGCCTGTGCTAAAAGACTGAAGCAGCCATACAAAAAGAAAAGACTGATGATCAATTTGGAAGTCACAGAAGCACCACTTTGTTTCTATGTTCAGTGTACAGCTGATATTTAAATGCCATAAGTTATAACTAGTCAAGTTATACACATAGTAATTTTAATGCATGTTAATATGAACATTGAAGCAATGTGGAACAAAATCCCACCAACATTAAAAAAGGAGCTTGAGTGTCCTTCAAGAAGCCAGGAGAAGGATTTTTAAAGAGGTAAGAGTGAAAACAGAGTTCAGGTTTTGTAGGTAGTCATAACAAATATTGACTTTTAAGCTTGTTAAAATTTTGCTTTGTATGTTGTATTTCCATGTATGTTACCACGTTTCCATAAATCCTTTTATAAATCCTTTTTTTCCCATTTTCCTTGAGAAATATTTTTAAAAAAATCAAGTGTAGGTCAAGACTTTTTCACAGTGCAGTAAATTGAAATTGATCAGAAGGTTACACAAAATGTCTCCACTCATTATAGCTGTCAGATGACTTGAATAAAAGTAATCACCAAGACCCATGTTATTCCATGCTTTATACTAGTTTTATACTTGTTCGGTCTAGTGCAATCATGTGCTGAGCCACCGTTCCAGTCCCAGCTGGTTATTTGTGTTGCTTAAAAGTTGTTTTTAGTGACGCTGTACCAAATAGAGTCACGGGCACACCGCAGCAATCTGTGTTTTTCTGCTGCAGTCAGAAGTGCCAGGCTCTGGAGGTTATTTTTGAAAGTAAAAGAAATGCAATTTTGTTTGACTTCTTTTGAGTCACATTACCTTGTCAACCTGCAGTCAGTTGAAAGCTTTGTAATGGTGTTGTCATGTCACAACTGAAGCTGTCCTACTTCTATGAATTCAACTTTTAAAAGCATTTATGAAGTTCTTTTGATTCCCTTAAACTTTTTGCCATTTGATACAAAGTGTGTGTTTTGTCCAAAACGTGTCAGTGCAGAAATACACTTATGGAATTATATATAAATAACAGGGATAGCTGCCTAAAAACAGGTATGAAATTAGGCCATTTATCAGAAACCGCTAAGGAAGAGTTCCACTGTGGTTTCGGTCTCCAGTGGGGCGAACTGCAGAGTCTGTGTCAGTGTCCTACCTATATAAATCATTTGCTGTATAACAAAACACAGAGAGGCGAACAAAGACTGACTGATTAAAACTTGTAGCAGGATTTCCACCCTCCTTTTGAACGTGTTAGTGGAGAGCAGGTGAGGCAAAGAAAAACACAAGCGCTTGACAATAATTTTTCCTCTCTTTTTTGTTGTAATTGTATTCACAATTATAGCAAAACAACCTGAATTGCTTTGCACATATTATCTTCTCCAACAACAATACGCCACATCATTTTTGACTTCTCTGATTCATGTGTTGATTTACTTTGTTCTTTCTTTGCCATTCGAAATCACTGCTATTCTGTTTAACACAGACACTCTGACCTAGCAACTACTCTAGAATACAACAGGGACATTATAAAAGTAATTTCCATCTTACTTTCAGGCAGTCATTTAGCATGAATTAAAATTATATAAGTTTGCAAAAGACAGAAAGATGTTTAAACTGTTTTGCTACATTTTTTTGGTACATCTGTGTTAGAGAAAATGATTTACTTTTGAAAGACAAATTGTAAAAACTCTTTCTTTTAATTTTAATAGTTTATAAATATCTGAAATGCAGCAGTAATCCAAAAATCAAAGCACAGCCTCCACAGCCCTCTCGTGGTAATTGGGATTTTGTGTTGTTTTTGAGTTTTGGATTCAGTGAATTTAAATTTTTTTATTATTCTGATAGTTTGCGAATTTTACTTCTTGTGAGACTGAGTCTCTGGTTTCAGGCAGGTCTGAACTGGGACAAAAAAAATCAGCCCTCATATTTTTTGGTCAAAAACACGCAGATCATTCAGTTAAATATGTCCGCATCTTTGTGGAGTTCCTCAAAGCGATGGTAAAGCTGAGTAGCACATATTAAATATATATAAATGAAATACATCAAATTATATAAACTGTAAGCACACACATATTATCTACATATTTAAAATTGTTTGATGATTGATATTCAAAAGATTTTCTTTCTAATCAGGTTGGTACAGTTGTTGTTAAGACATCTTGTTTGCACTGCAGTGCAGCATGTGGCATTTAAAAGCTACACTTCAGGTATTAGCTATAGCTCATGGTCAAGGTAGCCATTTGTTTTCCTTGAGTCTTTTAATCTGTTCCAAATTTGTCTATGAGTTAAAAGTACAGTTGCTGCATTTCCAGGGAGAGGAAAACATGGAGAAAGATGTAAGAAGGAGAGGAAAGGAAAACAGAGTGAGAGATTATTTTCAAAGGTAAGGACTGTTACGCAAGTGTAATTTTATAGAATGGAAATTTAAATCTTACATCTAAAGTTCACATTCATTTTAAAGTTTTGAAATTAGACATTTTGCTGAATCATGTTTCTTTTTCTTTTTTTGTGAAATGTCTAACAAAACAAGTTGACATATACAGATTTTTTTTGCAGTTTAGTGAAGGCTATGGTTAGTTTGCAGTATTGTGGTAAAGTTAACACTGATGTACTGTGATGGACTGGTTACATCCGGAATACTGTTACTATGTTACATCAAGGGTAGCAAATTTATAATTAATTTGAGGTGATAGCTTTAATGTATAGTGTTGAATTCACTTGGGTAAGTCCACTTGGGTAAAAAACAGTGAATACCAGCACAAATCAGCTGATCACAGCTTGTACACAAAAGAAAAATCTGCAAGAGCTCACAAACAAATTATTATGTGGCATATTTCTAAGTAACTATTTTCCCCATGCTACACTGATACCAGATGCAAGGGTTCACCTGTCACTTTAAACCCTGATAACAGGTATTATAACACCAGTTATCAAGTTTTTCTGTTAAGTCCAGCTTCTTGCTTGAGGCTCTTTACACACTCATATAAAAAGGGGCGTTTTATGCGTGCCACCTACTCCAATCCCAGATATTATCAGATGGCGATAGAATGTGGATAAAGAACATGAATAATATAACACTAAAATGCAAGACTGCTGCAAATAACATGAGAGATTAATCCAGCAGAAAATCATTAATCTTGTGACGAAGAGTCCTAAAACAAACATTTTAATTCAAGTTAATTATTTTTAACACTGAGTGCGTGCTTAATGCTCCTGCTGTGTATTTTTATGTGATGGCTGCACATTAGCGCTCTGAAACCTTAAGCTCGATACATTTAAACATTCAAGATTGGTGTCCAATAAACTATTACACTAATAAAGGAGACTGCAAATCACTTCAATTTATTAGCAGATCAAAGTGAAATGAACAGGTATTCTCGGTGTGTTTATTCTTTTAGTATCTGCAATTTCAGCTGTGTAAAAAAGACTTTTCAGCATATTAGAATAAAGCATAAACACATTTATACAGTTTGCAATCTGCATCAGCTGAATAGATACAGTGTGATGCAGTTTACACTGCTGTAGCTTTACAGCTGGGCTTCCTCTGTGATCTTAATAAGGTATAGCTTAAAAATTTGCACATATATTCCCTCAGCACACAATCTATTTTGCACTTAAACCATGTTTTAAATTAAAAGAATGGTGAAAATATAGAATTTCCAGGCCATTTTAAACTAAAATTCTAACCAGCTCTCAAAGTGTGATTAGCATAAGTTACTGTGATGATTTACCAAGTAGAAAGGAGAGCTACTTCTGTGACACAGAAGAGACTTCATTGTCAGCATAGCTCGCTACCTGATTAATCTTGCATTGTGGTACACCCCTCTGTTTTTTTTTTTTTTACTGTCTTTTTTTCCATCCATCCATTCGCTTCCGCTCATCCTTTACAGGGTCGCGGGCGGCGCTGGAGCCTATCCCAGCTTTCATAGGGCAAGAGGCAGGGTACACCCTGGCAGGTCTAACACACAGAGACAGACAACCATGTGCTCACAATCACTCCCACATTCACACCAATTGGCAGTTTAGATTAATCAATTAACGTATCTCCACAAACTGCATGTCTTTGGACGGTGGGAGGAAGCCAGAGTACGTGGAGGGAGTCCACGCAAACACGGGGAGAACATGCAAACTCCACGCAGAAAGACCCCGGCCTGATGGTGGAATTGAACTGAGGACCTTCTTGCTGTGCGGCAACAGTGCTAACCATCGTGCTGCCCGTGTTTTTTCTTTCAGTTTTTATTTTTTGTAGCAGTGTTAGTTCTCCATGTTTCTTTCACTGAGTGCCTTATATGTTTTTTCTCTCTGTGTTTAGTATTTCACTCAAAGACAAAGTTAATGAACACTTGTTGTGCTGTATTCTGTTTACTTCCTGTTTTACTTCATAGGCTAGTTTTATGTTGTATAGCTCTCTAATTTTATTAGTTTTATTTTCTGACCTTGTTCTTTCTTCATGATTGTAAGCCTCGTGTTGTCTAGTGTTTTTCTGGTCCTCTCTTTGTCATTTTTTAAGATGCCTGTTAATTCTCCCCTTTCTTCCACCTGGTTCTCTGACCTTTGTTACTCTTCTTGTTTATTTCTGGATTTCTGTTCTGCTATGATTTTGGACTCGCCCTTTGTTGATTTTTGGTTTGCCTGAGTGTGCTAATGCAAAATAAATGTAAGATTAAACAAAAAAAAAACAGGAGATAATAAAATACCATGCTGCTTCCTTTCACAACTTCCATGCTCAGCAGGATACCAAAACAACTAAGCAACATTTTCGTTAAATACCAGTAATATCGTTTAATAAATGCTATTAATCAATTTTGCAGAAACTATAAAATTTAGTTCAGTATTAATGACTAATAAGGAGAATGTCTGTTGAGATAATGGTTGCAGGCACTACTGTGCTACAGTGTTGTGTCTTTCTTCTGCATAGATTGCCAATTAGTCTGATTCAGTCTTGGTATTTTCCTGTGCTGTGTTAATGAGCATTTTGATTCACTGGGAAGAAGCTTCCTCTTTCTGTAGTAATCACTTTTTAGGTATCAGGAAAAAAATGTATGCCGTTACTGTTCTTTCGGAACATTCTCTCTCTAGATGTGACATTATGTCAGGTGATTGATGCTTTCAAACGTCAAGCGGGCCCTCACCTCCTCTTCCCACAATGACACAGAACAGAGCACTTAGCCCAGGGACATGCAGCCATCACAAGTTGACCTTGTAGCAGCCAACCGCAGCGCCTCCGAGGGACAGTCCTTGGAAGGGAGTCAGCCCTTCTCTAACCTACCGCCCCCCAGATGCTCCTTCAGACTCACAAGGCCGTTCCCCTTGCAAGAACCTGTGACAGTGCTAAAAGTCAGGCCCTGACTGGGGGTCATCGTGAGTAGGAGTCTAAAATACATTTTTAAAACATCTCAGTGTTAGGAAAAGAAACCACGTTACTGCACAGTGACTAACTGGTTAAGATAGCTGGACTATAGTGAAGTTGAGTTCATTTTCTTTTAAACACAATGAGTATCGATGTATCGCAAACTGCTTTCACAGATTTTTGGATTGTTTAATGTGTGTGTTTTTTTAATGCAACTGATACGTTAGAATAGTTGTAAGTTTCTTTATCATTATTTTTATTATTTTGTTACACCACTGACAGGATACCCTTTTCTCTATAGCTGTTAATCTTTGTATGTTTGAACACTTTCTCAACCGCAGTAAAACTGTTGTGTTATTTTGGTTTGCTTGTTAAGTGTATGTGCTTCACTGATTGTTTTTCAGAATCCAAAAGCCCAAATTTGTGTTGGGTCAGTCTTTATGTTGGTGTGCTGGTGCCTTTTTAGACTTTCTACTACTCCACATGTGTGAAAGTATGATGCACATGTGCTTTAGCTTAAGTCTTAATCTCCTTTCCTGTCTTTCCTGTTAGCCTGGCTCATTGCATTATGTTCATAATATTGCATGTGTGGATGGAGTGATTAGCAGTTCTGTTATTATTTGGCAGTACTGGTATTGTTTGAAGTGGATTTGTTTTTTATTATTATTGCTTACACTAGTTATGCCTTTAAGCCCAATCATTACATGCCATATTAACAAAAACGAAGAGCATGAACAAGACCATCTTACATTTGGAAATAACTAATTAGCATTACAACAAGCACAAGAAAAGAAAAACAAAACAACTGTAGTTTCATAAGCTCCATAATTTAGTATCATCACTGTAACATAAGTGACAGTTAATATATATATATTTATATATAAATGCTCTACTGGTAAAGTTAACTCATTTTAAATGATGAGGAAAGTTTGATCCGTTAATAGTTTCCCTTATCTTGTTATACATGTTGCTTTGGTTCTATATTAAAAAGGAGCTACGATGATATAAACAGCCTATATGTTTATATAGGCTATGAATTTAAAAATGTTGGAAAATCTGCATGACCGTTCCATGAAACGGCGCTCGCTAAGGAGGCATTTATGTATATTAACCCTGTAAAGTAGCCTTTTTAAATTCATGAGAATCAGCAAGTTTACCCTCCCTTTCCTTCCCACCCCGACCCAATCCGAACTCTCTGCTCAACAAATAATTTCATCCCATCCTTCACTAGCACTACAGATTCACTTTCAGTTCAGTACTTGAAATTGAAAAGTTTCCCACTCCTCTACCAACTTTCTGTTTATGTACCTGTATTATAGATAATGTGCTTTTGGAAAGATTGGAAGTAAGTCTTATCATAAGTGGACAATTTCACAGTCTACAAGTACTCCTATAATCAACATTTTTACAGACATTTCCACATTCTTTTATTTATTTATTTATTTTTGTAATGCTCTTACAGTAGTCCTGGCTATAGCAGTCTTCCAAATATAGTTAGCCAGTGGGTG
The DNA here is from genome assembly GCF_051167445.1 of Perissodus microlepis. Taxonomy (NCBI): domain Eukaryota; kingdom Metazoa; phylum Chordata; class Actinopteri; order Cichliformes; family Cichlidae; genus Perissodus; species Perissodus microlepis. The sequence continues at coordinate 24,456,813 of NC_140480.1, forward strand.
TGTGATACCGTATGCTTTATTGCTGATGCTGACTTCTTACCATGGTCATTTTTGTTTCTGGACAAGAAATAATGAGACACAACAACAACAAAAACAAACATACATATTGTCCTGGCTTCTCCATTGACTTTAACAATGAGCACTGCCAGAGGCTGTTTCTCTTGCAGCTAATTACAGTTGTGTGACATCCATGTGGGCAGTGGAGTTGCTAATGCTAAGAGACCTAGGGTGCAGTTTTCTTTCCCAGCGGAGTGATGTGCTAATGATACAAGCAAACAAACACTCAAGCAAAGGACAACTTTTCAAGAGGACTCAAGGTCGCATATATGAATAATGCATGGCACCCAACAATCAAGCCATGCAAAACATAACACGCTAAGTGGATATTGTGTAGGAGAGCTCAGGCTCTGTGCGTTTTCAGCAGTTGTCCAGGTGCTGTAGAAGGAGCAAATAAAACCTGAAGCTTTCCAGGGAAGGTATGAGCTTTTATGTATGTTTTTGTGTGTATTGTTAATGTGTCTGTTTTGAGACAGGCTTTGTTGACCTTCAGGGAACAGCTGTTGGTCTCAGCATTTATTCAGTTATGGCACATGACGGCATATAGAGCAACACGGTACAAACACATGAGAATGAGAGAAGGTGGGAATGGGAATGCGAGATATAAAATGTTTATGAGAGAAAGAAATGCTGCCTTAGAAAACCCACAATGAAAGTCAAGATTTTAGCCTTCTGAACATGTATTAAATGCTTTTCTTTTCTATTTTTATGTTAGTAGAAGATATATGATGAACCAAACTTAAGGGTTATATACATGAATTGTATCGCTAAGCCAGAAACAATTACCACCTCCACAAAAACGATGATTGCATTGACCAGATTGGACCCTCTATGCCAACAATAAAAAAATAAATACAGTTTTAAAAAGCAACTAATAGTCACATATAACTTTGGTTTTGGTAGGAACTTTCACTTCGTTGTTGCTCCCCTTATTCGTTTGTTGAAGTCAAGCACTCCTATTTTTGTCCAGAATATCAAGGCTCTTACATGTAGTGCTCTGGTATGGGCTATTCCCTGTGTGCAGAAGTCATTCAAGCTGCAGGTGGATGCCAGTCACCTAAGGGGAGGGGCCATATTGATGGGGTCTGTCAGTCAAGGGTCGGATAAGCCGGTAAGTTTAACAAAACATCAGCTTAACTAATCTGTCATCCAAATATGAAATAAATAAAGTATGAATCATCACTGTCAAGGAAGGTTCGGCTAATTATTTGATGTTTATGTGGGTTCAGTAGTTGTTTTAATTGAGTGTTTATTTATGTTCTGTTGTCACTGCTCCTGTTGGCTTTCAGCTGCTGGGATGGCAGGCTGCCTTTGTCTGTAGATGTAGGTGTGGTCGGGTCATCAGTGACTGGAAACACCTGGTGATCTTATGTATACATGAGTCAGTCAAGACAAAACACATACAGGAAGTACTGTAATGCTATATTGCTCATACATACCAAACAGACAAGCAATCTGGCAATTGGAAACAAGGTTTATCATAGCAGCACATTACTGGCTGTTCAATAATGTAGTCATGTCGTAGGCTCACGTGATGAAAGTGCACAAGTTCAGTGTCTCTGCTGTTGCTCCTCTGTTTTTGGTGCTCTGCTCTTTATTTTGCTTTACCTGTGTCTCCTCCTCCCCCTCTTGCACATGGAAGTTGGTGACAGCTGGTACGTGCAATAACTGTATGTGTTAATCAGTCTATATGATTTGTGATGACAGTTTTTATTTTTAATACTTACGTCTTAAAATCCCCAACGGCTGTGGGGGTTTTTCATCCATTCTTTGAGTTTATGTATCCCAGTACCTGTAAGAATGTCAACCTCTGTGTTCCTGGACCTTCTGATGAAATAATAATAATGAAAATAATAAATGAATAAGCATTTGGTTTTATTCCTCTGCTAAATCCACCTGATTTTGACTGACACTGTTCCTTGTTTCAATACGAGAAGAAAATTGTGAGTAATTTGGGCTTGCAGATTCAGAGTAAGGGGAAATATATTCAATTTTTGAATGTACTTGGAGAGAACCACTTTTTTGAAACCCAAAATTGCTAAATTCTGCAAAGTCTTCCCTTCTATTTTTGAAGAATCAAAGGTCATAACTAAAACTTGAAAATGAAAAGTGAAACTTTTTTTTCTCTTTCTGTCCTTTTTTTCTCACTTTTTCTTTTTACCTCTCCCATTAAAATGATCACAAGTCCTCAAATTTATTTAGCAGGTTTTCAGGGCATTCAAGCACCAATGCTGGGAATTAATTCATTAGCTACACCCACCTCAAGCTCCTACAGACTACAATAATAATATATAATATGTGCGTGTGTGTGTGTGTGTATAATAATAATACACACACACACAGTCCCTAGACTGTGAGACGTGTATCTATAGCTATTATGAGAAACACAAACACATTCTAAGACTGAAAATACAGAAACTGCTATTTTGTGTTTAGACTTTAAAAAGCCTCAGAAAAAGTGCTGCGCAACAGTGCACTGGCTTGTTTACTGCACTTATCTTCAATTGTAGCAAACAGTCGATTCGATTCGGAAACTTTTGCATTTCATGTAACAATGGAAATCAAATTGTCATATTTAAGTTTTCTTTTTTAAAAGTATGTTTTTCTAATACACACTGATTCACTTTCAGGTGCTGCCCAAGTGAAAACACGAGGGCAGCATAGACACAGCACACAGTGTACCAAAAGTCCTTGAATATAGATTAGCAGGTAATAGAATTGCCATTCATGTCCTCATTATTTAGGGGGTTGGTGAGAAGGAATGTTTTACAGTCACTGCGCAGGTGGTTTATGGGCTGAAGGTGCAGAGCATCTGTTTAAACTGCATCAAGAATCAGGCACCATGTTGTGTCAGACTCAATTGCTTTTCATTTTCACCATGAAAACATTCATCTGGACTATTATAACAAGCAGATCAATATGGGTAAATAAAGACCATGTGATATAATTCCATTCAGCCTCTGATTATCCCTCACACAAGCAGAACCCGTGGTATTTCCAGAATGCACCTGTTCAACACGTCTCTGTTCTGAAAAAGAAAAATGATTTAATCTTTACTTAAATTAAGCTTTGTGTCTTTTCCACATGAGTGGATGTGAACATACATCCTGCCTGTGAATGCAAACAGTGCAGTGTACATTTGTGTGTCGGTGCAGTGTTTCACACAACACAGCAGCCTCTGCACTGAGAGCGTAATGAGATTTCTGGTTCTGCTAATCACTTCTTCTGCTTCTTCTTCTTTTTTTTCATCCCATTGTCAACACAGGGAAACACACACTCGCACAAATCTGTGTGTAAGAACAGATCAAAAGTGTCTGTAATCTCTGGCTTAGGATGCAGATCTTGGGAAAAACTGGTGTGCTTTTTCATGTGAGATGCACTCATTTCCCAAGTTAATTATTGCTGCTCCTAAAACAATGAAAAGCCTTAAGCAAGCGTGCAAGAGCGAAAGAAGAATTCGATGCTGCAGGACATTTGAGTTGAGTAACTTTAGGTAAAACAAAAAAAAAATTAATAAATAAAAGTACTCCAATTAAATAAGTTTGAATTTGGGACAACTCCATTGTTTCTAAGAGCATAAACTGTGTTAATCCTGCAAAGAAAAGAAAAAAACATGTTTCAAGATGTACAGTAGGAGCATGACACATTTTTCTTTGTTTTGCATTGCTGTTGTACAGTGCATTTTGGATTAAAACCTGACTGAGAGGTTGGGAAAATGTGTTACCATTCCAAATCACAAAATATGTACTGCCCCAATCCTATATACACGTTTTCCTCTCTGATGCCGCTATCAGCCAGACAATATGCCTTCAAAAATTGCTATGAATCACTGTCCAAAATTACATTCGTCATTTTAAACAACATATGTTTCAGTCAAAGAAGCTAGCTTTGTTTACATAAAAACTCCCCATTTTCAGTAACTTGTCCAAATACCGTGGGTCTCTTTAAATCAGAAAACTATGCATAAAAGGAACTGCAGCAGATTGCAGTGGACCATGAACACCATGAAATGGAATAAGAACAGGAGTGCTTTTCATTTCAAATGCTATGTACACACACACACATCAACAATATGTCACTGTCTTACAGGAACCCGTGCAGCTGTTTAAATTAAAAACTTTTGTAGATCTCAAGCAGACTCTGTTTGATTTTCATGTCAGGTAAAATGTTTGCTGCAGAACCTCATGAATCAACATCAGCTCAGTGAAGCATTTAAAGGATAAGTGTGAGGAAATGAATATGTAGATCAGTTATGATTGCACATCTATAACTTGAAATTTGTTACTGCTCAAAGGATGGAATAAAGAGAACCCTCTGAGTTATGAGTCTAATTGAAATTCTAATTATTTTTATGAATAGGCGAAGAATTTAACCACAGAAGCGTATGCATGCGAGGCTCGGGGTTGATAGTGTTAATGTGCGTCGCAGTGTTTCTGAATGAGGCTTTTCATCATGATGGAATAACACCTTTTGCAGAGCCAGTACCAATACCAGCATCTGATTTCACGTTATCCATCCAAAGAAAAAATAACACTCCATATATTCATTGTTACAATCACACTACATTGTGTGGGTGCGCACTGAAAAGTAAAAGCAAAACAATGCATGAGGAAAAAAGATGAAAGCTATGACAAGTTTCTGAAACTGTTTTCGTTTTTCCTCTTTCCTCTCTTGTTTTTCCTCTTCTGTATTTTTTCAGGAGAACATGAGATTCAGCAAACAACTGCTGTCAGCAAACAAAGCAAACAAATTACACAGTCAGTCCTCATTGTAACATAGCGTTGATGGATGATGATGTGCCCTGAAAACACTGTAAGAAATACTCTCGGTTAGTCTGTGCTGTTCTTGCAAACTATTTTTAAGTTGCTCCCGCTCAAAACAAGCTGCAGACTATTTATCAAATGTCACACATGGCGTTATATTCCATCTTACATGTTGTTCGTTATCTGGAAAGAGATGACTTGTCACAGAGGAGTCCAATTAATAATTAAAATAGTATTTTTCCTATGTCTATAAAGCGAAGGGCATCTTTTGATGGATGTACTTAAAATGTAGCCAGTGTTCAGATAATTAGCTCCTACTTCAGTCAGAAAAATCCAATTAAGCAAATCTATAACTCCTGGTCAGTGCAGTTTCCCACTTTCTTCTTCATCAATAGCAATAGAAAGGATTGTAAGGTATGTGTAATCCAAACGGTTCCTTTAGATAAAGAGAGAATTAAATTAAACCGTTTGTGAAATATGTTCATTAAGGATTAAAACCCTTTGGCATCCTCAGTCAATAGAAGCCCCGACAATAACCTCAGCCATATGTTTCCAAACAGACATCTGTACTCAGAGTCCACTGCGTCTGATTTCATGTGTTTGGATTACCCGGCATTAAACATCAGTGTCCCCTAAATGCCACTGTTTGTTGCCTCTGAAGTGTCTCAATTACCGCTGATGCTATCGGAGCCTAAGTGGGCCCACACAGCGTAGGTTGCGGGGCATTTGTTAAGTGGGCCTTTGTCGTCGAGTTTCAGGGTTAATGTGAAGTGTGAGCTAATCCACTGGCCACTCAATAGCTTTAACAGTGCATGAAATCTCTTTTGTTAGTAAACCCTGTGCTTCAGGGCATATCTGAAATTGATCACTGTTCCCTCTCCCTTTCTCTCGTCACGGGGCTTTGGTGAAGGAGTATCGACAGACGTCCCTCTTGAGGGGAAAGAGAAGTGGGACTGATAGAGGGTGCTGAATTAATAAAGGTAGGGTGGGAACAGAGCAAAGACTCTCTGATCGATCTATCTATCTATCTATCTATCTATCTATCTAATAACCAGCATTAAACATGAATGAGCTTGATTCAATACATAGATTTCAAACTTTCTGGCATTCTACATTAGCATTATTATTATTAATACATTCATTTTGGAAGATAGTTTGGGAGACAGGTTAAAAAAAATAATGAATTCAGCAGAAGCTAAGATCCCGCAGGTCTTGCTTTCAGTATGGCACTAATGCATCAGCTCATCATGCAGCCTGATAGCATCTTTCATTAGACTCGTGTTTCTCTCACTGGTTGGGCATGACGCCATTGCAGGTGTGACATGGATGATCGAGGGGAAAATACTGAGCGAAAATAAGATTTTTGTAGGTACAAAAAAAAGAAAGAAAATCTAAAAAAGAATCAAATATGTATCTGCACATGGTATTGTGCTATTTCCCAAAAATTACATTTGGACCCCTTTTTATAGTTGGGAAGGGAAGCATGCCAGAAGAAATTTGGAAACTACTGCATTAGAACGTCCCTAATATGACAAATGTCCACTTATTTGAAACTTTCTGCAACCAATTTCTATGACGCCCATTTTTAAAAAATGAGCTGTCTCCAAATTCAAGTCAGTACATCACTGGGAATATTTCCCTACAATTTAGATCTCATTCAGGGCCACAAAAAGGGCCCTTTACAGCTATAACAGCAGTGGCTCATGACAGCAAATATTCTTCCAACATGCTGCTGGTTAAAAAAGGAAAAGTATTATGCATTCAACAGATTTACAAATAAACTGACCTTAATGTGTAAAATTGGGGGGGAAATAATGGACACTTTAAATTAACATCATAATACTCACTGCTCTACTAAACATCTCATTAAGATTTTATTGGAAGAACACAGTTAGTGTCAGTACAAAGTATCTTTTATTTTATCCAAAACAGCGGAGTATTATACGCATGTACCCTATGGTCAGAGCAAATAACGAAACAAATATTCACATGTTTCATGCTGCTAACATGTGCAGGAGTTTGTTTTCATATAAGTGAATGACAATGAACATTTTAGTTGCTTTTGCTAAAGCAGTTTTATCCGACTGCTTAGGAAGTCAACACTTTTTAAATGATTCTGAGCATATGTAGAGTTCAGCAGCAGTATGCACGGTGTTTTTTAACCTTTCCTTGAATAATAAGTGTAGAAAGGGGCTTGTATTTCTCTTAAAATAGCAGCAAAAATATGAGAGTGAAGCGGTGGGTTTTGTATTGTCTGTTTTTTCTATTGGGAGGTCACTCTTCCTATCATGATGTTTAGATTGTAAAAGGATAGCGACTGAACAAGGAGATCTAACTGGAGGTGTTTTACATCCACTTATTTAAACTCTCCAGCTGGAGAGCAGTGGACAAACTGTATCAAAAACCAAAATAACAAATGGAAAGCTGTATATTTCCAACCCAGTACAGCAAAACATTAATGGCTCTGTTTAGGACATTTAGAAGGCTGAACTATTGATTTGTTTTTCCAGCGGTGTAGTGCTTCCATCAAGCCAGAAATGAAGCAAGCGAGAAAAAGTTGAACCAAAATCTGTATATTGTGTTCAGGTTCGTGTCTTAGGGTGTACAGTCTTCTGCACCACATTAAAAGGCCTATTTTGTTCCCAGATCACAGCTTTTATTTTTTTTCCTCCCTTTTTTCCTTCTCGTATCCTATTTGATATTTTTCCAGTGTCCACGGAGGCAAATCCAACAGATGTTCCCATGGTCGGTGGAGTGAAACAAGCAAACGCTCATTTGATTGTTTTTCTTATTTTTTTGGCATCAATCAAGACTTTTCATGCCCTCTGTTTGAAGGAGCACCATGGGAAAGCTTTTCTCTCCTAAAGTGATAGGAGGAAAATTAAAGTTCTAGTGCTGTCATGCATTCCCCTTCTATGTGTTCAACCTCTCAGAAACCTGAGCGAAAAAGTCAAAAATCTGTGAGCTGTGAAAATCCGTGTGACTGACGGCTGATGGCTCTACATCAGATTTTTAAATCTGCAGCATTTCTAGGTGTGTGCATCTGTCCTCTCATCTCCAATTGGCCATGTTTCTGAGTATGATCAATAAGCATCAGAGTCTTTAGCTGGAGCCACGCTTCACCCCCACCCCCACCATATCTCTACACTGCTCCCCTCTATACAGCATCTTCTGATCAGCGGCATCCTCTGAGCTGCTGGTATATGTGGGGGGAGCAGCTGCATGGCTCTGTGACACATGACAAGTGCTTCAGCTCTGATCCGTTTTCTGTAAAGAATCATTAGCTGCAGAAAACGCAGCTGTGTCGCACAGGTTCACAGCTCAATCGCTACAATCTCTTTCCCTCGCTGGATTCTTCCTCAGAATGGGAGGAGACAGAAACTTCTCCCTTCACTGTCTGCTCTCTCACATTTTCCATTACCAGTTTATTTATGTCATTCTTTAATGAGCTGACCTTAACGAGCACTGACAGCATGTCTGGCGTCTGGGCCTCCTCATCACTGTCACCGTGACGACCTCCTCCCAAGTGACAAACTTGTGTCTAAATGGGGATGTGAGAGGATGCTGGGCTATGTTTAACTACCAGGGCACCTACAGAGGCAGTCTTATCTAAGAAACTGGCTTCACATTTTTAATACCTCTCAATTGTTCTTTTTTTTTTCCCCTGGTGGTTGATTGTGGAGAGATTTGGGGTATGAGATGCAAGCTATGTTGTCAAGCTGTCGGTATCGCTGCTTGACACACACTTGGAAGTTGAGTACGTGCAATGGGGAGGGAGCTCTGTGAAGTTCTAAACAATTGCACTGTTCTAGTTCCCCGTGTCATCTATCCTGTGGTTTATAAAAGACAGCATGACCTGCCTCGGCTTCCTCTGAAAGACGCAGGACTTGATGTGCATAGCTCCACCTCGTACACAGTCAATAACCATTTAAAAATGCACACTGAAGAAAACTATTTTAATTTTGTAAGTGGAGAGGAATTGTCAAAATAGATGCCTGCAAATTCTCAAGCCTCCACATCTCACTGTGCGCTAACAGACGAGGATGATATGGCTGCGGACTAGTGATTGACTGTACCTGTCAGAGTTACCTTACAGCAGAGGAATAATGATGCCTCCTGGTAGAATTAAACTGATGAAACCATTAATTCTGTAAACACAAATTGCACTGAACTTTTCAAATCCCCAACAAACTACGATGGCAAACACTAATGAACAATTTATCTCAGTGAATTCATTTGTTTCTCATTAGTCAGCACTGCAGCCGGTGTTTGGGTTTTGCATGTGTATTGTGTGAATCCCTCTCCTGAGTACTTACAGAAACTGGCCACATTTTCTTCCTATGCTTTTATCAGCAGTTCTGTTTGCTGAAGTGTGAGTGCTGCTCAACACAGTCTCCGAATAACTAAGAAGGACCATGTTGCAGGAATATGAATATTTTGTCAGATCTTGTCTTTACCGCAGAAGCATATTTTAATGTTTAAAATTTGCATTTAAAACATTAACATCACCATTAATAGATCATAGGAAAAGCTGCAAAATTAGATTTTTATCTGCAATATATTTTTAAAAAGACAATTGATGTGCAGAAAGGCACACTTTATATCTGTCATAGATTTATATGTATATCTATATATATCTATATATATATAGATAGGTCACATACACTATATTTTATACACTGTTTATGTTTATTTTGCCAAAATGTGTTTTAAATTATGGTGGCCTGTTAGAAAGAATGGTTTGGCATATTTAGGTACACAATGCTGTCAGGTTGGGCTCTCTTTTGTCTTCAGATATTCTTCATGTTATATATGCAACAAGGTCCTCGAAATATTCCTCAGAGATTTTAGTCCATGCTGACATGATAGCGTGACACAGTTGCTGCAGATTTGTCAGCTGCACATCCACATCCATATCCACTCCATCTCAAAGTACATTGGACTGAATCTGGTCCATTTATGTACAGTCAACTTATTGTTGTGTTCAAGAAACCAGTTTGAGATGACATGAGCTGTCTGATATTACGTGTTGTCATGCTTGAAGCATTCAGTGGTCATAAAAGCACGGAAATGGAGTAATCAGTTGTTATTAAGAAGCTCAAAGTGTACCAAGAAAATATCTCCCACACCATTATACCATCAGCAGCCTGATCCATTGAAATAAATCAGGATGGATTTATGATCTAATGTTGTTTATGTCAAATTATGCCAAATTCTTCTGCATATCTTGGTTGTAATGTGCTTATTTGCATTACTGTTGCCTTCCTATCCACTTGAAGCAGTCAGGCCCTCCTCCTCTGACCTTTGGCATCAAAAAGGCAATGTCACCCACAGAAATGCCACAGTAATTACAAATTATTTGTTTGTTTTTATTGTATTTATTTTTAACCCTCCTCTAACCACATTTCCACTGGATGGCAGACATTTCAGATAGCAAAAAAATCCAAAAAAACCCCAGACAAATCCAGTGTATTCCCTTGATTTTTTATTTTATCCTATTGTATTTTGTATGTGTGTGTGTGTGTGTGCGTGCGTGCGTGCGTGCGTGTGTGTGTGTGTGTAAAGCAATTAGCAAAAAGCATAGGAACACAAAGTTGGAAAGTTTGCAGAAGTTTATATAAAGGGCTATTTATTAGATGCGCTAAGTGACTGCATAAAGATTTGAGGGTTTGTTATCAACACTGAAATTTCCAGGTTGCAGTAAAGTATCTCCTCCAAAACATAATTGGAATCTAAAAAAATTATGTTATGTCCTTCCAAGTAGCCCTCTTTTAGTTTAATGAGAGCTTTGTACACTCTTCTCTCCCTTGGCACGCTCAACAAGCCCAAGCAGTTGTCTTCTGATTATTGGCCTCCCTCAGTATTAGTTTCTTTGTAACAATGTGATCGTGAAGGCCTGAATCAATTCAGTTTCTTGTAAGCAGCTGATGCTGAGATGCGCCTTCCACTTGAACTCTGGGAAGCACTGATATAGTAATAAGAGGTGTCATTAATTGGTGATTTCTGAGGCTGGTAACTTCAGTGAACTTATCCTGTGCAGCAAAGGGAACTTATGGTGTATCTTTCATGGGGTTAATTTCGTGGTCCACACGAGAGCCAGCTTCACCAGAAAGTTTGATGTTTTTTGCAAAAGCTTTTTTCATTTTATTTCAAATGACATTTTTTTCTAATGCTTTCTCTATTGGTCTACAATGTAGAAAATTGTAAAAGCAAAGACTATTTGATTGAAACAAATTCCAAACACACACAGCATTCCTGCCTTTTAACAAGTCTTCCTTTTAATATGATCATAGTCCTGCAGAAATAGGTTTTGAAGCGAGTTTTGAAGCGCACAATGCACCTGTATTATTCTATATTCACCCTGTTGCTTCTGTCAGCAGTGAAATTATCAATAAATGTCAATGTGTCAGTTCCACTGGCAGCCTTATATGTCCAAGCCATAACAGAACCAGCACCATGTTTGACAGATGAAGTCTTATGCTGTTCCTTTTTTTCCCTCCACATCAGTTTGATGGAGGCTGATTCTTGTTTCACCAGTCAATGGATCTTTCTTCCACGGCTCAGCTTCTTTTTTTTTTTTCTTTTTTTGGGAATTGCAACCTAACGTTTAGGTTATCAAGTTTAGTCTGTGGTGAATTCTGTAGAGAACGAGACCTGTACTATGAAGCTTGATTTGGGGATCATTAACCATCTGTTTTCAGTCTCACATAGATGTTTTACTTCGCAGCATTTTTTTATCATGTCTTTTTTCTAATATAATGATATCTGAGGGATTCTGTGTGTAGTGAAACTTTTTTTTACACAGACAGAAAAGGGAGGTCCATTTGAGGTCAAACTGGACTGGATGTGGGCTGCTATGTAAAAGGAGTCTGGCATCCTCAGTCTATAGTTTTTAAAGCCTGTCAACACCTGTGGTTTGAAGTGCATGAAGGAAAGATAACGAATGAGGGAACTTTGTTTCCTTAAATGTTTTTTTTTAAAAAAGGTTAAAGATTTCATTCATCTATTCAACAACAAATCTTAAAACATTCAGAGAATGTATCGTTTTAGTATATGCAATAACTATATATATATATATATATATATATATATATATATATATATATATATATATATATATATATGTACACACAATGTATATGTATATATGGTGTGATGAGCTGCAGGACCAAAAAATTGAGCAGAAGATGAAATGACCACTGTAAACATGTTTGCTTTTACATCTGCAGTAATCAGCAAACTTCCTCCCTTCTAATTCCCTGCCATTGTGGCCACAGCAGTTTTATTAAGCAACTTGCAACAAAATACATTTGCTTCTTAATGATATGCCAGGACAGTGCACTGAAGAATAACCAAAGTGAGACGGGGACATTTGGAATGGCTTACCCCAATAATATTTTGGACTAAGTTTCTTATGGCACCAGATTAATATAGAAAGAGAAAGCGGTTTTATTCGGTAGGGAATTATTAAAGATTCATTCAAATTCAAACAAAAGTAATTGCACAGATAAAGACAATAAGTAAATAAATCATCTAAAAATGGCTAGTACCCGTAAGAGCATTAAAGCTTTGGTGCATCCATGAATATCCAAGATAACAGACTTATTTGCCAAAGTCATAGTCAGTGTCCAGCTGTAATCACACAATTCATGGGTGTTATCCGCAAAACCATTAAGATATTAGAGCATTTCCATTTTTCCCAATGCTTTGGCATAAATTCTCAAGACACTTTTTAAAGCTTTTGAGTCCATTCTTTCATCAAAAACTGTAGTTGAACATGCTAAAGCCCATAACTTCAAATACTATGTGGACTTTGTCATTCCCAGCAAAACAGAAAGTTCCTCTGATGATGATGATGTGAGCAAGGCGGTCAAATTGTTTGGATAGTTTCAGAGAATCACAGTCGATTCTACAAGCGTCTCCTTTATCCTCTAATTTTCAGTCTTGTCCTACAGTGTATCTTTAGACTGACATTGATTGCTTGTTGTAGCAGGCTATTATTTCTTTTTTGAGGATAACTCACCACTGTTGTGTATGAAAGTAAACACTCATCAGGCCGTGATTTTTTTTTTTTTTTTTTAAATCAAGGTTATACATTTTGTAAAGCAGAACAGCACCCTGATGCATCTAATCTGTGGGCCTTTTTCTTTTTTGTTCAATAGTCACAGAGTAAAATACAAATTTATGCAATACTGCATGGAACCAAAAAAAAGCAGACTAATAAAGAAAGCATGTGCTGTGGAATGAAAACTGAGGTCCACTAAGTACAATAGTTTACTACAGTAACACAATGGTGCTGGAGACACTGAACATCTTGTTTCTCTTGCTTGTTTAGCTACAAATTCTCAGACACTTAAAACCTAATGCATGTTCCTCAATGTTCACAAACTGAATGCATTGTTTTGCAAGTGTCGACCTACACAAGGATCCGACGCAATGATATAATGAATAATCAGTATTTTGAAGAGTAATCTATTCAACTGAGAGAACGTGTAACCTATTTGTGTGTGTGTGTGTGTGTGTGTGTGTGCGTGTGTGTGTGTGTGTGTGTGTGTGTGTGTGTGTGTGTGTGTGTGTGTGTGTGTGTGTGTGTGTGTACATGTTTAGAGGCTCAAAATGAGCTTTTAGTGTCAGGGTTACAATTAGGCTATGGTTAGGTTTTATTCTAAGGGTTAGGCATTCATTTTTGATGGTTCAGGTAAGCATCTAGGGAAAGTATTATGTCAGGTAGATCAGTGCTGTGGAAGATTATCTGGTTCCACCTGATTAGTACACTGGTTGCTATGCCTGGTGCGCGGGGAAAAATTATCAGTATGCTTTCTGTTTTGTTTGGTGGTGTGCCATGTGATTTTTCTAATGTGAAATATGTGCAGTGGTTCCAAAAAGTTGGGAAACACTGAATTAGATGTCCTCACTAATGACAAGGCTCTAGAAAAAGCCAATACAGTCTCAAATTTTCAGTTCATCCATGGCACCAACAACTGAGCTCACCAAAAGCCTCCAGCATGAAAAAATAAACACAGCAGAAAAGGCAGTGTGAAAAGAAACAGTTACAGCATAGTATATAGTAACATCTCTAAGGTATACAGACAGCATCACCTCGACTCTATGTGCTATGCGCTCAGAAGTAAAAATCACGTAGCATGGCATTAAAGATGTATGGGTGCCATGGGTACCATCTTGGAGCTTGAAATTTAGCATTCAGACAAGAGATTGATATCACACTTACTGTTGGAAGCTCAAAGGAAATGTGCTTATTTTTCAAAATGTTTACCTATTTGATGTATACAAAAAGAAAGAAGAGTGTATAGGGTGAAGCAATAATGCTTTTTCTTGTGTTTTTCTAACCACTGCACAGATAACATGGATCTGTTTATGTCGTCCTTCATATTAAACTTTCATATTCCATTTCATATTTCACATTCAGAACAAGACTATTTTACACAAAATGAGAGGAGGTGTTTCTCTTGAGAAAATGCAACTCCTCAGTTACTCATCAACTTGGGCCTGTTGCCTGTTGTAGTTCATATATTAATTAGAAGCCAAAGTGAAACCGTGTGGTATTTTTCACTCTGTCAGATCAATATGCTGCATTTAAATATACACCTCAAAATGTTCTATAATTCAAACAGTGCAGAAAACAAAAGGGTCTGCATTATTCATTTGTTAATATTACAACACACATTACGTGGAGGGGGAAAAAAAACCTCACTATGCAAATAAATGCACATATGGCAGAATTACAGCAGGCTCCCTTTCCTCTTTGATTCTCCATATTCTGCCAGTTTGTTTTTGGAGAAACTGGAAATGAAGCAGAGTGAGGTACTTATTTTCTTTTTCTAGCAGCACATTTGTGTTCCACTTGCAAAAATGTGCTGGTCTTGTGAAGAGGCATTCAGCTATTGTCACTTCCCCAGCTGCCATATATAGAGCTCAGTGTGACACAGTCTTACTGTACAGTCGGCACAATTTCAATCCTGTGCAACCCTGAGAATTAAAATAAAAAATTAAATACTGAATATGTAAAGTGGAGCTATGAAAGGCTGACAATATGGAAAGAATGTGAAACTTATTCACTCTTTAATGTCGTTTGATCAATATTCCGAAGGAAGACACAGAATAGCATCACATGATCTGGTAAATGGCAGGAATCAGTCCCGGCTTATCTTCACACTGCTCGTTGTTACATTAATGAGATCAAGGTGAAGAGCAAAAAGTTTGTGTTTATTTAAAACGCTTTGTCTTTACTCTCATCTCAGGACTTTCCTGTTGAAAGGGTAAAACTAATGTTCTTAAACAAAGGCGATGTACCTTGCAGTGTGTCCACAGAGGGATTTTAATCTTGAGATTTATAACTGTGACAAGGTAGCAAGAAGCATGAGTCAGTCTTAACTTGGCCTCATCTCCCACTCAGCTCTCAAGGTCAAAATTAATTGAATCAGAGTGGGAGTCTATGGGACAAGTTGCCTTGCCGCTTGTGTGAAACTACAACACAGTTTTCTGTATAAGCCTGTCTTGCTAGCTAGTCCCCCAATTACTTTTTAGGGGAGATATCAAGAAGCAATACACTGGATTTAAGGACTAAATTAGATATAAGGGCAAACAAAGAATCTTCTGGGTCTCAGTAATTGACAGATCATTCATTATAGGCACTGAACTAAGCTTAGGTATTCACTTGAATGCTCAAGAAATCTCCTAAATGACAAAGCATTTGACAGCTCACTTGTAGTCATTGCACTGCTGTAGAGCAGAGGAAAATTACAGTGACACACATATACAAAAACACACCGAGACCCTTAAATCTCTAATCAGAACATCCATTCTTGCTTTATTACACCAGAGATTCTCTAACAGTTTAGCCTGAGGGCCACTCATGGAAACTGACAAGAAGACCAGGGGCCAGTTAATATAATTGTCTGTTTTGGCTGTCAACCTTTCAACATTTTACTGTAATCACGGCTTTCAAAAAGGCAGCGAATGTCAGCTCCAGGTGTGATGCTGACAAAAATCCAAGAAATCATACACATACCATTCCTGCTACCATAGCAGCAGCATTTTTTTTCAAGTGATTTATGTTTCACTGTGTAAGAGAAAGTAAAATGCAAGACACCATAATATTCATGATTTAAGGAAATGAAACAGCAATGTATTCAGTTTTCAGCCCAGTATAATTTTAATTTTACAATCGTCCCCAAATACTTTCACACTTCGCCATTCAGGTTAAAAATGTCAGTGTTTTACATTTGCTCGACAACAAACAACTCTTTCTGTCAAAAGTTGTTTGTAGTCTGCATGATTGCAAGATTTTGCATTAAAATATGCTTTTACTTGATGCATTAAAGCAGATACAGTGTCTTTAGCATCTGCACAAGGTGCACAAAGATACATTGAAGGTCAAATAAACAGTAATAGTATTACATCAGTTACAGCCACTTAACATTAGATGACAAGCTGGCATTACATGACTAGTGAGGTATACAACTTGCTTCGGTAACACCAGTTAAAACATAATATTGGTGACAAACAAAAAATATGGCAGCTGCATGTTATACAGTAAAAAATTGCTCATAATAGGGAGAAATTTGCATTGAAATCTACACTTTTGCACAGATTATTTTGAGTTTATTTAGAAAGAAACATTTTAAACTGTCAAAATAGCTAGTTAGTTGGGTTTTTTTGTTTTTGTTTTTATCCCTGCACCTACCCGAACACCTTAACTGTGTTACTAATCATATATCACATTTGTTCAACCTATTAGATTCTACTTACCCACACAAACAAAAAGGATTTCTAACTTTTTCTTTTTGGACGTTTTCTTGAATAAAGATTTTTTCACTTTTTTTGTCTTTAAGTTTCCACTACATGAAAAAGAACAAGAAAAAGGGGGAACAAAATAACAACAGTCTCAACATATCAGGTTTTCTCTGAAGGTGGTATCCAGCCGACAAGCTGTGTGTAAGACATGAATGGACAGGCACATGCTGGGAAACTCTAAAGGCTTCCGTTGTGAAGCATGCTGTGTGCTTTGTCCCTCTGCAGAGAGTCCCATTGTTTGCCCTTGATACAAACAGATCAGCGTGAGACTCCTGGGATTATATTTTGATAAAGAAAAGACATATAGCAAGAACTGTCTGAGACAGATTCTCTTAATCCTAACCTTTAGCACTTCTTTCGCTTCTATGTGTCTATACTAGCATGGAAAAAGTACGTCCAGCACACATAAAAAACAGTGAAAAGTGGTCTTGTGCTGGTTTGATAATGCTCTGTGCTGTGAATTCACATATGGCACAAATAAATTCACATCTAGTGATTAGAGTGGCCATGGACGCTATTTGATGTGATCTTGAGTGGTGATAAAAGCGTACTTGGAATTGTTTGGCAGGATGTATTGCGACATTATCATCAACAGTTGCTTGTGTAAAATAGCCCAATAATCCTTGGCCGTTATTGGACCGGTGTAATTATCAGAACTAATGACTCCCAGGAGATCAGTGCTCATATCATTACAGTACAGGCCATCATGTGAAATAGCTGGCAACAGCCAAAATGGGTTGAAGGCTCTATTTAGCATTCTCTTAAGGTAAGTCTGCTCTCATTTGAGGTGGAAGGATAAAAGAGGGCTCATTAGACTATACTACTTTGCACCATTGCTGCAGGGTTAAGGTTTTGTACTTCATCCACTCAGCTGCATTTCTGAATGGCAGCTCGGCACTTAAATTATATCTTTAATGCGACACTATGTGATTTTCACTAAGTGCCCAACAAGTCTACATTTGACATCTGCAAAGTAATAGTAAACACTCGAATGTCTTATAACCACTAAAAGCTGTAGCATTAAGTCTGTTGAGTGTGTTCAGGGGTTTGTTTGATTGCCCAATGTTTCAACTTTCTATTTGTAAAAGGAAGATTGTTTTATTAATTCTTTGAAGTGACACATATTGTTACCTTCAAAAATAAATATTGATATTGTTGGGGCAGGTAAGTGCTTTCAAATAAATCACAATCCTAAACAATAATCCCATCATGATATCCTACAGTTAAATGTAAAGTCATTCCGATTAGTTTAGCCTACACAGTGGAGCTATATTATCTGAAGGTTAAAAAAAATCCACCTACCAATATGCCTAAAGCTTGCTTTTGAATACAGCGTTTTTAAAAACATGTGTACTCGGTTCTTTTTTGTGGGTTAGAAGCTGAGTTGTTTCTTGGGTAGGAGACGTGATTTCCTGAAAATGTTGTTGCTGTGAGGCAGGACGAGCAACAAAAAAGAGATGAAATGCTCTAATTAGTAAGCTTTATGCATTCAAAGCACAAAGACAGAATAGAGAAAACAGGAAAGTTTCCACACTGTTTAAACTCTGAAGTGCTTCTTCCAATTTGGTAACTTCAACCCAAAACGTCACACTAGGCCCAGCAGCTTAAAATAGATTTGTGTGGGGTTTTGTGTTTGTTTGTTTGTTCTTCCATTTCTCTTTTTCTTTATTACTTTAGAACAGAGCCAGACAGTTTTCTTCTGCTTTCAGTCTTTATGCTTCGCTTAGCCACCCAGCTGCTCATTGTAGCTTTATATTAAACAGACAGCTATGAGAGTGACATTGATCTTCTAATCTGACTCACAGCAAGAGAGCGAATAAATGTATTTTCCGGAATGTCAAATTTTTGCTGTATTACTGTGTCCATGAGATCTTGATATATGTAACCGCGGTTTAACAACTAAATATCAAATTCTCTCTTCAGTTTCTTTTCCAGGTTATTTTTTTTTACTGATGTTCCCTGAATATAGGGATTTACTATTTGGCCACGTTACTTACTTATAGTGAAAGCTGTTATACTACAAGCTTTAAACCTCATTGGTGGTAAAGTTATCTCATGACTCTGCAGATGTTTGACAAACTTTAAGTAACTATAGTTCCCATCATCTTGAAATTAATCACCAAAAACCAAAGCATAAGCCCATGAAGCAGATTGTAGAAATCTTACCCTGTAACTTATCCTGCAGTTGTATAAGAGATGTTTTTCACCGAGTTTGGGCTTTCCTTTGCGCTGTGTGACTAGCCTCCGTCACAGTCTGTTGCTCTGTGTCTTGCAATTAAATCAAGCTCATCCTCGTGTACCGTGGGCAATTCAGGGTAAGGATGAAAATCAAACTCATCCCGCTGCTATGCCAACTGCACTCACACATCTAGCCTCAAAACCTGGAACACACTCCTTCAGAGTTCCCCAGTCTGTTAGCATGACAATAGTGCAGTCAAATCTCTCAGCACAAGAAACAAGCAGCCACTAACAAAACCGGGGTTTCATGAGACCTTCAGTTCACTGAGTCGGGTTTCAGTAACATCAAGCTCAGCCCCAGAGTCTCAAAATATCTGTCCTAAAGCCCCAAACTCATCACAAGGAGGCGAAAAGAGGTTTTACTCTGCACCTACTGGCCTAAGATCTTACTGGCTTACTGGCTCTTGGATCTATGATTATGATTCAGAAAGTGACATCACACCAATACTGATACCAATCCCTGTGCTGCTACACTTTATTTCATTTATTCATACATCTAAATTGCTGCCATATTGATGCCATTTTCTCCCCTCGTGTGGCCTCCAGTGGAAGCTAAAGTCACGTTTTTAATTTTCCAAACCAAGAAACATACGTTATCTACAGGTATTTGTTGATGGGAGCATGATAGCCACAGCTTTTTTTTTCTTCATACAAGTAGAACATGAATATTGGGTTGTTGTAAGATCTGTATGCAAATCAAGTAAATATTAATTTTGGCTCATAATTTAGTTTCCACAAAAACGACTCCCTTGGCATATCTAAAGTGAACATTTGTTACAGAGTATACTTGCTTTGTTAGTGTAAGTTGCAGGATCCATCTGGCAGTGCTGGAGGAATTAGTCACAGACAGAAGAACTGAGGATCAGTGGAGAGGATGTAGGCAACCTGAAGAGCTCACTGAAGCAATAGTTTGACATTTTGGGACATTTTTGAAAGCTGCTGATGTTTCCATATATGCAAGTATAATGACAGATCAGATTAACTGAGTGGAACTGAAATGCAGTTTTGTTTTTTGTTTGTTTGTTCTCTTGCCAAATGTTATAACTGTGGGGAAAATATGGAACTATAGTGAAAAGCCGATTTTTCTAAACATTGCAAAACCCCAAAGTGGTGCTCCTTTTAAGAAACAGTCCATCACATTGATCTTTTTTTTAGCATGACTGAAAAAATTGACAGCAAACAACATTGTATAATATTCACCATGTGTTTTACGCACCTGTTCCCACAGCTTTTTTCCTCAATTTATTTATAACTAACTTCTCTATCCGGTCATAGTGATTCTTCATCAAGTTGTGCGACATGCAATGATTTACCAAATACAATTCGAGGAATATTCTTCTAGGACATTATTATGCCAGAATATGATATAAACCAAAGAAATCTGTGCTGTAATGAGAGCTATAAACCTCTTTATCTCCACAACAGTGGCCATAAATCCCAAGAACTTGCTGTTTTTCCATGCAGTTGGGTTTTAAATTTAAAATTAAATGGGGAACGAGCCAATGGGTGGATGAGATGACAGAAACTGCAGACACTTAACTCTTTGGCATAGACATCACTAACAATCTGCCAGATATCAGTAATTAATTACCATGAGCAAGTGGCATGATTTTATCAGTGATGGAAAAAATGGAATTAGAATGGGTTTATCAACTTCTATTAATGCATTGTCAGGAACTTGTAATGGGCTGGTGATTATATTATTAATTTTTATTTGGATGGATCGATGGTGCATTCAGTGGCTTGAAAATGCAAAAAAAAAGATCCCCAAAAAGTGTTAACTAACTATTGACGTAGGATAAAAATCATTCAGCTTGGCTGACAAAATCAATTTTGCTGTCTTTTTCTAAAACTAGCACAGTTGGGTTCTTTGAAAAAATGCTAATGACTTCTCCATTAAAAGCATGAATGTTATTATCTTTATAATTATTTCTTATTCTTGAAACATTAGAGTTGACCTTAACACTTTCCCTTGTTTTTTACTGAAATCCATTAGGTAATTAACATCAATTTTCAGGCACTATTTGGGAAAAGGTACTAATTTATATCAAAATGTCTCTCTAATGTTCCCTTTATTTCTTCTGTTTAGTACCCTGAGAGTTTATAAACAAATAAATTCTTAGAATAATTCAGAAAGGAGGAGAATAATTAACCACCAGGAGATTCAAGATGAATACATAATATTGGCTGATATATACCACTGTAAAACAGAGCAATTTAGAAAAAGGCTTTTGTGTCAGAGATGCAATTTTTAAAAAAAAAAAATCTACTCCACTCTCAAACAAAACCTATACAGTAGCCACATACTATTAATATCTCACATTCATTTTCACATACTGTACATTTTAACCCCTGAAGGAATTTGCAAATGAAAAAACATACGTTTTTCTTTAGTGATGTCAGAAATAGAAATTGCTTTTCAAGCTGTCTTAAGACCTAAACTTGATTTGTTTATCAGTTTCAGTTTATTCTTCTGAGTGCCAAAAACCTTCAACCTCCTATCTGCTGTGATGTGTTTACAAAGCACATAATGCTCCTTTGGATGACTTGTGCTGTATCTCCAGTAATTGTGTATGGGGGGGAACACAAATAGCCCTCTCTGTGCTCTGTGCATCTTCAAACTGAATCTTAAAGCTCAAATCGAGATGGGATGCATATGGCGTGCTTGCATACTTACTACCTTTGAGGTTTAACTTGATAATAGTCATCTATTTCCATCTATAGCAAACCACTGGGGTGAGAAAGCTCCCCCATACTGACATCTGCTGCAGTTATCACTCACGCAAAAGCATGAAAAACTGAATTATTTAGAGGGATATGAGAAATCTTCTCATGGATTCATTTTATTGTGTTAGCCATCGACGGTCAGCAATCTGTGGCAAAAGTCTGTAAATATATGAGCCATTCCGGTTTTATGAGTCAGATTTATTCTCCGATAGGGCGACTTTCATCAAAATGTCAATGTCAAGAGACCCTGACAGTGCCAAGTATTCAGTGGGATTTATTGTTCTGTAAAGTTTTTCAATGCTTTCTTTTATAACTTGAGATCATCGCAAACACTTACGTGTCATGACTCATTCTCTGTAAGATGCTATAAGAGAGTAGCTTATCTGAAACAAACTACACAAAACTTGTCAAGTACTCTATACTGGATCTATACTGGATCAATTAAAAATTATTGCAATCTGCTATGATCTCTCTATGCATGAACGTGCCTTCAGAGCATTTATTGTGACTACAGAACACTACCTCACCCTCCCTGAGCTGTATGTACTGGGCATTCTGTCTTGTGGTGGCAATGGGTCACCTTGCAGGTGCAGCAGAGGTATTAAGAGATTAGGGGCAGCAGCTCACCCTGTGGAAGGTTTGGGTCTGCAGTGTGTAGCTGCCTGCCTGGACCATAATTGGCTCTGGTGGCAGTGAGTGCCCTGCCGTTACTGAGCTGAGTGGTGGTCATGGGTCAGCCCCTAACAGCTCCTTGCTGTCATCCTTCCTGTCAGCCTGAAGGTCAGTGCCGTAGGCCAGCATGGCAGGAAGACCGGGTCTCAGCCACTTACCACGACGCGTGGACAGGTGTACCGCAGCGAGACAGAAAGGTTCAAGGTGGAGGAGAAAAGCCGTAGGAATGAAGTTGAAAAGTTTATGTTTATGGTCGTACGCTGCTTCGAACCTCGCCAACCATCTAAGTTGTTCAAGTCCACAACTCCTGTCTAGCCTGACCGATGTGTTTTTAGGTTAGTATTGCAAAGCTATTACTGCCAACTAACTTTATGGATCTGAGAGCTGAGAGGGAGATCTCACTATGAACCGAGCTGCAGCACACTGATGGATGTGGACAGAAATGAGAACCAGGAGACTTAACAATTAAAACACAGAGAGAAAAATGTGACTAAATCCATGATAGAGCTTGAGCCTGGGGCTAGAACAGAAGAAGGAGAAGAGGGAGAAAAAAGAAAACTCAGATCAGATGATTCACAGTTTTCTGTGCAAGAGACCTCTGTGTAATAACACAGAAACAGAACTTGGAGGAACAAAACAGAGAGAAAGTGAGAAACAGCGCTTTGGGGTGGAAAAGCTTTCCCAAAAGGACAGCACATCACAAAATGCTGCTGAATAAAATTGTGCATCTAATAAGGAAAAGTAATTAAATTTTCCTCTAAGACTTCTTGTGTCACAGACAAAATTCATCCTGCTGTTCTCTACTCCAGAAAGAGGTGCGCAGTGAAGCTAGAAGGGTTGAATAAGATCTAGTTTTTTCGTTTTGTCTTTTTTGTTTAAGATGAGGCCTTTTCAAACTGTGTTGATTAAAACAGTGTATCAATATGCTGTGCTGGCATTCCTCGCATCTTTACAACATTGTTGATTTGGAAGCAAAGGCGAACATAGCTGTTACAAATTAGATTTTTTTTTCCTTCTATATCACACCTTTGCATTTAACTTTCTGTGCCAAAAGTTAATATGCTGCCGGTCCCTTCATTTCACTTTGATTTGTTCAGAAAGCTCTTCTCACATTTGCACAGCTAATACCAAAGAAACTGTGTTTTCATTCAAGCAAGACTTAATTATAGAAAAGCATCAACATTTTCACTGGATGAAGACATTTATTGAAAATTTGGAATGAATAAGGTCACTAACAATGGAAATGTTTGCAAAGTGAGAATAACAGATCTTTATGTGTATCAAAACATAAATCAAGAAAACATTTCAAATAAAGGCAAATAGCACACGAAGAAGAAGAACAAGTAAAACCTAAATACAAACAGCTGGTCAGTACCAAACATTACTGGTACCAATGAAGGCAAGCCGCAAATTCTACCATTTTTTTATTATTCTTCTTTTCAAAGGATTAGTGTTCAGCTTGCTTTGAGATGAGAAGATTAATGCCATTTTCAAACTGGATTGGTTGTCGTGGGCCAGTTGAATGGCCCCCAAGGTCTCCCGATCTGACCCCCCTTAGACTTTTATCTTTGGGGTCATCTGAAGGCAATTGTCTATGGTGTGAAGATACGAGATGTGCAGCACCTGAAACTACGGATACTGGATGCCCGTGCTGGTATTTCTCGGTGTTGCTATCAGTGTGTGAAGAGTGGGAGAAGAGGGTTGCATTGACAATCCAACACAATGGGCAGCCCATTGAACACATTTTATAAGTGGTTATAAACTTGTAAATAACTCATGAAAGAATAAAGTTACGTTGAAACCAAGAACACCATTGTTTTTCTTGTGACATTACCAATAAGTTTGATGTGTCACATGGCCCTCTTCCTATTGAAAAAACAAAAGTTGTATCCAAGATGGCCGACTTCTAAATGGCCACCATGGTCACCACCCATCTTGAGGAGTTTGCCCCCTCACATATACTAATGTGCCACAAACAGGACTTTAATATCACCAACCATTCCCATGTTATTGTGGTGTATCCATATAAATGGCCCACCCTGTAGATCCACATCATGGAGCTGACAAATCTGTAGCAACTGTGTGATGCTATCAGTTCAACATGGAGGAAAATCTCTGAGGAATGTTTCCAGCACCTCGTTGAATCTATGCCACAGCTCTGAAGGCAAAAAGGAGTCCAACCCACTATTAGCACATTGTATCTACAGTAATGAAGCGTAACAATGACAGTTGTATCAGATTATTATTCCTAAATGTCTAAATATTTAGCAATTGCTTTGCTTCTGTTTTTTTCTGTATTTTACCTCTGTTAAAATTATGCCTGTTATAGTCATATGGTTCGTTTCCTATCAGTTGTGTACTGTGTTTAGTTTTACTTCCTCTTCGTCAATGTCTCGCCATTGATTAGTTTCAGCTGTGCCTTGTTTTCTCCAGCTGTGTCACATTCCCCTGATTAGCCCTCAGCATGTTTGTGTACATAAAGGCCTGCCCTTGTCTTCATTCTTTGTCTGAGCATCTGCGATCCTCCTCTGTGTTCTTGTGGATTTCGTTTTGGCTTGCTTTTTGAATTTTGTGTTTCATGTACTTTGTAAATGGCATCAATAAACAGCATTGTGGTTTTTTTACTTCCGATACGTGGCAGTTATTTATCCCTGATTCAGTCTGGGGTTTGTTCAGTTCAGATTTTTATTTGCCTGGTGTACTAGAGGAAATTAAAAATGTCCAGATCAGTCCTAATCAATTCACATAACAACTCAGGACATATTTAGATAAATGTTGTGATGGTATCTTCTGACCTGTTTCTGCTGCAACCACAAATATCAGATATCTGCTCACAGCACAGTTGCATATGTTGTGACAAGATCAGACACACACAAGTTACACAATAAAATAAAATAAAATAAAAAAAAAAAAAACTGAAGAGGAAGATTAAAGTAATTATACGTATCATGGTTCTAGCATATCTTTTCTAGTCTCACATTACATATAGCGAGCAATCATCATTTGTGAGTGGCTCCCTATATACAGGACATGTTAATATATGGCACTCAGCTCAGAGATAACTTAGTTCTTACACCCACACCAGCCAAAGTGCAGTATGAGCTCTTTTTACTGCCTCGCACACACGCAGACCTGCACGCCAGACAAACTCAGATATATGCATACGTACACACATGTGAGTGTGATTTGTGCTGAAACTCTTCATTGTTCTGTGCATATATCTGCATTCGTACTGAGTGATAACAATTTGGAAATGCTGGAAAACAATTTTGCAGATTCATAGACATGAATGGAACCAGTCCTTAAAAGTATGGATGTTAGAGAATCTTTACAAGGCTTTTTGTTCTCCTTGTATCATAAAATCTCAGCTAACAGGCCTCTCCTTCATGATCTACTTCTCGACAGCCACTTAACCTGTAGAATAATGATGCCGGTTTCCCAACTCTCGCTTTCCATCTCGCAAGTTTCAAAGTTTTCCAAATGCTGTCAAGTACATAGGCGTCTATCACATCCCCCCATCAACAGTTTAGGTACTGAATTAAACATTAACCTGTTAAAGCTGCCTGTTTTTCACATAATATAAATTATCGTAATTGGAGATGACATCCTGTGTGCTCTTAACCCCAGCTGCACATAAACAACCTGTTTCACTTTAAGGTTTATACCCTGCCATAAAATCCATACTACCTCTGTAACTTTTGGGGGAAATAAACAAGCTGAAATAAACAATATGTGTTTACGACTTCACCGTGAACATGCAAATGTGAGATTTGACCTGAGAAGCTAACAACCCACCTTAAACCCAAGAGCAACTAAATAAAATGTGAATGTACCTAAATGCTAGGCTATGTGTGTCTGTTTCACGGCTAGACAAGAGACAAATAATGCATATTTTAGGATATTGTTATCTAAATTATGAAAGAGCAAAGTAAAATATTTGGTGTGTTACTTACAAAAACAGGGATTTGTTGGCAGAAGGTCAGAGTAAGACCACAGTAAAAGAATTGTTTCTTACACCAGCAAGAACTCTATTACACTTTGTCCTTATCGCTAATCAGCTCTGCTTTACTTTTTAAGCACCTCGTGTTGCCCTTCACAAACAGATTGTTTGGTATTATTATCTTTTGTTCTCATGAGCAGCAAAATTTAACTAATGTTTTTGAAACAACTACAAAATTGAGAACTCGCCCTCCAACCCTCTAATCTGCCTACTAAGTGGTTTCATACATTTCAGACCCTAAATCACCTCCTCTAAGAGTTATGATTATACCTGATTTAAACACGCACTGCCCTGCGCTGATCTGATGCACACAGTCAAAAGCCACACTCTCGTCTTATTACCTCTTTCGCTCTCACAGCTCTACTCTTTTGATCAAACTATAATTTGGTCCGTCCATCACTTTGGTCCATGCTGAAATCTCTCAAAAACTATTAAGTGGATTGCCATGAAATTTGCTAGAGACATTCAAGGTCCTTTTGAGGACATATATGCTAGAATAAATTCACTGATAAAAAAAAAGTGTAATTATTCAGTGTAATTATTCTGATAGCTACCTGATATTTTTGCACAAAATGTGACACTCGTAGTTCCCAGACAAAGCACTCCAGTGGTTTTAATAGTCCCCAAACTTTGCCTCTGGCATCAACACATTAATATTTTTTTGCAGATGCGTTATCTCATCCCCCCCCAAAAAAATGCCCACAGCTTGTAAAAGTACTACTTTATACTATGCAAATGGGGAAATAAGCTGATAAAAAACCATTGCTAATTTCTACTACTGATTCCACTACACAGTTTGTGCATATCTGTAAAATGTCAGTGGCTTTGACAGAACAGCAGTATTTGATGCTACGGGAATGAAAAGGTCTGTTGAGACTCCCTGAAAGATAAACCTTTTTCCAGGAGATTTCATGTTAGCATTCTTTCACACACAGTTAGGCATTCTGGGGTGATGACATGTCTCCCATTGTGCTGGAGGTGCAGGCAAATAGGCAATTGTCATTGAGTCTGCAGGATCAACTGTGTACCACTATTGAAATTTGATTCAATGCCGGTTCATATTTATAGTTAAATGGTTCAGTGGAATGACCTACAAGAACTATCATGTTATAAATAATGAATACAGGATTCATATTTTAAATTCATGAGCCATGAAAAAGGGGCTTAAGAGAAGACCACTCTGTGCAAAGGCTTGTTCTACAAAAGTCGTAGGCACCACAGTGGCTGCAAATGACACTTTTGGGAAACAGAATCCAGACTAGAGAAAATTTCAACATACTTTTTAATGTGTATATGATCGGCTGCCAGATACTGTCATATACAACTGTAGACAAGTCTTTTGGTAGCAATTACTTCAGCTTTGTGTCAGCCTTTCATGGCTTAGAAATCTGAAAAGCTGGTTTTTGGCGCTCCTGTCTTCATTTTTCATGATATCGTGTTTCTTGTTATTACATCACTTCACCATTTACTGTATGCACCAGGTTACGAAAAACTGATATACAGTTATTTTTGCAATCTCAATCGCAACGGCCATCACACTGCACCTCCAACATAATGGTGGACTTTGCTGTGTAATAGAGCTTCATAAAGCCTTTATAGACTAGTTACTTTTCTTGCATCAACACCTAAGTTAAGCCACCAACAAACACTGGTGTCCTTCATTATTTTCATGAATAACTATCTATATAAAGACTGTAGAGGCTAACACTGCCTGCAGGTATAACTGACACTTTGGTCTTTTCTCAGTCCTTAAGAAGACCTCTTCACAGGAAGAAGTGAGACAGGTAATTCAAAACTACATGTGCTTGAAAGAGACTGAGATATCACCTAGCTCAGTACCCCCTAGTGAGGGTGAATTCATTAGCTAACAGATCAGTGTATTACTCTGCAGAATACCAAGTCGAAAGTGCGTAAGTCATGAGTTTGTTTTTTCATTTAACATTATCCAAATATAACAAGGACGTTCATATGCAATTATACTACATAGCCTGGCACTTGCATATTAATTTTTAAACATAATTTAAAAAAATAAATAGTGAAAGAAAAGTGTGGCAACTGCAAACCTTTTTTTAAAAAAACATTAAGTGGAACTATCCTCCCTCTGGCAAAAATGAATAAAAACATTTTGAGGACAGACCCAGTCTGTACGGGATGGATTGGTTTTACCCATCTTACAGGAATTACCAATGAGCTTTCATCCAACTTCCTGTGGCTTAATCGCATTACCGAAGTTTTCTCACATTTAAAATGGCCAAAAAAGTTCAGAATAGTTAAGTTATTTGCACTTAATTTGTTTTGCTTTAAAGATCTTGGAACATATTTTTCCAGTCAGTTTCTTAATTATGAGTGATGGCGAACATGCAAGGTAACAGATTTTTTCCAAGGTCTTTTTTGTCTGTACCTTTCCTAGTGGCTTGTATTGAACATAGTGAAATGGGAAAAGGCATTTTTGTGAATTAATCAGTGTGTGGATTTGAAATTTTCAAGTCATTATCAAGTCAAACTACTCACAGGTTAATGTATTAGAACTTGTGAAGAAAATATACTGTAACATTTAATAACACACATCTTTTACGACCCCACATTTGGATGTCTGAAAACGACAGCTGAAACTCAAGGAAAGCTCAATCAAAAAGGTATAAATGTTCCCCCTCTGTTGCTGGGCTAAAAGAGGATAAAATGCATTATTAGACAGAACTTAAGAGGCTGCTTGTTTCCAAGGTTATTCTCCTGATCCTATAACCCAGCACTGCGTTTTTCTGACTGGTAGACAACAACAAACAACACTGACATTTATGCACACTATGTTCAGAGTCTGCTTCTTTAATTGTGTTCAGTTATAATGAGAAAGCAATGTAACATTTCCATCAGAGCCCCAGCTCCGATTGTAGGTGGTGTGATTTATTTATTTGTTTTACCTCACCACATTAATAAATCTTGCTGCATCAATAAATCTGATTTATCACAGGCAGATATTTTAGGTGCAATAATTATTTGCATAAGAACAAACCAAAAAAATTGAGAATCCTTTGCAGCTATAAGAGTTACCCAAAACTTTTACCAAAAAAAAGAAAAAATAACAAAGGTTTCGAGGTCTTTAATTAGTTTCGAATACTGGCGTTTTCCAAGTTATCAGGTAGTTGTTGCTTAGCTTTGGTGTCTAAAATGCGCTTTACACAACACGCATTTTGTTCACTTTTCAGCCATTTACAAAACTAATTAAAGTTTCCTGTCCCGCAAAATTTGCTGCAAGTTTCAGACTTTTTTGGTTTGTTCAAGCTGCATGAAGATTGTTACCTTAATTTAAAAGTTTAAGAAACAAACCAGAACTACAGTCGCTAATCTGCATTAAGTTGATTAAACAACACGGCGTTCATTCTTCACACACTTGGATGTTTGGCATACTCGTCGTGTTCTCCGAGCTGCCTTAAAAAAACAGAAGGAAAGGAAAGAGTGAGAGGAACAAGCGTTAGTCTGGACGGGACGAGAGTTTCCAATTTGCATCTATCATCCAGATGAATCTGCTGTTTCTGCAGATTTAACTGATAGCATGCACAAGAACAGGTGCTGGGTTCACTTTTCAACCTCTAATGTAATTTTCCTAATTAGCTAATTCATGGTTTATGCATAACAAGCCAATCTATCCCTATATATTAATGAGAGACCCAAGTTTGATTTTGTTATCGTCTCTCACTGTGTCATAATATGATATTAATGAATGAAAGCTATTAGCCCTGCATTTTAAATCATTGGTTGACAGAGTGAAATGAATGTTTTCCCAAAGAAAATACATTTTCATAACATCATGATCTGAAAATTCGCATTCAGCCTTGCAGCTGCTGAGGAAGAGGATATCTCCTGCCCTCCCCATTTTTTTGTCTTTCATTTCAAGATTATGTTTGGGGTGCATAATTATGACACTCATTAAAAGCTCCTATACCGAAACAGCGTCAAATGGGGGGAAATATTCTTGGCTGCGGTCCAACTCATTAGAATCCCTGATGACGCTTTATGGGATCAGCTTTTTTTTTTTATTAGCAGTCACTATTTACTACGCAGCAGAATGGAAATATTACTGTAATAACTTATAATTATGTGAGTCCAACTGTTAATTTGAGTCGGGAAGGAGAGGCAGATTGAGAAGTGTGGTTTGTTGTGCCAACAGTCACAGAGGTGAATGGGAATTGTGACAGCTCCAGCCTCGTCAACATGGTCATCTGTTATTTTGGCCCAAACATCAGAGTGCTCGCTGTGAATGTAACAATACACATGGCTCACAGCTTGGCTAAAAACACAGCTGAGCAGAGTTTCTCAACTTTGGCGTCAGGGACCTTTATGGGGTTATAGATGGGGTAACAAAAGATTTCTGTGACGCCTATATTTTTAAATAAAAATTAGAGGGGAAAAAAGCTTCTAAACATTTCCTGAAAATCCTGACATCACTACACAAAAAGTTGTAATGCTGCTAAACTCCCTGGAAGACTGGAGGCTGAAAAATGTGATAATGGTCCATAAAAGCTGTTGAAACCCGCTAATGGGAGTCATGATTTCAGTACTATCAAGAAGTATAAGCTCTGGTCCAAAACCTCAAATCAGCAGTTTGGCAAAGGCATATAGTAAAAAGGCTGTAATTGTAGTTTTAATAGGCAACTACTGAAGCTGTACTTTATATGGCCTGTCTTCTCAGTTTATCCCATTCTGTGAAATTTGATCATAATTAGTGTATTAGCTATGTTTTAAACAAAACATATGTTTACAATTATGATGATGCTGACCTTTGAGTATGCTTCCTAAGACCAAGTGAGCATTTGTCCAAAACAAGTTCCCCAGAGGTTCCTGTTAAATGTATTAAAAACTTTACTTTTATTTTGTTGAGCCTCATTAAGAAAGGTTTGTGTGTATGCACATCCAGCAACTTAAGCAACTACACTTTACTTAGATGGTTTGGGATGTTATTATATGTGCTGTTTTAATGTGATAAGTATTTTTATATTTTTAATTCCTTAAATCCTGAGGACGGCGAGTTGGACCGACACATCGTGAATCAATAAAACATTGCAGGTAAAACAGTGTGTAGAGGTTATAATTCTTTTTTTCCTTTTCTGATGCACCTGTCATTTATTCAGGTGTGCAGAGACTTTGAACAAGTTGTTAAATATCACTGTTATCATTAGAACCACTTGTTGTGACACCCCCAGCTTGCAGCATACAATGCAACCTTTGTAACACTAAAAACACAGAAATAGTCCTGAAGTTACCTCCCTCATCCTCCAATCCTCCTTCAAAGTGCAGGCTGCAGGGGGCACAGTATGTTTATTGTTTGCAATTAAGTTTGTTTTGTTCACAATGTTGTGATTATAACTATGATATTGAAGAGCCAGGATGTGCGCCACAGGCACAGGGAGAGCAAACAGAGCTTTCGGAAGGTGAAAACAGCAGAAATACCAGGGATAAAAGAGAGGTGCCGCCCGGACTGTGACAAACACTTTTTTATGGTTCAAGCACCTCAAAGGATTGTGTCTAAGGAATAGTTTAACATTTGAGAAAAAAACCTTATTTGCTTGGTTAGATGAAAAAAACGAGCCATGCTTTTAGTTTGATAAAGTGGCTCAAAGCAGAGGAAGCGGCTAGCCTGAATTTGCCTGAAAAACCCACTTTTTAACACATTTAATCTTGCTTGTTAATTCCATACAAACACTGACATCCAAACAGAACAAGTTGAGGTTTTATGGGGGATTATGTTCCAGATGATTTCTTGCAGCTTCACATTTAGAGTCCTGAAACAAGTGTTGTATTTCTAATCTAACACTCAGTCAGAAAGAAAATAAGCTTATTCCCCCACATATCAATCCCTTCCTGCGGTAGCAATTATGCCTATTTTTGCACACAAAAACATCTATATATCTATATAATTCTTAATAGCTTGTTTTGTTGTTGTGAATTGTTCATAAACTGAAATCACTTCCTGCCATTATGATTCATCAGTCACATTAAAACTTTGTGGATTTCCATCTTTGTGGAAAAACTCACTGAAACCCAAATTTGTATGAAGCAGACTTAATAAAAAAAAAAAAAAACAACAACTGTGGATTCAGGTGAAACCTGTTTTAATTAAAAAGCTTTGTTGCCTGATGTATCTTCAGCTTTTTGCCAATTTTTATTGACAGCATTTCCTGACTTGGGAAAAAAAGTATTACTATTAAAAGGATCTATTTTGTCCATAGATTTTCATAATTGTTTATCAAGGTCATGGTTTCATAATTGAAATCGTGTATTTCAAAGGAAATAATCAAACAGAATAATAATAATACCTTTCCACATGAATAGCCAGAGATAACTGTTTTGACAAAAGGTAATTTAAATATAAGGTCCTCTGCTGCAATTCTAAGGAAAGACTACGAAGAGATTAACACACCTCCACCTCTGTGTGACATATTACCAATTTCGATCATGTCTCTTTAAAGCAACACAGACTGAAGGTCGCTTTCCACATAAGTATCATTTAATCTTAGCAGACAAAAGAGGAAGGCTGCGTCTCGATTGTGTGCAGGTGCCTGCAGGCCTGAAGTATTGTGCCATCTTGATTATCCACCCGATGCTTAAATATTCTCTCCTCTTGTGCAGGCAAATTAAATCCACTGCAGGTGAACTCTATCTCACTACTAATTAAGAGTGTTTGTCCATGTGTGATATTGTTTCTCATTTCATACCCCCCAATCTGCTCTGAACAGCAAGGAGACTCAGAAATGTTTGTTTTCCTTTTGTGTGTGTCTGCTTTTTCACTTAGATTTGTGTGTGGTTTCTCAAAGTGTTTGTGCACACACACAACACGTTTAAATCATCTTAATAAACAATGGACATATTTTTCCCTGCAATTCTTTTTCCCCTGCATATCCTTTCATACAATTCTTAGAGCTTTTATTTTGTTGCACTTACAAAATAAAGCAGCCTTAAATGTCCGTTCTGTTCTGTGTCCACTGTGAATTCTCTCTGGTTTCTTTTGTTACTTGCACAACTGCTTAGAGGTCAAAGATCCATGACATGGGATCTTTTGCAGTGTCCTTACTTGCAGGGACAAGTTTCAACAAAAGCAAACAGAACTCATAATCTACACCAGATCTCTGCTGGTTTCATTTAAAATGTGTTTGTGCCCCTGTCTAGGACTGTTTTCTTTTATCTGTGCAACACTGTCAAAATTAGGAACATCCTGTCTCTGAGTTAAATGAGTTCATGCGTTTGTTACTTCAAATCTAGACTATTCTAATTCCTTATTATCCCGTTGTCCTAAAAGCCCCCTGGAAAAAACCTTAGTTGATCCAGCTTTCCTCACCAAGAGTACTAACAAGCACTAGAAAGAGAGATCACATCTCTCCCATATTAGCTACTTTTTTCATCAGCTCCTTGTTAAATCCAGACTTGAATATGAAATCCTTCGTCTCTCATACAAGTCCAGAATTATCCATCATATCTAAAAACCCAGGAGTTCCATTTTATCCCAACAGAGCACTGCACAGCCAGCGCAGGCTTACTTGTGGTTTCTTATTATTTTTTATTTTATTAGTCCTTTATTTATCCAGGTAAAAAATCTCATTGAGATTAAAAATCTCATTTTCAAGAGAGACCTGGCATCATGGCAGATTTTACAAAAGTAAAAGTAAAGTTGTAGGCAGAGGCTTCAGTTTTTTGTGGAATAGCTCCCAGTTTGGGTTTAGGATACAGACAGTCTCTCTGTTTCTAATATTAGGTGTAAAACCTTTCTTTTAAATAACGCTTAGATTCAGGGCTGGATCAAGTGACCCTGAACCATCCCTTAGTGATGCCGCTATAGGTGTTGTTCCACTTCCCTTTCACTGCTCCTTTGTTCTCCTTTTTATATTTCTATTTCATAATTCCCTTAATTTGAGCTCACCAACTAGACAACAGTTGGCTGAGCCCAGTTCTTGCCTGCCAGAAGTTTCTTTTTGTTAAAAGGGAGTTCTTCCTCCCAACCATCACCAAGTGCTATTCATACAGGATTTGATTTGAGTTTTCTCATTAATATTGTGTTTTTAGCAGGCTGTTGTGAACTGGTGCTATGTGAATAAAATTGAACTGAATTCACTTGAATTGTTGTAAATAAATAAAATTATAAATAATATAAAAACATATCGAACAAAGCCTGAAAAGCATTTGTTGTCATCAGTCTGTGTGTTTACCCAGAATCAACTAAAACACATTACATGTAAGGTAATGGCTAAGTAATGCCAATCTGATTTTTTCTTTGGCTACAGATGAAAAATAGTTTTACCATCAGTTGTCTCTGGAAAACACACACGCATGCACACACACACAAACACACACAGAATTCATATCAGTAGACAGGGAGAAATGCACAAGCAAATTCTTTTGTCTCCCTGGTGATGTGATTTTGAGCATTGGTTGATAGACTGTGCAGAGATGAGGATTGGCAGCATCTCAAGATGTCTTTGAGGTTTCTCTCACAGCCATGCTTTATGGTTAAGCAGCCAGCAAATTGGGAAAGTGGCTTTATCTAATTAGAAAATACATTCCTTTAGTAACAGTCCCCCAGGCAGAATCATCATTATTTAAGCTGGCTAGCCTTGAGAGAGGCACAAACGGCATTCAGATACATATCTAATGCTCACCATGGAAATGACTATGTGCAGTGGATATGCTCATGGTACAATCATTACATTTTTCATTCTTTTGTCTTTTTCCCTCTAAATATAATTCTCTCTTTCTCTATCACAGTTCTTAGTCTCCCAAATCTCTACTGTGTATTAAAAGGCTAAGAAATAATTATCTTAGTGCCTTTTCATTAGACAGTTTTCATGCTGTGGTGAAAATCATCTTGCAGATTGTCTCAGTGTGCTGTTACTCCACATTAATGTATTATGATTGGTGCAGTGGGTGCAGCAATCACAAGAGGAAATTGGTCTAAAATCCTTTAGGCTGTGCAGCCAAACATATACCGGTATAATAGACGTGATATCTTGAACTGTAATTATGTGATATTTTCCACAACATATTGGTATCAAATGGTCAGCGCAACACAAAAGCAGTAGACTTTAATGTAGGCCATGGATGCCAAAGGCACGGAGGGATTAAAAGGAAACCTAATGTACAGATGCTAGCTCAGACTGCTCAGACTGCAGGCTATGCCGCAACAACTTAACTAAACAACATGATACCCACCATAATGAGCTTTCACCATCCATGTACAATGCACATGGGTGTACTTTCACTACATTTTGTGATTTTGGTCTGTGTGTGCGTGTGTGTGTAACACTCACTTTGAAGCTTTTGTTTGTACAGTGAACAGTCTCTGAGTATCTTAGGCTACTATGAGCCCTTCTTTTGCCCAGCACTGTTAATGAGGCCTCTGGGAATGGACATGGAGGTGTGTGTCAACACATAAAGCCTTTAAAGTTTTACACATCTGCGTGCGCGCGTGTGTGTGTGTGTGTGTGTGTGTGTGTGTGTGTGTGTGTGAGAGAGAGAGAGAGAGAGAGAGAGAGAGCATGTGAGGGAGAGAAATCACAAATCACAAGCTCATTTTATTTATACTTTTGGATTAGTGCCCCTCTAGAACTGGTGTAATTTTCAGCAGTCACATCTGCAGTTTGATTTCTTCATGTTGTGCAATCATATATAAATATGCCTGGATTTGTTCTCACCTCTTTCTTTCATATGCTTTAAATATGTTTTTAGAACGATTGAAGTCTATAGTCAGAGCCCCCTGAGGCTGTAGACCTCATTACACACCATGAAACAAAACATTTATAGATAGATTAAACACAAAGAAACTAAAATATGCCTGTATTCCTATTGGGGATACAGGCATATTTTAGTTGTTGGTTATTTTCCTGGCAAAATCATTAATCAATGGGTCATTCAAGGACGGTTGGAAAATTGTAAATCAAATCGTTTCTGTCTTAAGAGGGTTATTAGCGGTCTCAAACATTGATTCATTGATCAATACTACTAGGATATATAGCAATGATATGTTGGTAGAAAAGTGTAGTTGGATGGTTGCAAAGAGAGGAAAGGTTGTCAGAACTAAGGCACTAACAGAAGGCAACATTGCAGACACTAAGGATAGCTGCCATTACCTTGGAATCCCACAGGCAAATGAGAACCATGAAGCTGCAACCACCAAATACCTGCAGAGGGTTAGGCAAGTCCTGACTCTGGTAGAGGACCCAAACTTGAAGGATAAAGGCCACCAACAGGTGGACTAAAGGCTGGATAATTAAGTGATAGTAAAAGGAAATAACCTGAGGAAGATTTTGCCAATAACAGGTTAAGTAGCAACAAATCAGTAACATGATTGTGTATGAAAAGAGCATGTTAGAGAGGCCGAGTTTCTCAGAAGTTCAGTTCAGTTTTATCCATCCATCCAGTCTCTTCTGCTTATCCTTATCAGGGTCGCAGGGAGCCCCAGCTACCACAGGGCGAGAGGAGGGGTACACACTGGACAGGTCGACAATCTGATGCAGGGCCAACACAGAGAGACAGATAACCATTCGCATCTTCTGTAACCAGTTGGATGTGAAAGATAAGCAGAGATTCACGAATGTGCAGAAAAATGTATCTATAAATTGCGCAGCGATTTCAGAAAAATCTTCCTCAACATAAAATTGTGAAGATTTTATCTTCATCTGGTTATCTACAGTGCATAAAATCATTAAAAATAAATGGGAATCTTGAGAAATCTCTGTGTGCAAGGGATAAGGCTGGAAATCAATATTGGATTCCTGTGATGTCCAGCCCCTCAGAGGGCACTGAATTAAAAACAGGTATGAATCAATCATGAAAAAATAATCTTTGCATGGACTCAGAAACACTTCCAGAAATCATTGACTACAAGCATTGTGTGAGCCGTCAACAAACACATGATCCAGAAAGCAATCATGGACTGGGCAAAGTGGAAAACTATTCTCTGGTCAACAATCAAATCTTAATTTAAGGTTTAGGTTAAAGGTTAATAAAATGACCTTATTTTTTCCTTTAATATGTGTGTAATGCTTGCATTGGTTTCTACAGCCTGACCAGAAAATTTATAGTCCAAGAAATTTTAAACTCTTTTAACATTTTTAAATTATATTATTATAACATTTTTAAATTTATATTTATTTATAATTATGTGTCATAACAGGTACCACTGTACAGTATATAGATCCTAATACTGTTTATGGCATTATTCTGTTCTGCCTTATCTCTTGTCATTGTGCACTGCAATATGCTATGAGTCATTAATATAATGAAACACAATAGTTGTAGGTATTTTACAGTTCACTTATCATTACAGATGCACTTTTGAAATATGCATTAGCAAACACTGAAGTTTTCCTCCTGAAATAATCCTATTGTTTAAGGTCAGTAACGTTTCAATTTGGATTTGATGCAAATTAAAGTTTAGTATGATGAAAAGTACCGAACATTTCCTTCTATCTGTGTTGGTTTTGCTTTTGATAATGACGAGGGCACCGCTGAGATGAGCAGGTTTTCTAGATATTACTAAGCTTCTTTATAAATAAGTGAAAATATTGGTCTTTTATATATGAGCTTTCAAAGGGGAGGACACAACATGTTTTTACAATTAATACCTTTCCACAACTTGAATAAGTGGAAAGTTAATTAAAAGAAGCGGATTAGTGCATTCACTGAAAAAAATCTCTTTAAGTTTTTGTTGCAAACCCTTCTCTTTATAAAGCATTCATTTGATACATGGACGCATGGCTTTCTGGAATAAAGCAACAACTCTGCTGAGTTCCAGTGAAAGTAGTTCTGATCAGGTAAAGGTCATGTGAAGTATGAGTAGAAGAATTTGGGTCGATGCTCAAGGATGGCAAAACCACTGACAAACAAGAGATGGCCCTACTTAAGGATGAAAAGAGGAAATGGAGAGCAGCGCTACTACATTTAATTGCCATTGTGCAATCCTGGTAGGAATATGGAACTCGGAGTTGACACAAAAAAGCTGTATTATCCCTAAAATTCAAACTTTCTGAAACAGTTAGTGAGGCTCTAAGTATCTATAGAATTCAAAGTGAGTCCTCTCGCCTGAGCTACTTAGACAGACATGTGTTAGCTAAGCAGGCTTATGCCCAAATTGTTCATTGTTTCCTGTTTTGTTTTTAAGGTTTCCTAGAAAAAAACAGAAAGATTGTATGTATCCTTGTTGATTTTTGTTAGGTTTTGTATTGTTGATTGTCATTTATGCTTAGAAATATCTACTTATATATGCTTAGAGTTTTATAATTAGTTTTAGATTGGTAGAGGTTTGATCCTTAATAGTCTGCAAACTTTGTGTGCATTCCAGAGCATGGGAGAGGTCGTACCTTGTCTTATTGTTTTATGGTAGGATAAACGTATCTATATCTGTTTTAGTCTAAGTGCCTTTTGTTTAGATGAACTGCTGGACTTCCAGACCAGCAGGTTTAGGGAAGTCTTTGTGGGGTCACACTCACACACACACACTTACAAAACGCACAGGCAAGGTACTCTTTGTTTGTATGTAGACGTCATATGTTAATGAACCTATGTATATTCATGTAAACTCAATAAAAGAGCAGTGTTATGGGGGAGCGGACGAGAGTCTGATGGAGGTCAAGTGGTGGAACGACACTTGGCTCCAGGCAGGTCTCCCTCATGCATGAGTAACACGAAGAACTTTGCCTACTTGGTGTTCAATGCTTTTGCTGTGTTTTTAAATTGTCTCGTTCCAGCGCTGGGCCTGTGCTAGACAGACCCAACAATTTTCTATGAATTTAAAATGTGCAAGAGTCAAACAGTGTCCATTCTTTGAATTTTTGTAGGTTAGTAATGATGCAAATAGATTTCACACCCTTACGTATGCATGACCATACCGAGATTTTCTGGACGAAGATTTGGGGCAAAACAGTGCACTGTTTATTTGCAGTTGTTGCATCAGAAACTGCTTAATACAATTTTCTGACATAGTTTTCAGAGATATTTGGATACAGAGAAATTAAAAGAACAAACATTGGAAATGTTTGCCTGTCTGGTTGTTCTTGATTGCGTCATTGCTTGGCTGCTTTTGTTCACAGCTGGGATTCTCAGTCCACATCCGTCTTGACCAGCTTTTGCCGTGCTGCTTCACATTTACTTCACATTTAAGTTCATTGTAGGATTTTTTTTATTTATTTTTTATTTTTACTGGTGCAGATGAGACAATCCAAGTAGTTTCTGGTTATTATTGCTCCCTAGATGCGAGTCATCCAAACAACCATAGACCTAGATGAGGCGCAGCTCCTGGCAGGTGTTCTCTTTAAGACTTTTCACTGTGTAAAATTATCTTGCGTGAAACACATACGAGGAAAATCATCCAGTCAAAAATGCTAGTGGATAGAGAATCAGGCCTGCTGTAAAAAGCTGAAGCTGCTCTTTAAAACAACAGCTATAGCTACAGCTCACACATGTTATTAGCTATAAGGCTGTGAAAGACCACAGAAGGTGAATGTGTGCATGTTCTCTCTCTGTGTGTGTCTCTTCTACTTATCAAGCAATTTGAAACAGAGTCTATAGTATATATATATATATATATATATATATATATATAGTCTAAAGATCAGCATGCTGTAGAACAGCCAATTTTTACTGTGAATGATATTTTCCTCACGTTGCCTTCTCAATCTTTTCATTACCATCTGTACAACTGTTGGCTTGTTTTATGGTTTCATCGCTACAGGAGGCATTTTACAGAAGCAGGTCCTTTAGACGTAGCCAGCATCTTTCTCTGACTCCAATGCAGTGAGTCACTGACGTGATGTGCCGCAAAGAAGAAGGAGAGGTGGACACGTGTATCAGTACAGGGAAAATCTGCAGAAAAAGTCAAATCAAATGACAGCGAGAACAAAGTACGAACAAATAAGTGGCCAGCTGGTAAATCATCAGAATTCAAGGAACGAAAGGAGGCAATAAAGAAAGCATCTTTTATTTGTCAACATATGGTGATAGGTAAAAAAAAAAAAAAAGTACAAGAGCACTACCGACAAGATAAATTAAGTAGCAATTAACTATAGCATAACATTCTTCACAATCCACTGCTATTACTGTCAAATTCCATTTAAATTATTATCAAAGTACTGCATACCCTCATTAGTACTGTAAAACTATTATCATTGTCATTATTGTTCTTGTTCTTATATTTCAGTGTATTTGTTGAGAAAATTCTCTCTAGAGTCTAATAGTCCTCTGATTCGTTTTCCCTTATAGTGGCTGTAAACTTTAATAATTTCAGCAAAAAATAGTTTCACTTCCCATCAAACAGCCTCAGTTCCAAGGGAAAGAAATTAGGCCAGTGATGGTTTTGTATCATCTCCCACCCTAGATTCAGCCGTTACAGCAAGCCGGGGCAGCCAACTTAGATCAGTAGACCACCGGCCTAATAAATGCATGCTGCAGTGAAAGCGTACCCAAATGGTACAATTTACTCAATTTACCCACCTCTGCTGCAAATGCAGTTTATGCTTGATGTTTGATGTGTTTCTTAAACATGCAACAAATGACAACTTTATCCTTTTCAAGTCTGTTTGAACTATTGGAAATTTTTCCTTATTGATGTTTCAAACTGTGACTCAGACCTCCCCAAAGAGGCACAGGAGAGTTGACTGGGCTTGTCTGGGGAGGGAGAGATGTTAGACAAAGATGCTGCATGATGTGAGAAGGATCAGAGCAGCAGAAAGTCTAAAGGGCTATAACCTTCCCACTCTTAAGCTCCTGCGGCTGGCTCACCTGGATACATTTCCCTCATCTACCTCAGCTGTACATCAGCCCTGGCTCTGTCCTTCCACTCACTGCCAGCTCATTCAGCTCGCAGTGGTAGATCTGTTCAGGCCAAATTCCTAGGGTTCCTGATTTCTTGTGCTTAATTAGTTTTTCTCTCTGTAACTTAAATCTCCACAGTGACTTCCAGAGCACGCCACTCCTGAGACTCCACCATCCCCACTCTGCCCACTTCCTCTCCAGTGCTTGCAACCCCTCCCCCCCCCTCCAAACCCCTCAACCCCTCAACCCCTCCTCTCCAGAGAGAGCCATCAGCTTACTCAGTGCTCTCTATTCAAGCGGTGATTCCCTCATCAACTTACAACCAGCTTCAATATCTAAGTGTGCAATAAACTCTTATTCTATTCTCAGAGTCTGAGTGTTGCATTTCAGTCCACTAGCTTTTGGTTCTTAAAAAGATTTAGTGGCGCTTCCAGTCTCTCAGGATATTGGTATTCCTCAGCAGATGTCCAATAAATTTGCTTCGAAAACATAGGAGGGGGGGAAAAAAGCCTATAATTCCAGAACTTGCAAAAACATCTCAGTTTGTTTTTGTTTTCAAAGCTGCTCATCTAAGGGAGCGATGAAAATGTTTATAGTTGAAGAACTAACGTTCTTTTGGGTCTGTGTTTGCAACAAAGCCCAAAGACAAAAAGCTCGACAATGAAGTTAAAAGCATCACATAAAATATTTCATTATAAAAGCCTGGAGCCATGAAATGGCAGAGATATGGAAATGGTTGGGAAGGGAAAGTGGACGAGTTGGGTATTTATCTAAATACCTAGAAATGGTATCAGTGGACCTCCTTGTGCTGTGGGACACAATATAAGAGTGCTCTTAGCTCGGGTTTCCATGATGACATATATTACCTAGGCTCAGAGAGCCTGTGTACAATGAGCTATAATTTAATGAAAATGAACTGCGTGAAAGCCTGCTGCCTAGATGGTCGAAAGTCACTGTTTTTTAAATCCAAATTTTCTGAAAATGATTAAAATCATTCTTGTCTTGTCCATAATAGAATTAACATGCAAGGAAAATTAATTATGCAGCACCATGATTGAGTTTTTGCTTTTAATCATGACAATTTCAGGCTTGACGAAGCTTAGATTGGCCAATTTAAGATGAGGTTAATGGGTTCCCATTATGGTTAGATTTCTCATTGCACAGTGAGTGTGCCAGAACAACATCAAGGGCCTCAGTGACCATCTATCTGATACAAAGGCTATTGT
Organism: Perissodus microlepis; assembly: GCF_051167445.1. Taxonomy (NCBI): domain Eukaryota; kingdom Metazoa; phylum Chordata; class Actinopteri; order Cichliformes; family Cichlidae; genus Perissodus; species Perissodus microlepis. The sequence continues at coordinate 24,499,103 of NC_140480.1, forward strand.
GAAGCCAATCGTCATTGTGAGGCACTCTACTTCCTGAAAATTAAAAAAAGAAAAAAGAAAAGAAAAAGGAAAGAAATTATCCAAAACTGTTAAGGTTAATGGTTAACATTTAAGACAGCATGCTGCCTCCCTCTGAGGAATCCTAGTACGTTTAAGTGCAGCCGTTACACTGAAAAACAACATCAGAGCTTTGAATCTTAAATTAATGTCAAGGCTGCATATTGAAAACATCCAAAGCTTGCAGTACAAACCAAATAGGTGTTTACTCTGAAAGTCACTTAAAAAGACTACAACAATAAGATTCAGATATTTCTGAACAGAAACAGCACAGGATGTTATCATTCAGCGCATATGCTGAAGTTTATTTAAATGTTCATATGTCTGCAGAATGCAAACTAATATTTACTGTGTGGTTATATAAATAAGCGCAAGACAGGAAGGAGGGAGGGGAAGGGGGGAAAGGACAGTGAGACAGCTAATGCATCTTCTTCATTTTAAATAAAGATATGCATTCTCCAGTAATTAGCTGTTTTTTGGTGTTCATATGTATTAGTCATTATAAATACTGTGCATTACTTTTATACTAAAGTATATTCAATAACCATTTCTCCAAACCCTTAAGAGTAAGGAAGTTGTTGTGCAGTACACGAACCCTCAAAGTTTGCTTTGTAGAATGGACCCTATAAGTAAAGTAGGAGTACCATAACCCCAAAAATACACCAGCTGTGTGTCCGTGACCTTGCGTCCCACTCATACTGGGAGAGTTCACAAGAAGCGCGTGTAGACTTTTAATTTGAAATTTCAATGCTTGTTTTTAAAAATAATATGCAATTTAAGAAAATTAAGGTATAATTATATTTTTATGTAGCAAAACACAAGCCTGAAAGTTGTATATACAACTCTAAAACGTATCTCTAACTAAGTCTTCAAGTCTAAATTGAGGAATTACTCATAACTAATTCACTAGTAGTTTGACACTTATTAACCTACACAGTTCCCTATTCTTGAGTTGCTTTCTCTTCGCACTTAGTGAATCCATTATAGTGCACAAGTACAGCAATTAACAGCCTCTTTTCTTAAGTGATGGTTACAGCACGAAAAACGAAGTGTATTTACGTGCATAGGTTGCACTGCTACTCAGTGTCAGAACAACTAGAACTTTTTCTTTTATAATGAACCACTTTGGAGATTTTCAAACATTTCAGCTTGTTTCTTTAAGGCAGAGAACAAATGCACTTCCTAAACTTAACAAAGGTTTTTGATTTATAAAAGGGTCGCATACAATTTCAGCTTCTGAAATATGTAGTACTCACAGTTTTAGAGTTGGTGCAAGATGAGTTGTACAATATAAATTCAAAAAACATCTTTATGAGTTATTAAGCACCAATACACCTTTATTTTTTCCAGTTATCAGCTAATGAATGATGCATGTCTTAAAATATTAAAATAGTATTACTCTAATGTGAAGTTACATGATATTAATGCATTCTTAAAATATCAGCTGTTTTGCAAAATAATATTAAGACAACTTATAGTCGTGTTATTATTGTGTTATTGTTGTGTTGTAGTTAATTAAAATGTTGACCTTGTTTTACTGTCATTTTCAGACATGACTTAAGATGAAATAACACGACCAGTCAGTGAGGATAATGAGCAAAAATGCTCAAAACTTTTACAACACAGGTTTGCATCTTAACGCACTAAAATGTGTTTGATTCACTGGGGAGTGAGTCACTATCCACTGATGTAGAGACTGGTTTGGGGCACCCTGGAAATCCCAACAGTACTAATGGCTAGTACCGGCAGTGCTGTTCCTATCATCCCAAGACACTAAAGTGGTTTGAACTGACCAACCAACAGATTTACACATGAAACTGGAACCCTGTCCTCGTGGGGATAATTATTTGATATGATCTAAAATGTTTTCTTGAAAAATTGTGTAGATTCGCTTGTAAATACACCAAATGCCTGCAGTGACACAACATCTTTTACAGTTTAAATGTCTGTGAGTCGGGAAATGCTTTGTGCTGTTTTCAATTTAGTCTCTTCCTGTTGTTTCTATTTTCTGTACTTTAAATGACATCTGCTGACTTTTTGTATCAAATTTAAACAATGTTGTGTTGAAGGGGCTTTGTTCTGTGTACTTTGTTCGCCCTCAGTAATCATAATTTTTGACTAAGTGTCCCTGACTAAACTGTGTAACTTTTGTTGCTATTTTTTTGGTTAACACACACACACACACACACACGGACATAAATACAATAGGGAGACCCTTTATTCATTTATTTTACTAACACTATAATGACAGTCAAATAATTGCTTTTTCAAACTTTCTCCTGATTAGTCAAACAGCCCACACATAAAAAACATCCTCCTACATGGGGTCAACCATGTGGAGGTTACTCCACTCAAGTTATCAGTCTATTCAGTAGTTTAATAAATAATACTTAGCAAATTGAAACTACAATAGCAAAGAGTAAATCATTCAAATCTAGAAACAAATCAGTGCTATTCTTACTTCATCTGTAACTTCAGAACACAAACGTCTACAGCTTGTAGAAAGCAAATTAGTCAGAATTTTACCTTTAACACATTTTTTACTTTTAAGGTCTTTAAACTCTTACTTTCAATTTGACTGAGGTCAGTACTATGAAGAGAGATTAATGAGTTAGTGAGCCATGTTGAGCTTAGAGTCAGAGATTTCTGTATCACAAAGGTGGCTCTTTAACCTGGCTAAATCACCATAGTAACGTATGCTGAGCACATAATCTTGTCCAGAGTTTTGGTTTAATATTGGCTGGAAGCACCACCTGTTCAACAATACTTTTATTTAAAATATGCTTAAATATAAAAATGCTCTGCTTAAAGAGTATATTTTATACGTGCAACCTGTTGAACTTTATCTTACTGACATGTGAAAATGAAACCCAGCTGCAAAGTCACAGCAGCACAAACCGTATGCGTCACATTGTGACTAGAATTTGCATACATTCAGCTGGTGATGCAGAAAATGTGTGAATGTTTTTATGTGTGGTCCTGATCTGACACTAGAATGTTTCTCACTAAGAGCGCCATACAATCAATAAAATTAATTTCACTTTGACTAGTAAGAAGGGATTTCCATGTTTCCTTTATTAGGCTGTGAGAGAGTTTCAGACCTGAACACTCAGAGTAACATCCATCAGGGCTGGTTGGATGGATCTATTCAGCCAGCCAGCCATCCATTTTCTTCCGCTTATTTGATTCAGGGTCACAGGGGGGGTGAGTAACATTCAATGTATCAAAAGTTTCAGAGTTCAAATGTGCAGCTGTCGTGTTAGTAATAAACAGCAGCGCCAGGCACTAAAATAAATATAACTTGAGATAATATTCTTTTCTCCCGCTCATTATGCTTGAGATGATCACAATTTTGCAAGATTAACAATTTTCTGCAGCATTACTCACTTGTTCTATTTGGAAGGAAAAGAGTCAAATGGTCCATTAAATGCCCCCTTCTATGTGAGCATGCCCACAAAAAAAATGCTCCTTAAGCAGAAAGACAGTGAACAACCACCATCTCTGCCTGGGGTTTTAAGTTTTGTTAAGTTAGCTGAACTTAGTTAGCTTAGCTTAGCAAAGAAAGCCTAGTTATGTTGAATTTTCTTCATAGCACATGCCTCAGCTTTCCTATTATTGCTGAGGTCATCAGCTTAGGCTTTTGAATGAGATCCCAGCTGGGTCTAGGCTACTGCTCATATCATAGTTTCATTAAACATAAAAATTTTGCGAGATCTCGCAAAAGTTTTAGCCGCTTTCTTCGGAGGCCGCCAGCTCGAAGCCGACCGGGAGGTCGAGGCACGATGTGCCGGGAAAGCGGTGTTCCTCCCGGCTGTAGTAGGTCTTGACCTCCCGTTAGCTTCGAGATGGTGGGTGTCAGATCTCCGAAAACGTCGGAGCACTTTTGCAAATATGTGATGTCTTGTAAACCGGGCAGGTATCTGACGTTTACACAACTACATTCACGCCTCAAAATATCTTAAAAGTGTATTTTGTGACCCAGAAAGAGTAATATTACAACTAAGTAGCTGCCGCCATTGTTGGAATTCAACTTTTGCGAGATCTCGCAAAAGTCCATCTTAATTTTTTTTTCTCCCATGTCCCCTGAGGGGCTCCGTAGCTTTCACCACATATTTTAATTAACATTTTCTCCTTAATAGTCCATTGAGTTATCACGTGGTTTTGTACCAGTCTGTTTTCACTTCGTTTTGTCAAAGTGTCTGGAATCTCACAGATGCACACAAGGTGTCCTTTGGTGTCGGCACCATGAGACACTTTATGGCGGTAGTGAGAGGGGGCCTTGCTACCAAGTCATTACATATGGGCACTTGTAAAAGGATCCCTTGGCATCAGACCACCAGTGCCAAAGGACACCTTGTGAGTATGTCTTTGACGCAGCATGAGACAACGCAGTATTTAACAGCCTGAGTTTCTGAATAATGACGGTAATTTACAGGTGTTTCATCACCAATTATGTTTTAAGCTGTATCGGTGCTCAAACACCTAATTCTATCAAGTTTAGGCATCTACTGTGCAGTGAATTTCACTGTATAAGGTTGTTTTTAAGCTCCATGCTTAGCTGTCTTTAATTCCCTACTGACATTAAATCGCTTTATGTCTTAATGTCTATTAATGTCTGTTAACTGTGAAATTGAGCGAGCTGCTGGCAGGGGCCAATGCCTTTTCTATGCTTTAATCACCCTGTGTAATCAGCATATTCTTTGAGGAGGACAGGCTCTAAGAAGTGTGGAGAAAGACTGACTGTGAAGAGGAACGTCACGATGGATTGTTCTAGTCAGGGATCGTGTTGATCATCTTGCACTGGGACCTCGTGCTGACGTGTTAAACTACTCAATGTGAGAGACAAATTAGCTCAAGCTAAGAGGCCTCCAGCCACACACCTCTCACCTGTGCAACTAAAACTCAACTGAAAATGTCAGTTTGCCATCTGACTAGGGATCAGAATCAAGAATCGGTGCTTGCAGAAAACCGGTTGCCAGTAGTCCTATTCCTTGGAATTGTTAGTCTGCCTGCCTATTGATCCTGCTTATCAGTTGTTGTACTGGAACTACAATCAGCTGATTTCAGTTTGCATGTCAAAGGAGGAAGCGTAGAGCTTCTAGAGTGTAAACATGGACATTTATTTTTATTGCACAAAAAGACGAGATAAATAGTAAAGTGGAAAACTGCATCCAGGACAGAAAACAGACAACATTGGTTCTTTGCAAGCATCTGCCAAGACAGCATGCTAACGCTAAGCTAGCCAAGATCACAGAGCAAAAGCTGAGTGAGTGCCGACCCCAGCAGCCAGACTCTTAACTACAACAGGTAACATGCAGATGAGCAGTCAGGATCCAGCCTCCCCTTCTACCTGTGCATGTTTCTACTGCAGAATCATTGTGGGAGTCATGTTTCCGTGCTGTTCTTCTTCTTTGCTTTGAATGCCGCCCATCAGCTAACAGTCGTGAGCAGTTTTATGTTAGATGATTTTTTTATTTCTTCTTTTGCAGGAAAATAAAAGAAGGATTTAGATTTTAAAATTAAACTAAAACAATAAGATTATGCATTTTAGTATAGAATTAAAAAAAATCACAAGATTACACAAGATTGGAAATTGAAATGAAATTTATATTCAACAGTGTCATTAAATGTATTTTAGTGATGCTTGAATTTAGATGACAAGTAGATTGTTATCATCACGAATTTCACACTTCCAGCTATTTTTCAGTGTCACAGTTAGTCTAATTGTTTTGAGTTTTCAATCACGATTTACCTAAAACACTTGACATTAACAGGATTTCCATGTTATTTCCCCTCAGAAGATGTTCCTTTTCCCGGCTGTACAAGGATACTTTTTGCTTCTTTTTTAAATGAGGATTCTCTCAATGCAGCTCTTCCCCCACTAAACAGCTGAAATGGGAAATGATAAAACTCTGAAGATAGAAAAAGAGAATTTACGGTTTCAGTTACAAAGGTTGTGACTGGAAAGAGCTCCAGAGAAACCCTCATGTCAGGACACACAAACAAGATAAGAAGAAGTAGGATAGCAGCTAAAAGCTTCATTTCAAGGTTCATTATTGTTGCTTAGACATGAACACGGTATAGCACTTTAAAACTTGTAGGTACAGTCATGGTCTAATTGGCAGTAAAGTATTTTGTTTTTTATTTATCTATTTATTTGCTGGCTTAGACTTTAGGGGTCAGTGAAGCACAAAATTGCTGTGCAAATACATATTATTCACTACATGGCAGATTTATCGTCTCCATAGAAACTCCTCTCCGTTTTCTGCCTTGAAAGCAATTACTAAACAATAAGGTCAAGAGAAAACGGGTAAAATTGTCATGTTTAAATGAAATGACCCCGAGTGAGACTGTGGATGGAAAAGAATGAAACAAAAATTTTGTGTTTACAGGTAAAGAAACAGTTAATTTGTCTCACAAATTATTTGCAAAGACAATCACTATACTCCAGCACACAGAGTCAACAAGTACACCCTGACCTGCACTGACAATTCAGTGCTTTAAACTGAATGGTCAGCTAAGCAATAAGGTAATGGGCAGCCTGCATAACTTAAACTCAGGTGACATTTCAGCTCCACTTGTTTTTCTATTATCGCAGTGCAGTGTGACAGGTGTGCACAATTTATTTCAGATTGAGATTGTCAGCACAGTGACCTGAATGCAATTTTTTTTTTTCAAATAGTAAGGCCTGTTTTACTGGTAATGTTTTTGTTTGTTTTTTAATAGTAAGAAGACAGTGTTGTTATTTCCATCCATTCATCAGCTTATAATTTATAACTGGTAAGTATGGAGCTCTTTTCTGGGACCTCCCCACTCTTCCATAGGCGAATGTTAGAAGGCTACAGAGAACAGTAGTAAGATAGAATAGAATTCAACTTTATTGTCATTGCACATGTCACAAGTACAACGCAACGAAATGCAGTTCCCTACATGCAAGATCCATGTAGGGAACAGAACAGACAGGACACTTACACGAATGAGGAAGACTGCAGGTTGAGGCGGGTTGCAAAATGGCTTGCAGATGAGTTGAAATTCGTGATGACGAGTGGCAGGTAAAAGTAGAGTATTGCCAGGTGGAACAGCAGAATTATCACCTGATGTTGGCTGGCTTTGAAAGCCACTAAATTACCAGATTGCAGCTCAGCTTGACTTCCCTGCCTGCACTAAAGTCATGCTCGATTTTATTTTCTTCAGACCTAAATGGCAGTAGTAACACTACTGATTTCCTTGAATGTTTGCATAGATATTTGTGGTCTCATTGGGATTTACAGATGAAGCCTTTGTGTATTTGGTGATCTAATGACTTTTCTTCAAGCAGTGTGATGAGGTTGTCTTTTGTTTTTCAGTAAAAAGACTTGACTATTAATTGGATTGCTTTGAAATTTGATGCGCACGTTCCCATTTCCCTCAGGATGATGAGCTCTCATTTTCTCCTCCAGCAGCTGTTCAGTGCTTTGGTTTATGACTACATATCTGCAGAACTAATTGCATTCTCATTAGCCTCACCTGTACTTTATGTTTTGAAAGTTTTGATATGCCACCTCACTTGGGCACATTAAGCATAAACAGTACACTTGCTAAGATTAACATGTTAAATATATGATGTTATTGCGATTCCAAAGAAAAAGTTGATTCCATCACTAGAAATCTTAATCATTAGTGAAAGAACACAATACAGTAGTATTGTATTATTTAGTATTTTACATACAAATTTTACATACAAATACTTCATGAGTCAATCACGTGGCACCAAATTAGTGCAATTAGTGTAGACATGGTCATGGAAATCTGCTGAAGATAACCAACCAAGCATCACACTGGGGAAGAAAGATGATTTGCTTCGAGCTGAAAGGAAGGCAACTGTAACTCAAATAACCGTTTATTGCGACTGGCATTTGCAGAAGAGAATCTCTGAAGGCACAAGTTATCGAACATTGAAGCAAATGGGCAACAGTAGCAGAAGACCACACCACATGTCACTCCTGTCAGCTAAGAACAGGAAACTGATGTGACAGTTCCCACAGGTTGACCAAAATTGGACTGAGCTGAGTGGTGGTTATGGGTCAGCTCCAACAGCTCCTTGCTTCCATTCTTTCTCTCAGTGTGAAGGTCAGTGCTGTAGACCAGCATGGCAGGAAGACCGGGTCTATGTTCCTTACCACCAGGTATACCACAGGACCTGTGGATAAGACAAAAGTTCAAGATGGAGGAGAAAAGCAATAGGAATGAACGTTTATGGTACGTTTGTACGCACATTTACACAAAGATTTGACAATATGAATACTAGAAAAACATTGCCTTCTCTAATAAATCTTGATTTGTGCTCCGACATGCAGCACATACTCAAATGGCTTCCACAGTCACCAGGTCTCAGTCTAATAGAGCACCTATGGCATGTGGTGGAACAGGAGATAAGATCTGATAAATCTGCAGTAACTGTGTTTCTATCATGTCAATATGAACTAAAATCTCTGAGGAATTTTTCCAGCATGATGATGAGTTTATGCCACAAAGAATTACAGTGTTTTGAAGGCAAAAGGGTATCCAACCCCCTACCTAATGAAGTGGCTGTTGAGTGTGTATATTGCTGTAATGGAGTGAGTTAGGCTCACACTATTTAAATGTTTACCCAATAAAAGAAGCTCTATCACTGTTCTTTCAATTTTATTTTTTCATTTAATCCTGACAGAAATTTATCATGAAGAGTTTGTATCTAGCCAACATTGCTGTTTCATAGTTTTAATAAATTAGACCGTTTTTGATGTCTTTCAGAAAACTATATCATATTAGCCATCCAGATTAGGGTAGACTTTGACAATGGAACGATACATACTATTAGATTACATTGTTAGGTAAAATTATATAACACTGGTGTTTGTGGTTAGATTCTTCTGAGCGTTGTCTTGCATCACAAGCCAACAACATCTCATTTAAATGCAGAGCAATATTACAAACAGACAGCTAGAGTGCATTTCATTTGGGAAACACAATTTTCAGAAAATCTGCAAACGAAATTTTGAATTAATATGGGTTTGCAGTCAGCACTGTTGCTCTGAATATAATATTTGATAAACAGCTCATGGCTCTCATGTTTCAGTCGCTGTTATTAAACCACTGCAGAAGAAGAGGCTTCGTGAGGGGATACAATTAAAAGAGCATCAGACATATCTTAGACTATGAAAAAACTATTTGGGGAAATGTGATGAAAATATTGCACTTTTATTCGTTTCATTTGTCAATTTTTCATTACTTCACTGAAGCTGGAGTCTTAGTTTATTCAATAAGCCCAGTTTTTAATGCCCTTTGTTGCATAGACATGCCCTATATATATATATATATATATATATATATACATATATATATATATATATATATACATATATATATATATATATATATATATATATATATATATATATATATATAAGTGGGCCAGAGAGATAGAAGGCAGGAGAACAATAAGAGAACAGCACCACCAAGGCTGGAGACGGAGCAATACTGGAAGAGCATATGGGAGAAGGACGCAACCCATAACGGCAATGCTCAGTGGCTAGTGGATCTGAGGGCAGACCACAGCAAACTCCCCGAACAGGGTCCAGTAACCATCACAGTGGCAGATATCCAAGAAAGGGTCTCCAGTATGAAGAGTTGGACAGCACCAGGCCCTGACATGGTCCACGCCTACTGGCTGAAGAAGCTGACTGCACTCCACGAGCGCCTGGCAGCACAAATAAACCAGCTGCTAGTTGACGAGAGACACCCGGAATGGCTAACAGTCCTGATCCTCAAGGACCCCCAGAAGGGACCGGTCCCCTCCAACTACTGACCAATAACCTGCCTCAGCACCACGTGGAAGCTCCTGTCAGGCATCATAGCGGCTAAGATGAATAGGCACATGGGTCAATACTGTGGACAAGAGATATTTTATTTTGTATTCTTATGGTGACAATTTATAATCAGAACTATCATTGATCAATCATTCATCATTGTCGAATCTGTTGATAGAATAATCTCTGAATTATATCTATGGTAATCTGATCACTTTAATTAGTCTATTGTTGTTCTCTATCATTCTTTCTATCTGCTTAAGCTGTTGCAAATGGTATCCATATCATTGTATTCACACCTCTCGAAGCTGTGGGTCCAGTAGGGCCTTCTACATTCACCTACACACATATTCAGGCCTACACCAACATGCACATAGAGAGTCATGGAAAATACGCACGTTCACACCCGCACGTATTAAGAACAGGGAGGTCGTCTCAGGACAGTCTCTCGGTTGGACACACAGTCTCACAAAGTCACACAACATATCACACACTTGTTTGTCTCTAAAGTAGCATCTGATGTCTATATAAGGAGAACTTTTTGAACTGTTATCATTTCCAGTAAGATCTAACTGTGATGTCATCAGGGTAATATAAGGATGGGGAGCGGTCTGCTCGTTGAAGATTGTAAGATTGTTGTTGCAAGTTTCTTCCCACACTCTGCGCAAGTGTGTAAATAAAGATCATTATTTTTGGCACCTACCTGGATTCAGTCTGCTTACTTCTCTTACCCAAATCGAACAAGTTTCCACAATTCTTGGTGCCGAAACCCGGTTGGGGAAGAGAGGAGCGTGCGGCTTGGAGGTGCCAAAGGGACGGAAGGCCAGCAGCTTATCTGAGTGACACGCCAGGCGAAGTAGAAGGTGAGTGCCACCTGTTGATTTTTATCCAAAGGCGCTAAATTGGAAGTTAAAACTAAATTTAATAATATTCACTCAGTATAGGCTTCAGAAACACACGGGATAGTAAATGGGGTGTTGTTTCAGAAAAAAGGGGGAGGGAGAGATGTACTTATGTACGTCAGCGTCAGACTGGATCCATTAGAGACAAGGCACCCGGGATGCACACAGCATGCCATTGGGGTGTCAAAGATTATACAAAAGACAGCACATATAGTGAGAGACCATCCGTTGAAGGTGTTGACCACCCACAGTGTGGTGGCATATGTTAACTCACAAGCCTTCACCATGACACCATTGACACAACAGAGAGTGAGTAAAGTTTTAGACGCTCCCAACTTGACCTTCACACATGAAGGAATCAACATGGCAGATTTAATGGGGTCAGGAGAGCCGCACGACTGTGCAAAGAGAGCTGAAGTCGACGAGAAGATAAGAGAAGACTTGAAAGCGGAACCTGTACTGGGAGCTGAAGATTGGTTCACGGATGGATGCTGCTACAGAGATGAGGAAGGATTGAAAGCAGGCTACGCGGTAGTTTGCAGAAAAGGGGCTGAATTTGAAGTGAAGGAGGCTGAAAGACTTGAAGGGCAGCAGTCAGCCCAAAGAGCAGAAGTAATTGCTCTAAGTCGAGCTCTGAGACTTGCAAAAGGAAAAAGAGTCAACATTTACACGGACTCAGCTTATGCCTTTGGAGCAGCTCACGTGGAGCTGGCCCAATGGAGAAGAGCAGGATTCAGGACAGCAGATAATGCACCAATCTGCCACAAGAAGGAAATGGAGGAACTTGAGCAGGCCTTGGGAGATCCAGAGGAGGTGAGCATCATAAAATGCAAAGGTCACTCCTCAGGGACTGGCATGGTGGCTAGGGGAAATCAGGAAGCTGATCGAGCGGCCAAGGAGGCAGCAGGCTATAAAGCACTACGACAGATGGTGCAAATAACCGTGGAGGAAGAAGTAGGAGTCAACATGCTAGAGGAGGCCAGGAAGGCCCAAGAGGAGGCGGCCCCGGAAGAGAAGGGGGTCTGGAAGAGTCGAGGAGCCTGGGAAGAAGGAGGTCTCTGGCGAGGACCTGACGGACGACCAGTGTTGACGGCCAACCTGGCAAAACAGAAGATTGCCGAAGCGCATGGGCTTGGCCATGTAGGTGTGGCCCAGATGGGAAGACATCTGTGCCATTGGTGGCATCCCTTTTTGAAGGATATGATCAAGGAGAAAGCCAGGACGTGTCTGATCTGTGGGAGGCACAATCCAAAACCAGTAATTAAGCCAGAGGCAGGAAAATTTCCCATCCCAGAGAGACCAGGTGAAGAGATTGTGATCGACTTCACTGACATGATTGATCCAGGGCCAGGAGGAGTTCGATATCTACTGGTAAGTGTAGATGCTCTAACGGGATGGCCCGAAGCGTGGCCAACAAAGAGGGAGGATGCAAAAAGTGTGATTAAGTGTTTAATCAATCATTACATCCCCTGGCATGGTTTTCCTAAGAGAATTAGGTCAGACAATGGGACTAATTTCAAAAACAAAGATTTGGCAGAGGTAGAACAGAAGCTGGGGTTGCAACACAGATTTGGCACTGTATATCATCCCCAGTCGCAGGGGAAAGTAGAAAGAATGAATTTAAACCTGAAAAATAAAATCGCTAAAATTTCTGCTCAGACGGGGCTAAATTGGGTGGCAGCTCTGCCAATTGCATTGATGATAATAAGATGTTGTGTTAATCAATCCACAGGTTTCACACCATATGAGCTGTTGACAGGACGACAGTTTCCAGGTCCTTGGACAACAGTCCCGGCGGAAGAAAGTATAAAAAGTAACAGAAACCATACTGAATGTTGGAAAGAATTAAAAGCTCTTGTGTCTAGTTTCACACAACAGGTTGGAGAGGGGGTGAATGCGGAGGACAGGTCCGTACCTGACGCCAAGGCGGTGTGGCTGAAGGTCATTAAGAGAAAGTGGAGAGATCCAAGGTGGACGGGGCCATTCAAGGTGACGGCTCGCACTACCAGTGCGGTTCGGCTGAAGGGAAAGGGTGAGACCTGGTTCCATTGGTCTCAATGTGCCGTGGCCGATGAGAGCTTACTCGAGATAAGCTCCACCCCAAGTAACACAGGGGGGAACATAGAGGCAGAATAATCCTCTCCCCCTGTGCCGCGGTTCTCCCCAGCAGTCTACCTGGGGAGACGAAGAAAGAAGAGGAGCGTCACATGCCAAGCATTAATTCATTTCAGGCTCCTAATAGGCTAGGGCTCTAGTCTAAAGTATTTCATAGTTTAAAGGAGTCGTAATAGTTTTGTACGATAATCGCATACTTTTATACTCATAACGTTATACTCTTATCACGAAGTTTAAAGTAAAAGTAAAAAGAGCCTGGGAACAGTGATCATGAAATTGTGGGAAAATTGGAAAATAACGGGGATGTTGGGGTTAATAAGTGTTATAATGTGTTTGTTTGTTTATTGGCAGACAGGTGAATTGCCCAGACGCAGAGGTCTATCCACTCCAGAGTCCAAACCGATCGAGTCGTCGAGGAAATTCAAGCGCGAGGTTGGCTCAGGTGGGAACAATTAGGTCCGACGTCTTTAATGGGAGTCCAAAATCGAATGGCTCTGGACATGTTGTTGGCTGAGAAAGGTGGAGTATGTGCAATGTTTGGTGACATGTGCTGCACCTTTATTCCCAACAATACTGCTCCGGACGGAACGGTCACTCGGGCGCTTGAGAATCTGAAAACGTTATCTAGAACCATGCATGAGCAATCAGGCGTGAACACGGGGCTGGGAGACTGGATCACGTCTGTCTTTGGGCAATGGAAGGGTGTGTTTATGTCTGCCATGTTTTCTCTTATAGTTTTTCTAGGTATATTGATGATCGGATGTTGTCTCATTCCTCTGGTAAGGCGAGTGTTGGTAAAACTGGTAAGCAGGGCCCTAGACTCTGGTTCAGCTGGTTCAGCTGGTCCGGGGTATATGATGCCATTGCGAGAGGCCGCCTGGACGGAGGAGTGAAACAAATTCTGGTAAAGGTTGGCCGATGGCCAAAGAGGAGGAGTGTGGACAAGAGATATTTTATTTTGTATTCTTATGGTGACAATTTATAATCAGAACTATCATTGATCAATCATTCATCATTGTCGAATCTGTTGATAGAATAATCTCTGAATTATATCTATGGTAATCTGATCACTTTAATTAGTCTATTGTTGTTCTCTATCATTCTTTCTATCTGCTTAAGCTGTTGCAAATGGTATCCATATCATTGTATTCACACCTCTCGAAGCTGTGGGTCCAGTAGGGCCTTCTACATTCACCTACACACATATTCAGGCCTACACCAACATGCACATAGAGAGTCATGGAAAATACGCACGTTCACACCCGCACGTATTAAGAACAGGGAGGTCGTCTCAGGACAGTCTCTCGGTTGGACACACAGTCTCACAAAGTCGCACAACATATCACACACTTGTTTGTCTCTAAAGTAGCATCTGATGTCTATATAAGGAGAACTTTTTGAACTGTTATCATTTCCAGTAAGATCTAACTGTGATGTCATCAGGGTAATATAAGGATGGGGAGCGGTCTGCTCGTTGAAGATTGTAAGATTGTTGTTGCAAGTTTCTTCCCACACTCTGCGCAAGTGTGTAAATAAAGATCACTATTTTTGGCACCTACCTGGATTCAGTCTGCTTACTTCTCTTACCCAAATCGAACAAGTTTCAACAATACATAAGCGAGGCACAGAAAGGGATGGACAAGAATACCAGAGGCGCAAAACACCAGCTACTGGCAGACCAAGCAGTCAGCCAAGACTGCAGGACCAGACTGACCAACCTGTGCACTGCCTGGATTGATTACAAGAAGGCCTATGACTCAATGCCCCACACCTGGATCCTGGAATGCCTAGAACTATATAAGATCAACAGGACCCTGAGAGCCTTCATCAGGAACTCAATGGGTATGTGGTGTACACTAGAGGCCAACTCCAAGCCCATAGCACAAGTCACCATCAAGTGCGGGATCTACCAAGGAGATGCTCTGTCCCCACTGCTGTTCTGCATAGGCCTGAACCCCCTCAGTGAGATCATTAACAAGACTGGCTACGGATACCGACTACGGAATGGAGCAGTTGTCAGCCACCTCCTGTACATGGATGATATCAAGCTGTATGTCAAGAGTGAACGAGACATCGATTCACTGATCCACACTACCAGGATATACAGCAATGACATCGGAATGTCATTCGGGCTGCAGAAGTGTAGTCGGATAATAACAAAGAGAGGGAAGGTAGTCAGAACTGAGGAGATCGAGCTACCAGAAGGCAACATTGCAGACATAGAGGACAGTTACAAGTACCTGGGGATTCCGCAGGGGAATGGGAACCATGAAGAGGCCGCTAGGAAAGCTGCAACCACCAAGTACCTGCAGAGGGTCAGGCAAGTCCTGAGGAGTCAGCTGAACGGTAAGAACAAGATCCGGGCTATCAACACCTACGCCCTGCCCGTGATCAGGTACCCAGCTGGTATAATAAGTTGGCCAAAGGAGGAGATAGAAGCCACTGACATCAAGACAAGAAAGCTCCTTACCATGCATGGAGGGTTTCACCCCAAGTCCAGCACCCTGAGGCTGTACGCTAAGCGGAAGGAAGGGGGCCGGGGACTGGTGAGTGTCAGCACCACAGTCCAGGATGAGACAACAAACATCCAAGAATACATTGGGAAGATGGCCCCAACTGACCGAGTGCTCAGTGAATACCTCAGGCAGCAGAAACCCAAGAAAGAGGAGGGAGACGAGGAACCATCATGGAAGGACAGGGCCCTGCACGGTATGTACCACCGGCAGATAGAGGAGGTGGCTGATACCCAGAAATCCTACCAGTGGCTGGACAAAGCTGGACTGAAAGACAGCACAGAGGCACTAATCATGGCAGCACAAGAACAAGCTCTGAGTACAAGATCCATAGAGGCTGGGGTCTATCACACCAGGCAAGACCCCAGGTGCAGGCTGTGTGAAGATGCTCCAGAGACAATCCAGCACATAACAGCAGGGTGCAAGATGCTAGCAGGCAGGGCATACATGGAACGCCATAACCAAGTGGCCGGCGTAGTATACAGAAACATCTGTGCCGAATATGGCCTGGAAGTTCCGAGGTCAAAATGGGAGATGCCCCCAAGGGTGGTGGAGAATGACCGAGCTAAGATCCTGTGGGACTTCCAGATACAGACGGACAAAATGGTGGTGGCTAACCAACCGGACATAGTGGTGGTAGACAAACAGAAGAAGACGGCCGTAGTGATCGATGTAGCGGTTCCGAATGACAGCAACATCAGAAAGAAGGAACACGAGAAGCTCGAGAAATACCAAGGGCTCAGAGAAGAGCTCGAGAGGATTTGGAGGGTGAAGGTAACGGTGGTCCCCGTGGTAATAGGAGCACTAGGTGTGGTGACTCCCAAGCTAGGCGAGTGGCTCCAGCAGATCCCGGGAACAACATCGGAGATCTCTGTCCAGAAGAGCGCAGTCCTGGGAACAGCTAAGATACTGCGCAGGACCCTCAAGCTCCCAGGCCTCTGGTAGAGGACCCGAGCTTGAAGGATAAACTGCCCGCAGGGGCGTGCTGGATGTATGTATGTGTGTATATATATATATATATATATATATATATATATATATATATATATATATATATATAATGCACATACACTGGTCTACATGCCCATATATAAAATACAACCTGGATCTGTTTGTTTAATTATTTGTTTGTTGCCTGTGGTAGCGCTTTCATAAAGGCACCATTTGTTGTGCTTAATTTCTGTTGTTTCAAATTCGGCACACATGAGGAATAGTAAACAGGATCATTAAAATTATTATTTATCACTGTTATCACTGTTGGCTAATTTGCAGTTTTGATTAGGCATAATTAATTTGTGTCTAAGTTTTTAAAACCTCACTGACTGGAAGTACACTCATAAAGACTTGCAGGTGTTATTTAGAGCAAAGTGTTGTTTTGGCCTTAAACTTAAGGAGCTTTTACATTTGGGAATTTTTCAAGTGGAAAAAAAAATAGCCTGAGGCTCACGGGGTTGACTATGTGACAGATTGAGGAATGAATGAGTTGTGGAACTCTAAACCTTGCAGATTGCAAAAGCAAGCAGAAAACGCAAAAGAGTTAACTCTCAAATTTAGATGAGAGTTAAAACACATGCTGTGAAGCTTAGATGGAGTCTTAGACTTTTAACACAGATGCCCCTTGATGTGGGATATTTTTGTCTGCTTTATGTTTTGCATAACTTCTAACAGATTAGTCGATGTGCCTTCATTTGTCTTGGACTCGGACAAGCAATAAAATGTATATGAATGCCAGTAAACTAGCGAGGGAACCAGAGACAGGCAGACTGTTGGAAAGAAAAAAAAAAGGAAAAGGATAAAATAGTGAATAAGGACTGATGATGAAGACTGGTCAGGGAAATGTATCTGCTCACAAGCCATTCATTTCCAATCCCCCATCCTTCGCATCTGCTCAATCTTCCTCTATTACAGGCCAGGTGTATTCCCCAGTGTGTGCAGCACCGGTGTCATTTCCATTCGACACTTTGCTCTTAGCTTCGGTGCCACTGGAAAATAACAAAACTGGAACCACAGCAGAACTTTCTGTTCCACACACCACAGGCAGAAAATTGCCCTCTTTTCACTCTTCTTGCTCCATTTCATCCAGTTGTAGCAGGGCTGCAGTATATGCTTATTCATTTACTGAGATCCATGCCAGACCGTGTCACTTCTTTTCTGCACATATATACAATTGTGCAATTCCTTCTGAATGCATAAGAAATGTAGAAATAATGAGGGACCGTGGTGTGCATTTCTTTTTAAATGTATGTAAATCAGCTTGTCTCTGTGTGATTGACATCTAATGCAAGCTGTGTTTTTGCTTTGAATGTAAATGATTTGTGGCAGACAAGGATTACAAATTATTCGCTGACTTTATTTAAACGTCTCTAATCCCACTTAATTACGTACTGGCTTCCACACTGACTGCTATCCTCGAGTTGTTTACTTAAGTCTAGTTTATTCAGATATGGCTCCTGCCATCCCATCACACCCCCACAAATAAACCAAGAAACCACCTTCGGAAATACTTTCTCCTGCTATCTCTTTCATGCAAGTGCTACTATTTATGGGCTTTGTCTCTCTCTGACTGGATTTGTGTGCGTGTGTGTATAGTTGTGTGTCTGTGCACGTCATTTTATGCCTGTGTGCGCAGTGAGTCTATATATAAGCCATTATGTAGAGTGCAAATGAGAGAGTATTATAACCTGAGAGTGTCACCTTACTTGGAAATTTTGAAATGTACTGCAGCTTTTTTTTTTAAAGAAAGAGGGAAACATTTACAGAAAACATGTCAACTTCCACTGAGTCCTGCACTGAGTCTGAAAGTAACTTAATTACTACAAATCATTTTGCAAAAGGCCTAAGCTGCATAATTTATCAATATCTCTTTGCTGTTCATGTGACATAAACCTGGAATAGGGGGTTTTATCAAGTTTTAATATAGCCACTATTAGCCACAATAGCTGCTGGCCTGATCAATGGATTGCAAAATAATTCCAATAATTGTAGTTTAAAGTGTATTTGTATTTGTTAGAAAATATATTTGCTCATTTTTTTTACACATTTAAAACATTTGAAGGGGAAAATAATCTCCTCCTGAAATGTCACTGATGAAATGTCTCCAAAACAACCTTTGCACAACAAATGTCTATGATTCATGATCTCTATGGGAGGTCCTTGCTTCTGTCTGGAGCTCCTGACAGTGTCCGGTGTGTAGTAAAAGACAAACTAAAGTAAAGTTTATTTTAGACCACTGTAATCATCAAAACACCAAATTAGTGACTATAGTTATAGTAGAAAAATATATTTCCTCCAGTAGAGTCCACAAACTTGTACAAGTTGCGCTGAAACTGTTCTGGTGTAAGATGGCGATGCAAAAACATTTTTTCCTTTAGCCTGTCCTTAAATACTCTCTAGACTGATCCCGACTTATCTTAGTCAGTACCATAAACCACGGGAACATTATAGTTTCATTCATTCTTTCTAATGCTGCCAATTATACGTGTCAGTCTTTCAAGTTCAAAGTAATTTTCTCCTTTTCACTTTCTCTGTTGTGATTTCACAAATGTTTGATCCTGCACTACAGCATTTCTCTAGCAGGAATTAAAATAGTTTGTGAAGCTGCAAGACACTTGCAAAGTTTTGAGATGCTGTAGGTGACAACTGTGACCCACTGTTCTCCTGACAGTATCACTCAGTAAGGCCTTTTAACCCCCTCTTGAACCCTCCAGAAGCGCCAGTGTACATGTATCATCATCAGTGCTGCCAAGGATAGCATGTTTCATCATCACACTGGCATTCTCTCTACCCTGGGACAGAATTCAAACATGTTGTCCAGACTTTCCATTGTACTCACAAAAAATAAATAAATAAAAACATGTTAAAAATCTATATCTCAAGAAACATCTAAACCTGACTCCTTGTGTACCCCCTCAAATCAAATAACATCCTGCTGCACCAAGCCCAAAGGACCTTAGGACCTTGCTCCAGCTGTGGAACAAATTAACTGACCGCCTGGAGGAGACGTTAGTTCATAATCATTTTAAAAATCTATACATACAGAATCCTTTTGCTAAGAAAATATCAACTTGGGGATAACTGGAGCATCACAATGGTGAAAAAAGGGTGAAAACCATTCACTACTCACGTGTGTAGTAGCATCACATTTTAGCTGACATATAATTGGCAACCAGGAAAAAAAATCAACAAGGCTTCAAAGAAGACAGAGAGAAAGTGACATTTCTGAGAAACCAGAAACCAAAGATTTCCAGAAACACAAACCACCAGGGAGAAAACTGCAGAAAAAAAAAAGGTGCTTTTTGGCTTCAATATTCTTAACAGACGTCACCAAAAATGATGCAGCTATCTGGCAAATTAGAGCTGTGTTGTGGATTCATTATTGTATTACATTTATGTATATTTTTATATTCATCAAATCATTTCCAACCCCCTCATGCTCTATAGATGGTGTGATTATCATGATTAAAGGCCACAACTCCAATTATGACAGAAAGGTGATCAGTCAGATCAACTTTAAATAGATATGTAGTATATGAACCATCAACCTCCACTTAAAATGCATCCTAAGCAGTTTCCAGTCCTGGGCGTTTTTTCCTTGTATTGTTGCAAGTTAGGAATGATAAAATCTTCTGGCTGTGCCTAAATGGCAAAGTTGAGCTGCGGTTGATCAGTCTACCCTTTTGATCTATGTGGAACGTGTGTTAAGCAAAGCGCTTCAGTTCTGCATTTTCATCATGCACTCCATGCTCTGCTGTGCTCCCTGCACTAGAAAAGAAATACCAACAGAGAATATTAACTAAACAAGATCATTTCTAAAATAGTTATGATCTTACTACAGTAAGATCATAACTATCTGAAAAACATCTGAAATTCATGATAAATGATGAAACCTGGATGTCAGTATTTCAGAAAAAGTTCACATCCCAATCTGGGGCTGCATCTGAAGTGCATCACATGTTGTTGCATTACACTTCTGCAAAGCTATTTTTAACTGAAGTGTTGCCACCCTCTGATGATGTACATCTTGCTGCTGGTGAGCTCACCTGGAGCTATGGGGTCTTATCTGCCTCTGCTCCGATTTAAACCCACAAAAGTGAGAGTGCTGCTCAGAAGTGCCTCGGCAAAGCGTGCAGTTTTGAGTTACGGGTAGGTCGGTAATGGAAACTCAGCCTTCAGGTTATATGAGTTTTCTCATCAAACCAGAGAGCATGGTAATATGGTTGGTACAGACAAACCTTGAAGGGTTGTGGTGACTGTGGAGAATCAGGATGTGGGTGCTCAGGTCACTTAAGGTTTGAGATGATGATGTAAGCAGTGAGAGAAAACATTATACTGCGGGATGAAGCCTGGTATTGCTGAGTCCTGAGTGGACGGCTGAAAAAGCAAGTCAGGAGGTGATGTGTTGGATGTTGTGTTTTCGTGTGAATTAGGCGTTGTAGATTTTCCAATTTCCTTTTAGAAGAATGTTGTTTTGAGAAATACTCAGCACGATGTGTTCTGTAAATGCATTCTTTTAAAAATGAAATTCTTACAAAGAGCAGAAATTCAAAACAATCGCATAGCAAGAATATTGTGGAAATGGGCTTGAAGCACATAATGGCAAAAATGCGATAGTACTCAGCAGACTGTTTGTTACTGCAGCACAAGTAAAGTTTCTTAAAAAGGTGGTCATTTCTCGGTCTATGTAAAATATATCTTGAATATCTTTTAAAAGTCTGCATCATTACAGGCCATTTTCTCCTTTAACCAATGACATTCGGTTTAATGTGGCAAAGAGACACTTTGAGTGATCTGAAAAAGGAGTTCAGAGAAAAACGACTGCAGCCTCACCAAGTGTATCAGCCAGCCAAGCGTTGATAGCATTATCAGAACACTCCACAGAGAGCCAAACAGCCAAACTTTTCACATCAATGTGCTGCTTCTGTTGTTTTTGTGTGCAGCTGAGAGACAGAAAGTGTGTATGTGTCTGTGTGGAAGAGCGCGAGAGACAGAGATAGATACTCTATAATGAGTTTCCATAAAGCACTCAGTGTGCTATCATTGTCGTGATTTTATGAATTCATCATAAAAGAGTGAGTAAATGTCACAGTTGAAGGTAATGGAATGGGATGCTGGGTCGAAAATGAAAGGCAGAAGAGTAAGAGAACAAAAGGGGGGGGGGGGGGGCGGGGGAGGAAATTGTGGGGACTCCTGTGATGATTCGGCTGATAACAAAAGCCACGACTGCTGTTGCTCGTGTGTGCTGTCTTTACCCGGGGAGATGTGGGGGAGGGGAGGGGGGTTCACTGGGCGAGAGCTGGCCATGTCTCTAAATAAAACACGACATTGATTTATGAGTGTGAGCCTGCTACGAGTGTAGCAGGACTCTGCAATCACCCGCACAAGTGCGCACACACAAATACACACACGCAAAATCACAGTGCAGTTAAACCACTCAGTACAGTCTTGCACTGTACATCTCAGCAATTCTACTTTGCTTCCAACAGAGCACAGCTTTGGGCACTGCTCTTTTTTTTTCTAAGAAAGGAAAAAGAAACTTTTTAGGTATTATTCATTCCACAGCTACTTTTCTTTGAGACACCATAATGCGCTCTTCAGCCTTCATCATCACAATGAAAAGGACTTCAAAGCGGGGAAATTAATTAATTAATGAAAACCAATCACTGTGCATTTGAGTTTGGAAATGAAAGTCGCTGGCCTGTTTGTGTAAAATGATTGATATGGTGGCGTTTCGGGCCCATCACAATGAAGTTTGAAAACAGAAGTGGCGAGCTACTTCCGTGCCAAGCTGACGGCAAACAAACGCTGAAAAAGCAATAAATTCTCCCTTGAAGTGCCTGTTTGTAAAGTTGTGAATCATTGATGCCGTATTAAAACTACTGCTGTTATCTGGCTGTGCTGCTTAGTGATATGCATTTGTATCATTTATGTGTCCTTTTAAAAAAGCGCACCCAAGGATGACAAGGTTTTACCAATCGAATGTATAATGTGTATAAATAAAAATGAGCAGGAACCACAAGGGTACAGCAAATATAACCAAAAGTTATAAACTGTAAACTTAAAGTTTAGGCTGTAGGTCATGAATGTTCTAAGACAGAAACAATGGTCAAATTGGGCTTCAGAACAGGTTTAAATTAGTTGAAGCAAGAAAACTAAAGAGAAGAATGTTGCACTAAATGTTTGATTGAATCACAAAAAGCTGATGATCAAGCAGTGAAAGTTACATGGTGTCCCATTTACCTCCATGGTAAATAAACAGTTGGCAAGTTAAGCTTTAATCGTGTCATTTTGGTTTTAATTCAAATCCTGTTAATGTCAAGTTCACCTTTGCTCAGCTTTGTCCTGCTGCACTGCACTTGGCATAAAATATTCTGGCATATTTCATTGCAGATATTTATCCCATTACCAGAAAACACTGGCTAAATTAGTATAAATGCCAAAATATAAACACCTTAATTAGAATAAACAGGACCAAACCAATGAAGGGTGGAATAAAACTTTTCATAATCCGATAAGAATAATTGCAAATGATTTAATCTGATTATTTTCTGGAGGTGTTCTTTCTTTGCACGATCTCAATATTGCATCTGCGAGGGTAAATGTCTCCCCTCTTTCTACAGAAACACTGAAATTGTTCTCCGCTGTGAGTTTGTGTTTAATAAAAACTCTCAAGCAATTAAGTGCAACACATTAACGGCAACTGCTGTGCTGAACAACAGATACTCTTCTTCTGGGAGCTGATCAAAAACAAGCAACAGAGAAAAGACGTCCACCTGGGAGGATGAGTTCATGACGTATATTGAACTTTTGCACCTGATGCACACCTGATGGTAAAAGTGTGGCCACATGCAAACTCCAGACCCAGCTGATCCAAACGCTTTAATCTGAATGACTTCAATCTGGATGAAAGGACCAGATGTACAAGTATTTTCAGTATCTTTAGGATACTGTATTAATATAACAATGTACCTTTTTTTTTTTTTATTTAAACATCCTGAACTAATGTAGCACATAACAAGCTGAAACAGCAGAGGTTTGTGCAGTCGTTCCACTCTGTCGGCCTCGCTTGAATGCAGCATCAGGTCCAAATAAACTGGAACAGTTTGCCAGCAGCTGAGGAGTAATCAGGACAATGAGAGGCAGCTGAGTGAAGTCAATCAAGGAAGATTTAGTACCTGTAATGGGATGTAGAGGACTCGGCCATGACAGAAATGACACCTTTTAAGTTTGTTTGAACTTCAGTCTGCTTGTAATGTGCTCAAATGTCATCCTGAAGCGGAACCAATTTAAAGAAAAGCAACTCCTTTTAAGAAGTATTTTTAGATTAATGATGTATGATTACTCTTTGTAATTTCTATACCCAGCAGTACTTTGAAAAGCTCACTCCACGATCCGTTAAATTAACCAAAGACCTTTTAAATTAAGCAAATCAAAGAGCGAGCTAACAATTAATATGGCTCTGAGAATAGCACCAGCTGAGCTGACACAAAATCCCAGGCACGGTAAAGAGAAGTGGACCACTTCAACTTGAAAACTTTTCAGAAGAAAACTGAATGTGGGAGCTTTATTGCCGTGTAATTAGTGGACAATGTACAAGCTTGATAATGACTTGAAGGGTTCCTGTAGTTTCACGAGGATGTGAAGTAAAGATTTTTCAGGGGAAGTATTGTATTTTTTTGTATCTCTTTTGATTCCAGTTTAGGTTTTGTTGTTGAATTCTCAGAGCTTGTCTGCTCACACCTATCAGTAGCACATACATGCTGTTCAGTGCCATTGCACAGTCTGTATTTATGACTTTTTTGATCCTTTGATAAGACACAACAAAAGAAAACACAATCCCAAAACGAATGTAAGGTGTTTGATTCTCCAGCCTTTGTTTAAAAAAGGGTGAAAAAAAGATAGATAGATGTGAGGTAAGAAAATGCAAAATAGTTGAGCTGACAATCAGCGTGAACATTATGGAAAATTAGCTGGTGCTGTAAGAAGGTTGCTCTGTTCTTTTATTGTTCTGAAGCCTGAAACAATAATTGTGCTTTTACTCTTTTTTCCAGCTCCTTGATTTTTATTTTTTATTTTGGTTGAAGGTTGAATCTATGTATCTCCGCTTCCGTGCATTTTAACAAATATTATCTCTCCATGCAACGTTTATCACAATTTATTCATACTTAACAGCAACCGCACTTCTAAAATGGCATCCATTAATGTGTGATATTTCAAAGCCACATCCAACAAAGGCTGCTATTATCCAGCCTTTTTCTCTCTCTTTTCTTTTTTCTCCTTTTTTTTTTTTTTGATGGAAGAACTTTGAGGGATTCGCAGCAGAAAACAATGGGACAGTAGAACGAAAGGTCTACACAGCTGCGGACAGACAAAATGAATAGACCTGGAAAAAGTCACCAGCATCACCTTTGTACCTGAGCCTCCCACTGCCACTTCACTTCAGATAAATCAAAATGCAGTCATTTTCTGTTTCCCAGTTCTAACCACGACTCTATCTACACATTTCACATCATATTTTTCTCTTAAATGAAACATCATCACTTGCAAATTAGCAGATAGTACGGCAGGTATCATAAGAAATCACTTGGTAGCTTTTGTCACGACTGATTCTCAGCGAGAGATATTTCAACTGAAAGATATTTAAAGGAGCTTGAGTTGTTTACCTAACCTCCGCACAAAAACTAGAAACACAGGGTTACGCAAGGTGACGCTAAGCTTGACACCTTTGGTGACATTTGTTTGGTCATAAAATCAGACATTTCTGTTTTATCTTCAAGAACACTTTTAGACAGTAAACAAGTCAGTCCCACGGGCAGCTCTAAGACGTCGACCTTATACGTATGGACAAAAGAAGCTTTAACAAAGAAACTGAGACCTATCATGTGACAAACTCCTTTTTTTTCACAGAAGTGTAGCTGCAAGGTGAACATTTTTACAGAGAAAGTGCTTTTTTTACTCTGATATTCATTTTTGTGGTAAAACAGCAGATGTTAATCAATATTTTTAAAACTTACACTGAACTTTTTTGTAATGATTTTCTACCCATTTTTTTATCCTCTTTCTGTATCCTGTGGGTATCATATAGGGTAGAAGTGGAGTCATGCACATCAAGAAAAGTAAGCATCCACATTATTGCCTCCTGTGATTTTACTCAGCTCCCAATTTTTTTTCTCCTTGTTGACTTTGTATGTCCTGTTTTTAAACCTATGTATTAGTTACATATATCAGTGCTTCATTTCATAACTTGGTTTTCAGTTTTTTAAACTACATTTGCTATGGCAACAAAGTTACAAAGAGAAAGAAACTCTGAAACTGCACAAAAATTCTCTTTCCCTTCAGTTTTTTGGGTTAATCTGTTCTTTGGCAAACTAAGCTTTATTTAGTTAAAACACTTAATGCGCATTTCGTGTGACTCATGTTGAGTGTGAGAACTGCAACACTGGCATCTCTCCTTCTTTCAAGTGATGTAGTTTTGCTATGCATATTTAAATAGTGGAAGCTTGTGAAAGATGTTCTTATACCAGAACCAAAAATGATAAACAGAAGGATCTTGTATGTTTTCAGAATGTGTGCTGCAGCAAGTGTGATTTTTAAAGTTTCATGAGAAAGGCGAGGGTTTAAATCTTCCTGCCTGAATATTGGATCAGACAAGCATAAGTAACAATCACTAAGGGAAAAACAGAAAAATCGTAATGTGTCAAAATCAACAAGTTCATCCTTTTTACATAATCTCTTGGTTGCACCAGTAAACACAATATACCACTTACAGACCATTTCAGCAGGTTCAGTGCATCCTCTGACTCAGGCTACAGCAGAAATCAGTCATTTGAACATGATGCTTATTCACAGCTCTTTGATGCCAACATTGCTCTGTCATGCAAAGTGGTGCCATCCTCCATGAAGTATTCAGAATCTGTTGGTGTACTGTCAAAATCAGGGGAATAAACCTGTGTTTAATCATGCAAAAACTTCTTAAAATGGAAATTAATAGAGGGCCTAAAGGTGGGAGAGAATGCAGAAATATACAAGATGCAATAAAACATGCATAAATCGCCTTTGCCCCTTGGCTCGCAAAATTGAATATGGAAAATGCATTTGCATGTTTTGGGCACTGGCAAAAACTGCAGGCCTGGAAAGATGAGCTGACTGTTCTGTCTTAAAGTGTGGGCAGAGTTTATGTATGAAGATACATATAGTAGTTTTATTATCTGTCTATATGCCACAAACACCACCTCTCACACCACCTCCTCTGTGTTCGTCTCCTTGTCTCCTGTGCACCTACTCGCATTTGAGTGGCGCTCTGAAGGTTCACTGAAGATCACATCTGAAAGCGAAGACACTGGTGCATACACCATCAAGCTGCTGCATGTGTGTGGAGATGTGGCATTTGAAAAAAGATGAGCGTGCATGTTAAAAAAAGACAAGGTGGAGGATGTGGGGGGTGCGGGGGAGGGGCAGCCGAGCGACAAAAGTACGCCAGCGTACCGCACACCAACAAAGTGCCTTGCGCCTGCCTGCTGCCTGGTGTGGGGAAAGGAGATGCGACCTGTCAGTATGAGGGGGCTGGCTGAATGACTTCACATCACCCTTTCAGCTCCAGCAACTTCCCATTTATATTGTAATGCAAATCCACGGCCTGTCCCAGATGGTGCTTTTCCAGCATCGTGGGTGCATAGAAATATGATTATTTATCCCAAGCACTTCTCAAGTCTTTAATGCACCCTCCTCCGTCTGTTTCTATCCCTTCTTTCTTCTGGCAGCAGTTTAAAGTCTGTGCAGTGTAATGTGTCTCTCCCTAATGGCAAAGGAGAAAAAGAATAGATGATAAATTTGCTGAGAATTTGACAAGGGACTACCTAAGAGATTACAGAAAAGCTGGAGAGAAACAAACCTAAGTGCATAGGTCTAAGGAAGGGAATATGAAAAAAAAATCTCAGGTAGATCATTTTCTTGGCTGAGCATTAGGGTGAGAGGCATACGCGGTAATTCTCGTGACTCAAAAGGCTTTTAATCACCACCGCTGAACAAAATATAGCCCACAAGCCCACATCAGTGCTGAACATCATATTGCTGAAAGCACATTCAGAATTTTCCCTGAATCAATTTGCCCATCTCTGCCTGTGTGGCACATGGAGGCAGGCTTAATGTTTCCTGCTTACACCGGCTCATGCTTTGGTTTTGTACCATCAGTAGCATCTACTAAACAACTTATAGATTTCACTGGATTAAACTTTAATGAAGTGTTAAATAAGAAGTAGATTTTTTTTAAAAAAACATTATAATGGATCTATTTTACAGATATTAGATACAGATAAGGACAATGGAAGTGGAAGGCAAATAATATCGACCCATACTCAGAGTTTTGATTATCCTGCTTTTGCAAATATTTTTTTATCCCACCTAAAAGTCAATTTTCAGACTGCTTTGACAGCGCTTTGTAGTCATTCTTGATGGGATCATCTGTGTGAGGTCATGCACAATAGCATAAACAGCATAGCTGTGTGAGGTTAGCACATCCTGAGGGAATGTGTGTGCTGAAATCAACTGTATACTATAAGTCGCTCTGTTATACTGTCAGCATTTCTATACTTTCATCATAACACCTTCAACAGATCTGCCGCCTGCCTCAGAAGCATTTAGGTAGCACTTGACACCTCCTATGCAGAGTAATTAAAATCACGCTCTAGTGTCAGAACAACTCATCCTACCCCCCCTCACCTCATTATACCATATGTTCTGACGAGTATTTGTACCTCTAACATCAGTTGCCTTGACACTAAGTTTGAGTGAAGCGAGGAAAAGCGTCACTCAATTATGAACATTACTTGAAGATGATGGCTAACGACAAAACAAGGTGCCTACAAACGTACAGAAGCATGAATCTCAACTATTTCTGTTTTAAAAAGGAACGAATATAATTTTGTCCGTTTTTGCCGATGGCTTAAAGGGCGGCGCTGTCTGTGGGGGTGTAACACAAAGCCACTGTCTGTATCCATGTATGCCACAAATATATCTGCTTGTGTATGTGTTCCGATTATACCAGAAGTGAGTTATTTTTTTTGAATTGTTCGAGCATAAAAAGGGGCCTAATTCAAAGCAGGGGCAAGTGCTGTGTCTACACATAAAAGACAAAGAACCAGTTTTACATTTTGTCCTCAGGCACTTCATTACCAGCACCATATCACAAAAACACATAATTTGTTCTCATTTCTTCAGTTGAATCTATGAAAAATGCCAATCATGACACAGTTTGACAGTCATAGAGTAGAATTTTTGTATCAACAAGCAGCTGTTAGCTGAAAACTTGGCTTATCTAGGCATGGTGTGCAGTGTGGCCATACGAATGTTTGAGGGGACTGGACAAGCAGCAAAAGACGAATTTGCAGGTCTAAAAATCTATCTACAGTAGATCAATAGTATCTGAAAGCCAAGTCCTTAAGAAATAGGGGGCAAAATCCAGCAAAGACCTAATGCAGGACTTGAGAGGTTGATCCATTTACTGTTCACTGAACCCTCATCACACTTTGTCTCAATGGAAAGCAAATGTGGAGAAAAGGCTAAGGTATGTCAAATTACATAAGAGTATCAATATGCAACACCCTCATTTTTCAGCATGACATATAATGTGGATTTTAAAAAATACACGCATTGTGGAACATTGTCAGTTATGGATTGGCCTCCCCAGACCCTGGACCTCAACGTTATTGAAGTAGTGCTGACAAAGAATGGAACAAAAGACAGCCAACATGCAAAGAAGATCTTTTAATGTCTCAGAGGAAGACTAGAGAATAATTTCTGTAAAGAAATGACATGAAAGCTTCCCTAGGAGAGTTCAAGCTTTGCTGAAGAATAAAGGCGATCATGACTTCCAAGCTTGTTGTCAATAAATGCCAATAAATTAATAAATCACTTTACCAATTTATCATTTTTCAAACAAAATATAAAGAAGTGAGGCATGACTTTGTAACCACAGTACAGCTTACAAAAAAGCACATTTGAGGGGAATTTTAAGCAAAGAGAAACTTTCCCAAACTTCCAAGAGTTTTGCGTTTCAGGTTTGGGGAGTATTTTATTAGTTTTTACTTGGAACTAATCAAATGATGTGTGTTTCTGCACATTACACATGCACTTTATGAATACAGCTTGTTAAACAAGCTTACCTGTTAACTTAGAAGTGCATCCTCTCTGAAAAAAAAAAAAATGGTGGCAGTGGTCAAAATGCTAATGCTGAGACTTCAAATTGCTGGGCTCATATGCGCCAGTCATGCTGACTATGTCTATCCTTTATAAACAGTCTATGCTTTTGGTCTCAAACTTCAAACTTCATCACTTCCTACTGTCAGCTCAGACAGGGTGCAGGCTCCAACATCATATCATAACGTAAAAAAACACAAATCCAAAGCTATTTTCCATTGCACGACAAATCCAGCTTTAGTGAGGATGAACCTCACAAAATGTCTAAATATTACACATAAACCACCTCGGTGTTATTCGCCTGTGGTCTGTTTGTTTATTTTATGGCGAATCATGGAAAGTCATGGTACTTTCATGCTTCTGCACAGAGCACATTATCTGCTCATATCCAATAAATTCACATTTGTTTACATTTCTAGTACTGCGGTTTTCAAATGATTGCTGCTGAAACATCTGAGATGACCCCAACATGACGGAGGGGAAAACTTCAATTTAAAAAAAGAATCCATAGCAAAACAATATCCCGATAAGTAAGGGATATCCACAAACACCATCAACAGTTTTCTTTGTGGTAGATTCGAGCGGGAAGTATCTATAACTGTAACTATACTTTATTTATATGGAAACAACCTCAAATAAGCTTTATGAATAACATATTAGAGCTGCTTCAGCATTTACCATATGAACTATATGAGTGATAACAGCTTGTTATTCACATGCGAGCATACAGTACAGCAAACATGTGGACACTAGAGAGATTTTTATTACACATCTACATGCAGATGGGTAATTTCCATAATATGCATGCCTTTATTTTTGTCAAGTTTTCCAAATAGAGTAAATTAAAGGCAATCTAACTTTGAGCAAATGTAAATGGCTTAATGGAGCTATCCCCTGTAATTGCTCCACTCAGTCAAGCATTCATTAAGTGCTGGGGAGGTTGGCTACCCTGTACTTTTTATAAACAAGTACGACAAATTTTCTCCTTGAGCAACTTTCACTTCAGATTTTCACCAATTTTACTTCTCAGATGTTTTCTAAGAGCCATAGAACGATAATATATGGAAGGATTCATTCTTATAAACAGGTCTTTGAAATGCATATGAAATTTTTTACATGCTTCTTCACTGAATGTCACCATAGATTTTATATACACTGTTTTTACTGCCTGCGGACGACTGTGTTCAGACCAGCCTCATGTTGCGACGTATAGATAATACAGCAATTTTCTTAAGTCATCTTGTGTGTTATTTAAAATATGTAATTAACTTTTCATGTTTATGGTATGTGGAGTATTGACACCCTAATAGCATCCATCCATTTGTGGGTCTGGGTCATGCAGGCAGCAGACAAACTAGGGAAACCTACACCTCCCGCTCCCAGACCACCTACTTGAGTTCATTCAGGGAGGATACTGGAGGTAACATATCCCCAGAATACCCCATCTAGGAGGGCTCCTGACTAGATGCCTGACCCATCTCAACTAGCTCCTTTTGATGTGGATGAGTAGCAGCTTTACTTTGGGCCTTCCTGATTGACCAGCCTCGTCATCCTATCTCTAAGGGAGAGCCCACCCACTCATTGGTGAATTGCCACCTTCTTTAGTGGAGGGGTTTGTTTGCCCTAGTGATTCCAGGAGCTGTGTGGACTTCCAAGGCAAACTGATGAGGGGCCAGATTTTACAGCTTGAGAAATAACAGCATGCTGTTTATATGCAATTTCATGATGTCACTGTTCTGACCCTTTAGGAGACTTAGTGGGAGTTAACAGGAGAAGTAAACATAATAACTAATGCTGGTATGTTGGTAATAGTGTCAGACACATTGTTGTTTTGTCTGTGCAATATGCATTACAAATAAACCTTACTTAATTTACTTTATTTTACTGTCCAGAAAATGTATACCAGCTCATACTGCTAGTTCTCTTAGAGGCGGTTAGGTGGATGTTGCTTTATTGAACTTAGCTGGAACTGGCGTCACACAGATATTCAAACAAGGTTGTGATGCACTTCAGTATGTACCACTCATCCCAGAGAAGCCAAGCTAACGGTCACAATAACCTAATGTCATCAGATGTGTTGTGAATCATTTCATCACTTCTAAAAGCACAAGCAATCAAATCCATTTCGGCCCCTTTTCACATCCCTGAATACAATAAAAACTGCAGAGCAAAACACTGCAGACTGCTCCAACTGAAATTACAAGCTCTCCATCCGATTAGTTCTCTTTTTTAACTTTCTAAAACAATTGCTTGTTTACTGCAAGAGCCAAGATGACAGCATCTTTATTCAATGATCCAGCCATCAGGAAATTATTGTGTTCATCGTGTCTGGCCTCTTGTCATTTCACATCACTCAGCAAACAGTTTACCTGCCCACACAAAGAAAAGCATTTGGCCAAAAGCCTGAATGGTCCCCATAGTTTGATGTCATTCACCATCTGTGCTGAAGGCAGAACCTCACTACAGCCTTATAGTGAAGAGACAATGAAAGAGGTGAACCTGGGAGGTTAATGTATACTAATACCTTACAGTACACCATCAGAAAGGAACATTGGATAAAAAGGACAAAATTAATGGGGCGTTTTTTTCTGTAGGTAGCAATAGACAAGCCTTTTAACCCATAATTAATTTATGGTTAAATTGTTTTGAAAGAAAAAGGGTCTTCAACTTCAGAGCAAGTTACAGAAAACAGTACTTTTATAGCCAGCAACTTTGGATTGTGTCAGCTGATTGATGCTTCTTTTCCACATTACTCAACATTTTCAGCTAATTAATGTTAAAAATGTAAAATGGTAGCTGCATACGTGCAGTCTGGCTTTAACATGCTTTGACAGAGAAAGAATTTTTAATTGTTTCTGCTCTTTATGGCTCCGTATTAGATTCAAATTATGGGGGTGGGGGTGTACTGAGTAATTACAGCCATGTTTATTCACAGTTACATTCTACAGTTTGAATGCAGTTGGAAAAATGAACATAGTCATAATTAAAGTGGAGCTTTTTTTAATAGTTTGCAAAAAAACACTTTAGAGGAAATTCCTGCCTGAAGTCTGAAACCCAGAGAACCCTGAAGGATGTTTTTCTTTCTTTTGTTTTTCAGGCCTTTCATTCAGCTATCTTCAGTTGTTTATTCTGTGGGTTGTCCAACCTTTGACTTTGTCTTTGGAAATTAAAATGCACGCTGAACTGGGTTGAGATTCGGTCCATTACGCAGTAGTCCACTTCTTTACCTTCACAAGGTAAAGGTGAGGTAAGGTGAGTCAGTAAAGAAATCCAAATTAATATTTTAGGTGAACAGAATCCAGCGAACTCTATCCTATCACTACTTTAGAAAAAATTCCCCCACATCATAAGCACTGTGTTCTTCCCGTAGGCCATTTGGCTAATCAGAAGAAAGTTGGTTTTGAGGCTGGTGGGCATTAAAGAGCTGAGAGCTGATATTGCCTCCTTCAGCACACAGAGGCTCAACCACTGGGCCAAATAACATGCAGTATGATACAAATAAAGATTTTTTTAAAAAACCTTTGAATATAGCTGGTATATTCTGGTAGAATCCCAGAATGAAAATATAGAGGTAGAAATGAGCATGACCTTTCTCTAGCAATATACTGGTGTATACTTGGAAACAGTGTTTGTAATTTCAGGCAATGTGCTTCACTTTCATATGAGAAAAAGATATGAGAGTTAGAAATACCAGATACTTGAAAACATAAAATTATGAAACACAAATTCAGCTCCAGTTGCAAAAGTATAATTTGGAGGAGGCGTTTTAGTCACATAAAGCCGTTAGATGTTGCTTTTAAAAATAACAATAGGTGTTGTTGTCATGGTCCACCCATCCTTCAGGTGAGGACCTGCCTTCTAGCATTCTTGTGTCCTTTTATTCTCTCTTTCTCTCCTCTCTCTGTGTAGCTGTGTGTGTGGCTGGCACTAAGCACTCTCTTAGAGGAGTGGGTGTGGTCCAGGGAGGACTCATCACAAAACTTGCTCTTCTCTCCACTTACTGCAACTTTGTCATTGTACTCATGTTGTAGTATAACTCAGGCCAAATACTTCTGCTTTGCTACGCTCACCTTTTGTCCTTACCCGAGCTTACCTCCTCCATCCTGTGGTACCACAATAATAACCTGCCTGACCCACTCTCGCATTCCTTCAGTTGGAGACCTGTCTATCTCTGGTCTATGGAAAACTGGAAGCTTGAACCTGTGCTGGAAAGGTAAAAATACCCACATGAATACCTACCTAAGGGCATTTACCTAATTGAAGTCTTTGCTTCTAGAAAAACTGATCTTGAGCATAATCTGTTGTTGCACTTACCTGAAACTTGTTAAAACTATTCATCTGTGTCCTGCATTTGAGTTCCTCAGGTTGCACTTTAACAGCTGTTCTTACTGAGCCAAATTAGCATGGCCTGCTAATTTTAGCAACTTGAATAAAAAATAGAAAACAGTGTTCTGTTTTTTTTGTTTTTTGTTTGTAAAAGAAAAGAAAGAGTCCATGCTGCAAAGTCTTAAAATACAGAATATCACTCTTACAGCAGTCTGATGCACACCTGTTAAAGATGTCCACTGAACGTTTGCTAGCTAATTAGTCACTGGTCAGTTTGAGGAAACGGTTACAGGTACTGTGTGAGAGCAATGCTAAAAGAATGAGCAGCAGTATGAAGTTGGAGGCAGAGAACAGTAAAATAAACCATGATAATCTGATCATCCCCAAACACAACATAACAAATCTGAATCTATATGGCATGGGCATCTGCTGTTTTTGACCACAGCTGTCTCTTTGTTTGAGGAGGGATGATCACTTAAAGCCCCAAGCAAAGTCAGATCGAGGCTTATTTTGAGAACAGCAGGAAGTGCAGCATCACCATCTATAGGCTGGAACGGCAACGACACTCTTGAGCCTTAACAACAGCTGCTTTTTACACAGTGCCTGCTCACCCTGCAGACACACATTGTGCCCACAAACACTGCTTTCAGAATCAATTACTCACACACCACAGGTCACATAACAGTTCATTACTGTTCAACTACCAGTGATTGTTCAATAGTGAGCCTATTACAGAGATAAACCTCTGCCAAGACAAGAGGAGAACAATTAAGACATTTTAATGATGCTTTTAATGTAGATGAAGAGATGAGTAAAAATAAGTAAATAAAAACAGATGACGTGGTTGAGAAAGAATAGGTGAAAAAGGTAAGAGAAAGATTGTAATCTGTTTAATAGAGAAGCTGGATTCTAAATTGTTATTGATCAGCTGTATTATATTAGACTTCCTGACTTTTAATCTCAATATCCCTAATATTCTAATGATCGGTGCTGTTTCCTTTGTAGCAGAACAACATTTTTAAAACTCCTAAATGAAAGAAGCGGCATGTTTTTCTCCACTGACTCATACAGGTAGTTCAGTTCAGCAATCTCTTCGATGGCAATTCACTTGAGAGACAGTCTGCAGCGTTAAAGTCTCTGCTGTAGCTAATTAGGTCACACTTGACACACCTTTTCATATCTTTCTCCGTGGCAATTATTCTAGCAGAACACAGTCATTGTAAACAGAAAGTTTACTCTTCGACTTCCTCCAGTTTTTAAATTTACTTTTTCGTTCCTTCACTTTCTTTTTCCATTCAGGTCTCCAGATTCCAAAGTCTGCCTCCTCGGTGGAAAACCACCACACTTACTTTAGGTTTCATCAGATGAAAATTGAGTTGTTGGAAAGAACATGAAAGAAAACAACAAAATTGCAACAACACAAAAAAAAGCTTCCGAACCAAAGAATCACCATGCCCTCATATAGGTAACATCCATGCAAATGTTGACCTCCTGCAGCATTTTTACAGAAATACAGAACGGTGGGTCATGAAATCATTTAATTTTCTTCCAGCCTGAATGCAGCATTGAAAGAAAAGGTCTCCGTTGCCTCTCTGAGATTTGCGCTTGACATTTGAGAAACATATTGCATTCTGTTTTTTATGGTTTCTGCAGTCAACAGACACGAGCTGTCTCTGACAGTTGGACTTTTTATTTAATAAAAAAAACATCACATGCAGGCTGTCTGTGGAAGGATAAAGAGGTAAATCTGTATCCAAATAAGTGCAATGGCATTACTATTAGCATCCTTTCCTGAAGGAAAAGTGCCAGTGCAATAAAACATTTGAAATGTGTTATGGGTTGTGCTTTAGGTATCAAAGGTAAAGGACTATCTGATGTGATTATTCTAATCGGTTATTCCGAAGTATCAAATCAGCATAAAGTAAAGCATAAAGTCGGCTAGCTTAGTCCACCGATTTCCAACCTGATTGTAAGTCCCCTCTAAGGGTCACAAGTAAATGTGGGAGGTCACAAGATGATTAATGGGAAAGGAAACAAGGGAACATAAACTGTTGCCATACACATTTGTATTAATTTTTGAGAGTTTTTCTTACTGTCTACCTCTGATTACCTTCATAATAGAAACACAGCTATGAAAGAACGCATTGTCACTTTCATAAAGTTCACTTTTGCTATACGCACATATACATCATCTTTCACAAGGCCCCATTAAGCACTGACCTGGTGACTAAGATGATATATCATCTATCTGATATTGGTATTGTACTTTTCCATCATGTGAATGACACAAAGGCTTTGCTGCCAACGTGAATGGATCCATTCATTCCTTTGACATATTTGAAAAATGACCACTCATCATAAAGACTTACTGAAACCTTGGGCTGCACTTAATGACCACTGAATGGTTCTCGGTGTGTCTGATAATTTGCAGCAGTATTCAAATTGACATGCACAACTTACTGTAACATGTTCGCCATTAATGATGACCAAGAGCT
This sequence comes from Perissodus microlepis, assembly GCF_051167445.1. Taxonomy (NCBI): domain Eukaryota; kingdom Metazoa; phylum Chordata; class Actinopteri; order Cichliformes; family Cichlidae; genus Perissodus; species Perissodus microlepis. The sequence goes on from NC_140480.1 coordinate 24,535,528, forward strand.
GTGCTTACTCTCTGCTAGGTGAACCTGAGTTCCAGTTGACATAATAGAAATCACTACAAAAAATGCACAGATAAGTGGAGAAAAGAGCAATATTTAGAGTCATTGGTTAACAAAGTCCTGCTGGGAACCCTCAAGCTGATGGTTTTTGCCTCCACCAGAAAGCGAAGGACAAGCGCACTCATACACCAGCATTAGTCACCTGGTAAAGCATAATCATTTATCCTCCTTTGGGAATCTAATGGCGACCATAATTTATTAAATCAACACCATATATTACTTCAAATTTAAAACTAACATACACTCATCAGGAAAAAATGTTGTATGGTTAAAGGCTAAGGAGAAACAAGTTCTGTTTAAGTACAGACAAATGGACGTCTTCTCGTAATCATCAGAGTCGCCTCCTGATGGTCATTAGAAATAATACAGGTACTTCTGCATTAGCTTTACTTGTCAGACCCTGACGTTAGCTCAGTCTTTTAGGTGCAGTCTATGGGAGAAACCTAGGGCAGAGAAGTCTAGCTAGACAGCACAAAGGATGTAATAAGGAAGGTAAAATATGTTTTGTAATTTAAATGTTGAACCTATAGAGGCTGGACACAGTTGTGGGCATTGATAGTATTTGTCTTTCTGAAGTAACCCCGTGATGGACCGGTGGCCTGTCCAGGGTGTATCTCGAGCTCTTTCAAAGCTAGGATAGACTCCATGAGTATGGATGGATGGATGTATTCCTTTAATATTTAGGGGAGCTCAAATGTGTGCTCATAAACCAGACGGAATGGCTAATGATTACTGGTATCATGTCTTTGTCTTTTATCTTTACTGTTGTGCGGTGTGTAGCGCCCAGATTGTGATAAATCCAAGTATTGACAGAGCTGAATTATCAGACAGACATTATCTACATTTATGTGAATGCTGAATTCTTCTGACAGGTGTAATTAGCGTCTATTGTTGCAGTGAAGAGAAGGCTGACAGATGATACTCGCGATAACACTGTTATCAGAGCTGTTAATGCAGTCATTATGTAAAAATGATAATGGCTTTTATTTGTCATTGCAGAAATCATTCAAAGAGGTTTTTCTTGCTAGAAGCTTGCTCATTAAGATGTTTTGCATTAAAGAGTTAAATAATGTGTATAAACACAATCATATTTCAGAGAACTGTAAAAAAAGACTGAAACATGAATATGTTATGAGCCATAAATCAAGCAAAAGACAATGTAAGTGTCATAATGTTGAATTATTTCAGAGAACTCTGCATGTTTGATCAATGCTTTGAATCTACCATGAAAACGCATTTCCCTCTTCAAATGCTCCCCACAGAGCGTGGTCTCGCAGTGAAAAATAAGAGAGAAAGAGCGACAAGAGAAAGTTGGCTGGCAAGTACTGGCTCCCCTGGCGTCTTTTCCAGAACACAGCCAAGATGGCCATATTGTGTCTCTAAACAAATCGAATGGTTGGCACTGTGACAAGTCTGCCTCTGTGCTGTTCAGATTTACAGAGTCAGCACGACTGTGCTCCTTCATTCCCAGGTCACCACATGCAGCAGCCAGCAGGGAGTCTTGGTCGTGTTTACTCTACTGCTGGATGGCAACTGTCATTAGTCTTTTGGCTGCAACGTAGAAAAAAAATAAAAGAAGAAGGATTGATTACTTTGTTCGAAGTTTATAAACTAAATGCATCTCCGCTTCTTTCCAATTCATTAAGCTATATTGTGACAAAAGGTTCCTGCTGGGTTGAGGCTGAGCTGCTTCTATATAATCGCATTTGTCCCCAAGCTTGAAGGTTTCACCGAACTCTTTCTTTGTCTGCACAGAAGACTTCCAAACACTTTTCAGTGTGTAGTTTTGTTGCTTGCATTCACCAAATTCATTCATAAAATGAAAAAAATATTCTGCTAGAAAAAAAAAGCATGAATGGTTTGGTTGATAAAATGTCAGAAAACTCAAACAAATCACAAGATTTGTCTGGCCAGCAATAGAGAGCCACAACACTGAATTGAAGCTCATATTAATTGCTTTACATTTTATAAAATGCTTACATTTTACAGACTGCAGCTATTTGACAGTAAATTGTACTGAATCACAGAAAAGAATAATTGATTCTAAAAATAATATTTTACATTTACTCATCAGTTAAACTACAAATCCTTTCACAGGTTTGGTTAGATTTAGACTACAGAAGGACTGGACTGAAAGAGCAACACAAGAGGACTTTTAATCTGAAGTAATAAACCACTCTGAAAAAATCATATGTATATGGACCTTTGAGGTCCTCTTATATATTGCCATTTTTTCCCGCAGAGGATAGTTTCATAATCATGAACTAGTTGTTAGGTAATGACCAGGGTCACAGCTGAAATAAACTAAAAATCTTTAGTCTCCTGTGGCAAACAGCCCGTCCATCCACCCTTACTCTCTCCCCTGCAGACTTCATAGCTCTGTGAGTCACCACCAATAAAGTGACTGATGCTAAAAATGACTGGTGCTGTCATTTGTCTTGGGATGTCTCTATACAGCTTCTATAGATGGACCATAGAGGTTGTATCTTATTGCTGTACTGATTTATATTAGATTGCTTATAATTGTTCATATTGTTTTATGAGTGCAGCTTTCATATACGCTGTGAACCCAAAACATGAGAAAATACTTGTCAAAGTCATCCAATACAAGACCATAAACTTCCAGCTTATGTGAGCACAGAGCTGAATCAGCAGCTCTCTGACACTGCGTGAACAAAAATGAAGCATTAAACTTTTATTTGGTATTTATTACAGAACTGTTATGTTGGGGGTTCTGCTTTTGTGGTCACTCAGTGTATATTCTATAGTGAATAAATACAGTTTGCCCACTTTCATAAGGAGACCATATAAAGAAGCTCATGCTGTCAGAGACAATTACTGCTATATATTCCCATATAAAGCTGTTATCTCTAAAGAGTCCAGAAACCTTTTTGTCTATGAAACAGAAATGGCTTCTCTCTCTGGGGCAGTGAATGTCTATTTTTTACGACAGCTCTGCAAAAGAAATGTCTCTGCAACACACACCTACACAAACAACATGCACACACACCACACATTCCTATACACACACACACGGCAAGGACTTGACAGCCTTAGACGCATACATCCATTACCGACTTCCCAACAACAGCCCTTTACAGGCAAATAAAGGGTATTTGTGTAAAAGCTGTAAAAACCTGTCACACCTCCAGTTATGTGTGTCAAGCTCTGAGCGAAAAAAAAGAAAGAAAGAAAGAAACATGTCCAACGGGAGATAAAAGAATCGATAAAGGAAAGAGAGATAGTGAAGAGAGAGAGAGAGATTAGCCACATATGTGCTGTGTACTGACTGGGATGCAAGCAGGCTAATTGCTCGGAGACCAACATGAGGCACTGGGATGAGAGGATGAGGAGCGTCAGCCTGTTGGATCGATTGTGCTGGTGATATGTGTGTGTGTGTGTGTGTGTGTGTGTGTGTGTGTGTGTGTGTGTGTGTAGGAGAATAATGATCAGTTACTAAGCACATGTACACAAATATGGACAGTATTCTGATCATTCACTTGCTTTAGTTACATCAAAGTAAAATTACCACAATGTATTTACATTTAATTTAATGCAGCCACTGCTGGTTGTTTGTCTGTCTATCTCAGCCAGGGCACACTTAAAATATATCTTTTTTTAATTTTCCTGTTTAAATAAAGAATAAAGATTTTTTTTTTAAACTCTCTATTGAAATATCTGAAAAAAAATCTTTTTCTGTTGTCTGTTAATTATATTAACTATAAATTTAGCCAGTGCAGAACTGCCTTCAGCTTGCATTATTCCTAATGGTCAGCAGGGGCGAGTGTTCTGGTTTCAGCTCCCTTACCTGACCCCGGTAAACGCTTTTCTCAGGAGTTCAGGTTCGAACGCTACTTTCAAGACTTATTTACAGCATTATGTTAATTTTGTAAACTATATGGCCTCATATAGAGTGGAAAATGATAAAGAATCACTTGCACATGAACTTTGGAAGTTCTTTCATTTTGCTGGTAACATACAGCCTGCTCTGAGAGATTGCTCATCACAGAGCGCCCACAGCTAGAGACATGTGGCTCGCTTGTACACTAGTGATGGGAATTCTGGCTCTTTTTAGAGAACCGACTCACTAAAAAGAGCCTGCTCTTTCGGCTCCCAACCGGCTCTTCAGGTTGTTTTGTTGCTTTCGTTAATTTATTATCAACAACAATATAAAATTATGCACAAAAGAAATTACTAATGTAAAAAAAAACGTGGTTTTATTTATATATGTTTATGAATAAATATAATAAACTTTTATTTATTCAATCCACATAAAATGTAATAAATAAATTATAAACACAAAATCCAACTATTTACATTTCAATTTTTAAATATTTAAATTTTCAGCTTTTTCCTTTTAAACAAATTTAAAGTGAAACAACACAAAACACTGCAAACCACAACACAATAAAATATATGCAAAAAATATGCAAAAAAAATTATAATGTCATATAGGCCTGGGATGATTTTTTGGGAGAGTGTTTTCCTGCTTCGAATTGCATACATAAGATTCACTGCATGAATGAACTTTCTGAATCCTTTATCATCTGCAACTGAAAATAGTTGTGGATGATTACTATACCTTTCTAATGTGATGATGTTGTCTCTTGATGTTGTCCCTGGGTCTCTTTCTCTGCTACTTCGAGTGTAACTACCGCCCCTCCCCACTCTGCTCAGCGCAAGCACAAGGCTCATGTGCAGAGTAAAGCGGAAAAAAACTGCGGCTCGCATCGTTCACTTCAAAGAGTCGGGTCTAAGAACCGTTTTGTTCATGACCACCACATCACTATTGTACACCCACTGCAACTGGATGTGTGTACTTTGATTTCATCCGACGCAGTGTGTGCTCATGAGTTCATAATAATCCAAGAGATTTTTGGCTACACCCGTAAGCTAAGAAAATGGTGAAAGAATAATGGAAATTCCGAAGAAGTTGCCATGTGGGAGTCCAGGCGGATCAGTCAAGGCCCAGTGTTTCTGACATCCAAATATTTGCATTGATTAATTCTTTCTGTTGTCACACAAAGGTCCTTACACAGTTCACTTGTACATTTTCAATCAGACTAGCTTGCTTTTTAAAGGCTTATGGTGGACTCTTGTTGTTTATGTTTAACTGTATTGACATGTTGTAATAGTATTTTAATTTCATAACAGTGACAAGCAAGGATGTATCTGGGCTAAATGCTACCATCGCCTTATTGTCATAAAAGCAGGTCAGACACATAATGCTGCGCCTTAGGACTTTGCGTGTGCATACCTGGTTACGATGACAATGAATTGCCAAAGAGGCTTTTAAGCTTTTAATTAGGAAATTGAGGGAAAAAACTCTTGAAAAAATTGAACTTACCAAGTGAAAAAGACCAAAAGGGCAGGTGCTTGAGCACCACCTGTGGTCTATCTTTGCATGGGCTGAAGATTTTCATTGGGAGTGACCAGAAGAGAAAGGACTAGAATTAGTATATCACGGGGACACAGAGAGGCAAGGCTGAGATGGATTGGGCATGTGCAGAGGAGGGATAGTGCATATACTGGATGAAGGATGTTGAAGACGGAGCTGCCAGGCAGAAGAAAAACAGGAAGGCCACAAAGAAGATTCATGGATGTAGTGAAGAAGGACTTGCAGAGGATGCTATGGCAAACCCTGAAAGGACCAACAAAAAGAAGAAAAAATCTATTTTTTAACCCTAAAGTCTCAAGTATGTAAGATGAAAGTTTAATACAGTACCTGGTAACCTGGTGATGTGATTGTTTTGCTTGTAAAGAGTGGACCATGCAAAACTACAGATTGAACGTAATTGCAGGTAAAGGTCAGGCACGTAGAAATGTATTTAAAAACACATAAAAGAATATAAGTAAAATGAACATATAAAAAGTAAAAGTACTCTTAATGGCCCTTTTTTCAGATGGTTTCACTTATGTTATGTGCACAATTTGTGGGAATGCATTTTATGTAAAACCTCAGTTTTTACAGTAACCCGTGAGAAGCTTCAGGATGGAAGTGGAATAAAAAAATATATATTTTCCTTCAAATGTAGTGGAGCAAAAGTACAAGATTGCAAATGGCCTCTGATCTCACATTGGCACACAAATGGTGACAGAATTGCTATGCAAGACGCCGACCTTCCCAGTGGGAGGATCTCGGGGTTCAATTTCTTGCTCAAGGACACTTTGACAGGAGGAGGTGTTGTCTCCTCAAGTACTCCAGCCCTGTGATTAATAGACAACCTCCAGAGCCGAGGTTTCCCCACAAAGTAACAAGTTTGGTTGGATTATATTGGACGGCTTTACCTCCTTCACCTGTGGATAGTCAGTGACCGGCACCACCTCTGTCAGATGACAATGGAGATTTAAAAGTCATGTGATGAAGATGATTCTTGAATATTTGTCAATGACAAGTAAAATGTGAGCTGTCAGTGTCATTTGTTAACCACCAAGCAGTAGGCCTAGACAAAAAAGCATAATTTACACTGCCACCATGAGCAATGAGAATTGGCTATAAAATATTCCACTTGTCATCCTCATCCACTTAACTCCATTTCACACATGGATCAGTTCTATCAGTGGCAGCTCGTCCTCATTTAAAACCATTAATGACTTTCCTGCAGAGAATTTAGCAGGATGGATGAGATTACTTTGTCATTTTTGCACATGTGTATGCGTGTTGGTGTCCTATTCATTTGCTCACATATCTGTTTGAAGTAAGTGTTTAATTATTGTGGTGTTTGAGCCCCTGCTACAATGTGCTCTGTCAACATTTGTATTGAAATGAATGATGAAAGATTTAGCACATTAAAAAAAATCACATTAATATTGGCTTCTCCTTTTGTATCCGTTTAGGAAGACCCTGATTGTTATTCATCATCACTTACCTCCATCTCATGCTTAGCTCAGTAGTGGCAATAGTAAAGAGGATGGGGAGATTGGGAGTTTGGGGGGGAGTGGGGCGGTTGGGGTAATGACAGCACACAAGCTACAGCTGGGCAAACATAGGAGGTGCATTGTGTAAGCTATCTAGTGTGTCACTGCCTCTCAGTGGTGGCTACGAAAGCTGCATGACTGATTCATCTTTATTAAAAGCTCATCCCCTTCCTAGTTTCTCCGACTACGTGTGCTTCTGTTAATTAAAAGATCATTCAAAGGGTCTTTTGGATTCCTAATAGAAAAAAATAGAGCATATGCTTGAGCTCTGGTCCTGTAACCATCAAACTCCTAAAAATAATACATATGTTGTTTATATGTACACCACAGCATTTGTAATGCCTGTCTCTATATATATATATACATAACAATACTCTTAAACAGGGGTGTCAAAGTCATTTTAGTTCATGGACCTCGTAAAGACATTAAAAGCTTGGGCGCGGCTCCTTGGCTAAACAGTCTTACTGCATCGTGATTTCTCAGGCAATTGAAAACGTCTTTGTCAATAAGAAGGCTATAAAGCTCACAATGACTTAAACCTCTGGTTATTAACAGCGCAGGCCACCATTCTCATGGCTTGATCCATGGATAACACCTTGAAAAATGATGCTTTCTAATGTAAGAGGATGGGAAGATCAGTTTCACACGTTGGCAAGCGGTTCAACAGACCAGTTCTATCACATGGACTATATATTGATTGATTGATTGATTGATTGATTGATTGATCATACTTTATTCATCCCGAGGGAAATCGGGTTAAGGCTGCCAGCCGTGCCAGCGCCATCTTACCCTTCCAACCATACATACATTACACAAACATCACATGGGGAAGACAGGTCAGAGAGGTATAACAATGGAAAATACACAACATGAGGAAAGACGAGGAGAAAAAAGAACTCCCCCAGACTGAGCTCCAACAGGGAGATCAGTTTGAGAACAGAAAAAAAACACCTCAGCGCATACAAAAAGCACATGACTATCAATACACCATAGAAACACAAGACAAGCAACAGGGGCGGGTCCAGTCCTGCAGCATGTCTGCGCTGGTCCAGTCGACCGCCATCTTCCCCGGGAGGGGACAAGCATCGAAGGCATTTGGAAAGGGAGGGGGGAAGGGTGTGTATCAGTGTTGCACTCTTCTGCTCTAAATAAACAACATAAGAATAAATTCAAACTTTAGTAATGCAATAATCCTTGCAGGAAAATCCAGAAGGAAAAGTTAGAAAGTTAGAATGAGTCTAGAAGAAACCAAAATGTGCATGTGTATGATTTTGAATTTCATTATAATTTAATATATTGAAAATACAAACAGACATATAATTATAAAGGAAAATGGATAACACTGAAACAAAAACAAACTGGAACAGGAACCGTTGCCTGCGACCCATGCATGTAAAGAAAGTTGCGTTAATCCTATCAAATTATCAAACCAATAATCCATCAAAATATGGAGTGTGCTCCCTGTTTCTGTACTGCAGTCCTCTAGGATACGTCTATAGTTTGATTTATAGAGGCCCTGGGCTGTATGCGGCACATGTTCCTCATCATCAGTGTCACATCTCACATTAAAGAGATCAAGCAAGCGAGAAAGCGTTATTTATTTTTATAGCACTTTTCACAGACAGGAGTCACAAAAATGCTTTACATCAGGCAGGAGTTTGCTGAGTGATGGAAGGAGAGATTCGGCTTTAAAGTCTTTGATGCGTGTTTTCTTGCCGTCATCAGCTGCTAAAGAGAACAGATGCTTTAAAGCAGCCCCATTATCCACGTCAAGCAACATGGTGAGCTTAGATTGAAGACACAGAATAATAAAGTGACCAAAACTTTTTCTGCATGGTGAATGCTAATTATGTAGTCACTTCCTAGAAGGGGGGGGGGGTGTCTTAGACCTAAGGCGCCGGCCTCCCGTTACATTTCAAAAGACTCAAATTTTCAATTAATTTGCAGTGACCATCACAAAAGTATAATAAGCTTTTCAAATGCTACCAGCACCATCTCCTATTTTGATGAGTCTCTATTTGATTATCCCTTTCAAGATCATTCATTTTAGCAGGAGATGTAGCACCTTACTTTGATCCATGTCCTCAGGCACAAGAAACCTTGTAAAACCCAAAATTGTTTGGGCGGATCATAAAATAGGATGAAGGGATTCTCCTGTCACCGCGGGGAGTTTTCTTGGGTTTATGTAACACTGATGTGTTAGGAGAGAAATATCACTCTCTCTGTTTCAGCCCACTTCAGCCAGGATTAATTTTACCTTTCGGAAAGAATGGAAAATGTACAGTACAAAAAAAAATTTAATTAGCAATACGCTTAATCTGAGGTTATTTAAATTCATTTAATTCAACTGAAACCTCTTATCCAGAGACATCCGAATGAGACGTGTGAAGTGGCCATCCATAGCACACCATGTCGTATTTCTAGCTGTTTTATCTTCCATGTTCTAAAAGTTTGGCCATCTTGGCTTTGTTCCATCATCGTAAAAATTAATCATGTCCTGGTTTAAAGCCAATACTTTCTTTGTACTACTCATGCAGTTCATTTGATAACTGGTTCCTGGAAAATTGATATTTAAATCGATGGATTCAGTAAGAACTGTGCAGTGGATTAGAAACGATAGCTACAGATGTTGATCCGACAGATATTGATAATCAAATGTAATTATGGCAACGTGGCCAGTCAAAGAGAAAGTGTTCCGTGGCTAATACATGTGTACAGTACAGCAGCACGTTCAGCAATATCACCTTACATCTGTACATTTCTATACGTCTCTGTGTAACACTCACACTTGACAGTTAAAGGGATGTGGGGGAGTGTCTGTTCCTGGGGGCATGTGAGATGACATTTGAGGCAACATTACTGTGGCTGAAAATGGGTTTAATTTATCTTGTCCAAAGTATCAATAAAACCAATATATAACATTGTTCTGAGTTTCGTTATCACTGTCAGTATTAGCAGAGCTAACTCGCCACATGGTAAGAAACACTACAGGCACTGCTATTGAACGCAGGCATGCATGGAGCAATCAAATCCTCAGTTTCATTACATTTTTTCATTGGGTATTTGTTTAGAATACCTTATCTGTAACATACACATATGTTACATACATGTTCAGTGAAGTAACTGAGACTCGATAGTAAAAAGAAGAGCTACGTCTACGTGTCGTAATGGCGACATTGGAAGAACCATCAGCTTTCAGGCCCTTCTCCCGGAACCAGCTCCCAGTATGGATTTGGGGATGAGACATCCTCTCTACTTTTTAAAACCTTCATTTTTGGTAAAGCTTATAGTTGGGACTGGATCAGGCGACCCTGTATTCACTCTTAGTTGCTGCAGTAGGCCTAGATGGCTTGAGCCCTCCCATGATGCCCTGACTGTTTCTTCTTCACTCACCTCTTTCACCATGTGTTCATACACCACTCTGCATTTAATCACTAGTTATTTTTAATCTCTGGCTAGCTACCACAGTATGTTTTTTTTATCCTCTACCCCTCTCCTCACCCCCAACCGGTCATGGCAGATGGCTGCCCCTTCCTGAGCCTGGTGCTGCCCTAGGTTTCTTCCTGTTAAAAGAGAAGTTTTCCTTCCCACTGTTGCCAAGTGCTTGTTCAAAGGAAGTTGTTTGATTGTCGGGGCTTTTTTCTGTGTTATTGTAAGGTCTTTACTTTACAATATAAAGCCCCCTGAGGCAACTGCTGTTGTGATTTGGTGCTGTATTAATAAAACTGAATAGAATTCAAAAGGAAATAATGTAACCTTTTAAAATACTGACATGTAGCAGGTTATTATTTTTGATCATTGTTTCGATACAAAGTAATAAAATGAGCATCTTTGCCTCTCCTTTGTTTGTCTCTCAGTTCCTCAGGGTGTATCTTTTCTTTTCCCATAAGTGTGAAAGGTATATTTCTGTACATTCTTTTTTATATCCTTTTTGGATCAGGTATACCCGTACCTGGCATACCTGTTAAGCAAGAGCTGGAAGTCATTTGTCCTCCTGGATCCACGTTTTCCATAGTTTCACAATTCATCAATAATATTGTCATCTTGTATTCCGTGTATACTATCAATAAATTCTGTTCATGTGACCTCTGCTGCATGTCTGAAGGATCCCTCCTCTTTCCCCATTTTCTTCCTAAGATTCCTTCCGATTCTTTCCTCCTGGAACTCTCCTGGGAATCCTTTGGGTTTCCATGATTTTTTTCTTCAACCGAATTGGGGGTCAAATTATAGACCGTGTCATTTGCTGTACAGATTGTCGAGCTCTAGGGAGTAACAGTAGGTGTGATTCCTGATGTCGGTGTACTGACTAACAAGCTGCTTGTGCTGCATTTTTTAATGTCTTTGATGGTGCAAACCCAAACACACTTAAGGTTTTAGATTACTAGACTCTTGATTTATATAGTTCAACCCTATAGATATCAGATAAAAACACAATTTTCATAAAAATGACAAAATAATGACATGTCTTTACGTGTCATGGGCGGGGGGCGCATGATCCTGTTCAGTATATCTGAGTTTACTCAAGCTACCCTTTAACAGATGAAAACATCAGGGGGTTCACTGCCTTTTAAAAGACATACACTGCCCCCCAGTGGCTAAAGGTTTTTTATGACTTTACTTACTCCAAATAGCTCCAAAAACTGTTACCACCTTTAGAGGGCCCCCTTGTCAAAGGTATTGTAGCAGATTTCCCCTCCGTTTTCTCTGCCATACAGAAAGATCAAAATACTTCATATTCTAAAGTATGAGACAAACAAATTGTGTGATTGGGCTTGTTGTACTCAGTGAAGAAAGGATGAGATTTAGTGATGTGACAATATAAGAAAGAGCGTAAATGCCATTGTGTGCATTCACAAGCAGCAGGAGCAGATGGCATTTCAGAACCAATCACCATTTCAGATTCTATTGCCCAATCAGTTTTACATTTATATGTAAAGTAGCTTTCTGTTCCAGCAGACCAACAGATGGCTTGAAATGTAAGCTCGGGGACACTTATGTAAAGACTTTATGACTTCTGGTTCCCCATTCCAAACCAAAAACAGGTTTTAAAAATAGCAAATGGAGGCAATGGGCAGACATTACGACACGTAATGTGATTTTATCTCATGACAGTGGAGAAGACGTAGTGTTTAATGGCTTGAAATATTGGGCGCTCCACTCGAGAATGGAGTTTTATTTATTATTTTTGTTGTTTATTGCCACTTTTGATTTACTCCATATCTCAAATAGACAGGGGTACTCAGGAGAGTTAGAAGTATAAATAACATAAAAGGGCTCCTGGGCTGGATTTAATGCAATAGTCTCAAGGGAAGAAAATATGAATAGTTCATATGTATTTAAGTCCACAGGTAGTTATTAACTTGCTTTTGGGGGTGGTGCTTTAATATAATATGTATGTAATTTAAACTTTTTTACAGTGTATATATAAGTGTATGTGTGCGTGTGTGTGTCACACACGATGACATGATGAAGAGAGCATTCAGAAACTATTTTTGTTTTATTTGTTTTTTTAATATATTTCTATTTATTAGGTAGTTTATTATCTAACAGCAGAATGGTGCAATTTAATAATACATCTTAATTTTCTTAATGTAATGTAATGTAAAATCTATGCAGTACACAAAGTAAACAATGTGTAAAGTGCATTCACTGAATCAGAATTTCAGTGGCTCAGTGTAATTCCAGTAACTGGATCAAGTAAGTTACAATGCATAAATATAGGCTTACTTTTATTAAATTCCACCACAGTATGCTGTTGATTTGCACTGTTGCCTCATGTTGGGTAAATTGGCCATAGATTTCCATTTGTCAGCAGTCTGCAGTTGGTAGTTTATCCACCTTGGACAGACAGCTGACCTGTCCAGGGTGAACACTGCCTCACACCCTATGGTAGTTTAGATGGATGGATGATATTGTGAAATGCCTTCAAATTTTTAACACAACTGGGCAACCGTTTCATGAGTTGCAGAACAAACAAATGGTGAAGGTACAGTTAAACTGGATACAGATTAACAAAAATATTTATGTTACCAGTGCTTTAACAGCTGTAGTTGAGTGTAAAGCATGCACTTGATATATTGAAGCTGACATAACACAGAGAACTAAAAAATCTTGATATTTCAAATAAATTTGTCTAATTTTATTCTTGTCTACTGACCTAAATTATATAAATAAGCCAATGGACTAGGTTGTTTTTTTCTTTATGTAAACCCTACGCCATCTTAACAAATGATAAAGTATCACCACATTAAGTAGGATTATAAACTTCATTATGGCACCTTTTTATATGCCTTTGCTCAGATATGTTTCAGCAGATAAAGGGAAGTCAACAAAGAGAAAACTGCTTCTTTTTTTCTTTTCTTCTTACCACATATTGAGATGTTCCAGTAGATTAAAAACTGATCAGTGGAAGACAAGTGAAGGAAAATAACTGCATACAAAGAGGAGCAATTTTGTTCGATGAACAATAAGTTTGAAAAAAGTAAAGAAAAAAAAGCCACTCATTTAATGGCCCTTTTCTTTGGTTTAATAAAACAATAAAACAGACATTCACATTGAGTACAAATCAAGTCTACAAAGAAACAGCACTTCCTTTGCTAAAAAGAAAATCATGAGTTTTCCAGTTTCACTAAAAACCTGCTACATATACGTTTCTGTTGTGTGCTACATTCAGATTAGTCCTCTAACAAGCGTAATTTCTTTATATCAGAGTGCAGCAGTGCATCCCACTTCACACCTGCAATGCTCGATGAGTAAAAAGCCACATTTGTCATGTGCTTGGTCAAAGTTCCTTAAGGCATTTATATGTATATATATATACATATATATATATATTATGACATCTTTCATCTATGGCATGAAAAAGTGGCCAGCATAGTGTACAGGAACATCTGTGCCGAGTATAACCTGGAAGTCCCGGGGTCAGAATGGGAGATGCCCCCAAGGGTGATGGAGAATGACCAAGCTAAGATCCTGTGGGACTTCCAGATACAGACGGACAAAATGGTGGTGGCTAACCAACCGGACATAGTGGTGGTAGACAAACATGAGAAGACGGCCGTAGTGATCGATGTAGTGGTTCCGAATGACAGCAACATCAGGAAGAAGGAACACGAGAAGCTCGAGAAATACCAAGGGCTCAGAGAAGAGCTCGAGAAGATGTGGAGGGTGAAGGTGGTCCCAGTGGTAATCGGAGCACTAGGTGCAGTGACTCCCAAGCTAGGCGAGTGGCTCCAGCAGATCCCGGGAACAACAGCGGAGATCTCTGTCCAGAAGAGCGCAGTCCTAGGAACAGCTAAGATACTGCGCAGGACCCTCAAGCTCCCAGGCCTCTGGTAGAGGACCCGAGCTTGAAGGATTGACCGCCCACAGGGGCGAGTGGGGAATTTTATTTTATTTTTTTATGACATCTTCCATCTATGGCACGAAAAATGAAATTCTCTCCAAACCAGGAGCAAATTCCACTGAGGATTGTTCACATATCTTCACCAAACAGTTATACAGTCATAACCCTCATAGCCAAAATACTTTTGATTAAAAGTGTAGATTAAAAAGGCTGACTTTTTACATCTTTACATGGCACTCGTGCAGTCACCTTTTGTGCTATACATTCTCTTTAGCATGCACTGCACTGTGCCTAACATGCATGCAAAACAGCAGAATCACCAACAGAAAAAAAAACAGTGAAAGTAAAGAAAGAAAGAAAAAAATCCTTCTCGCTTTAGAAATAAAATTATTTTCAATAGCCACAACAGACAACTTATTTACTAAACAGAACCTTTGTCTTCATGCACAAAGGAGAAGTAACACAAAATACAGTGTCTCTGAAAATACTGTTTACAGTTTGTGCAAACACTTTTCCCTCACAATAATGCTCCTTATACTGACTTTCTTCGTAAATGAGGGAACTCCCGGAAACCATGGCCAGGTGAGATCCTGCTTCCTGGCGAAGTTAGTCCAGTGTTGTCCCTGGAACTTGGTGAACAGCCCTGAATCCTGTAGGAAACTGAGTTGTAATAAACAGAATTAACGTGGCAGCCACGATGTTCACTGTGGGACATAAGAGGGCTATCGCAAATCTCTAAACGGTAGCACATGCAGGAACAGAGGGAGCTAAGGCTCGACTCCTGTCTGCGTCTGCCTGCCTTTATCTGGAAATGCAACCTGTGCCTGCAGGGGCTTTTTCGTCTTTCCTGATCCACCGGGGAAGAGATGAGGTTGGTGCGACTGGTTCCTTCCTCCATCGGGAGGAAGAGTGTGCTATGGCTGTGCACCATGTTGCTCCTGTTCCTCTCACTGTGGCTATCTCTGCTTTGTTCCCCTAAAACACCAAGGCCCAGGGTCCCATCCAAAAGGCCTCTGTCTCTCTTCATTGAAGCCCTTTCTTGTGCATCCCGTCGCTCATCCTCAGTGTTCATGGTGAGAAAACGGAGCACCACTAAATTAAGAAATGCTCCGATAACAGTTAATCCCACCAGAATGTACATAAAGCTGAAAGCGACATAGGGCGTTTTCTCCTGGAGGTCCTCTTTTTTCTGCAAAGCCACAAAGTCCCCAAAGCCAATTGTGGTGAGTGTGATGAAGCAGTAGTAGTAAGCATGGAAGAAGCTCCATCCCTCAAAGTGGGAAAAGGCTGCGGCGCCCACACACAGTGTTCCGATGCAGGACAAAAAGCCCACCAGGACCATGTTCTCCATGGACACCTCAGTGCGTTGAAAGCCCAGGCATTGTTTCAGCTTATGTAAGAGATAGCGGACAAATGTGTTCATCCTCTCTCCCAGGCTCTGGAACATAACCAAAGTGAGAGGAATGCCGAGTACAGCATAGAACATGCAGAAGATCTTTCCAGCATCTGTTCCAGGGGCTGCATGTCCATAACCTTAATGCAAAGAGATGGAAAATGTAATGACACTGTGACGCATCATGAAGCAACGCTTAGTTGGTAAAACATGGAGCAACTGTCTATTTTTAATCAACATGTCATTAAAACCAAGCCTCAAATATTGCATTCTTGCAGAAAAAATAATGTTGTGCTGTGAATTACGAAGCAAGCAAAGTGACACATCACCCGTCATTTCCAAAAACATAAAATAAAAAAGCAGAAGAAGCCTTACATTGACTTACCAATGGTAGTGATTACTGTTATGGCAAAGTAAAAAGAGCCAGCAAATTTCCACTGTCTCCCGGCGCGATGGGGCTCAGCTTGCAGCACTACTCTCTCGATTTCGCGGTAGTCGTCCTCGGAGAAGCGGTACTTCTTCTTCATTTCGTTGCGCTTCTGCTCCAAGATGCGCCGGCGGGAGCTCTCCGACTCAGACTCCAGCGCGTCAAACACCGCGGCGCCCACCAGCAAGTAGGAGAACATGCAGAGGATGAGCGACAAGGTCCGGACGTTTTGCTTCTTCATTCTCGGCATCGGCACGAAAGTCGGAAGCACGGGCACGGTGTTACAGGTGGTACTGTTCTTCAGCTTAGACTCCACATTGGTTTTCCAGCCTGTTGCGTGACATGTAATTTCACGAGGGGCGGGTGGGAAAATAACGCCTTTAACTCTTGACTGTGTTATGGTTCGGATGTCTTCTTTGTTTTTAAAACGCGCATATTTTCCTGTGCGTACCGAGAGCTATCGGCTCTCTGCGCCGTTATCTGTTTTAGTGGCCTCAGCTTGCCTTTTCGCATGCGCAAAACAATCACCAATAAAGAAGAAGAAGGAAAAATTTTGTGTATATCTATAACATAGATATATAAGGCATAGCACAAAATACAAAGTAATATTTTTCGCGGATGTTCAGTTATGTTATGTGCAGCAATTTCTATGCCTATTTAATATGAAGAGGTTTGCTCAGCACCATGGACAGCAACCAGTGGGATTTCACATTTGACCTGGCACTGTGACTGCACATACTAAGTGGAGGCTCAAGAGGCTGTGAAGCAGGGAAAAGGTTCAGGTGCGTTTAATATGACTGAAAATCTTTGCAGACACCGAATCTGGGGAACAACATAACCATTAAAAAAGTTTTAAAAATAAATAAATAAAATAAAATAAAAAAGCTCAAAGTTCTAACATCTGGTCCTGAAGTAAGTACTCCCCAGGTTAAACGAAAGTTAATTAAAATCCATTCAACTGTACAAACATTACAATGAAAGCCTAATTTAAGCCTTAAATAATAAAAAATAAACATGTAAAGGTCCTCATGAGCTAAAGACATGGAAACAAATAAAATATCAGGTAAGACAGTGTTTAGAAATCTGGCGTATTGGATTTGTTCTATAAAATAGATCAGTAATAAAATAGCGAGAAAAATGAAGTAATAAAGATATCAACAACAAAAAAATTAAGGAATCAAGTTAACAGTAAAAAAATAAATAAGACTGAAGGAATAAAGTAAATATATACACATAGTTTATCCCAAATTACAATGTGGTCAAAAATACAAACGGAAGTTAAAATTCTGAGAAATACAATCTTAATTCCTTTTTTTAAATCAGTTTCCTTAGAGCGTTACTTATGTGAGAGAACGCTTGCGTTCATGTGCAGTGGCTAAAGAGAAAAAAAAAAAGCACTGCTATTGTAGAGCTTCTAGAAATTTTACTGTAGGTGATGCTGGTTGCTATGGTTACTTGTACCAGTGGCACAGACTTGGACTATCAGTGAGGTTGACACTAATAAGTTAAGAGTAATGATCCAAGCCGGTTTTGTTAATAACGTTGTCACTGCATCACAACATAAATTATCATTATTTAGACCTTTTTTTTTAAGTTAAGCAAGAAGAATCCTCTGTATGTCAGTACAGGGCAGCAGCAGGTGGATTATTGTGTGTGCTTTTGTTCCTGTCAAACAGAGCAACCTGCTCTCCGTGGTCCTGTTTTTGTGGCAAAATCAGCGCACTTACATCCCTGTTTTGATTCAAACCAGCGCTCCATAAATCAATTACATCTCAGCTGATAAGAGAGGAACACAAAGCCCCAACAGCCACCCATCAATCCAGACAGCTTGTATTCACATCGCTTTCAAAGCCCAAGGACCTGGAACAAAGCGAGAAGGCCCATCAATCCCCACAGAGTTGAAGGATAAGTGTTTAGACTTAAACAGAAGCTTCATTAATCGAGTTATACCTGTTGTCTGTTTTCTCTAAGGTGTATTTTATTATAACCCCGCAGACCTACAAATTAATATGTCAGGAAAATATTAAGTAGACTATGCTGAGGTCATATTTATACACATTCAGCAGGATGCATTAGAGGCAGTGTTTTCCTTTGTTCCCTAAACAGTACTTGTGTTTTCCTTTTTTCAATCTAATATTTATGATACTACAGTATGACACATCACAATGAAAACTTGAAATCAAGTAGTACATGTTCAAGGGCTGGATTATACTGTGTTTGTGTCCATATTCATTACATTAATATTAACTTTCTGACAGCTGCCACATGACAGCTGGTAAGTTTATAAGGCTAAATTATTTGTGGAGAAAAATGTGAACATAAACAGCTATGCTATGCAGAGCTGTGCACTGTCCACGCACAGCATTTGCTATTTTTTGTTTTGTTTTTGTTTTTTTTATCTCACAAAGTCAGTTACACCCACAGTGCATGTGGTAATTGGTAAGTGTATGCAGATTTTGCAAAACCTTGTTAAAGCTGCACATGGCATGCAGTGAAAAGAGGACCTCATGCCTGAAGGCCCATTTTTTTCCACTAAATAAAACCCATCTGTCAGCTCTACAACAACAAAAATGCAAATCTGTCAAAATCCTGAAGGAGAGATTGTAAAAATTAACCTCCTCTACAAAAAAAGAAAAAGAAAAAAAACTTTTAGGGTCTTTTTGTTTAACAGGCTGCGAGCCGTTTTATTTCAAGGACAGAAGAAAGAAAATTATCTAGGGACAATACGTGTGATGCAAGAAGCAGCTAGACACAAAGACACGGACAGCTGTGGGTTTTTGAATCGAGATAATGAATTTCTTGTTTCTATAGTGTGGCGATTTAGGACGGCAAATAAGAAATTGTAGCAAAAAATCTAAATCAGATTGCTTGACAGCCCAGACATGTCATACTCTAATTTCTTTATGTCTTATTAAATATTTAAATTATGACCCTTAAAAGAAAAAAAAGATGCTGACATAACCTTCTTATATAAATTCTGTATGTGAGAGCTGTGTCACAATGAATTGATTGAGCAGAAGTCACATCAGTTAAATCAGTGTCAGCACAGTATAACATACTGTCTTTATCAATAAAGAAAATACACTGCAAGAATAAAACAGTGTGTGTGTATGTATATATATATATATATATATATATATATATATATATATATAAGTGTAAGTCTATATTAAAGTTTTTATTGCAACAGCAGGGCCAAAACATAGCCCAGGTATGGAAAATAATCTGCAGAGTGATCTGAAATTAAATTCTTCAACCCTTGCTGAAAACTTAACTGAAAGAATTTTATCACAGGACAACAATCAAAATATAAGCTTTTATTCAGGGTACTTTGCACACATATTTACAAAATGTTACGGGAGCTGCTTTCTTCCTGGAGGTAAGCTGAATCTCCTAAAAATACTTACACTCCACAAAGTGACACAAGACCAGCATTAAAAATATGCGACCTTTATCTCAAGAGAGGAACACAGCAGGTAAGAAGGCAATAGTAAGGATTATCCCCCTGGATATGTCTCTAATTTACAGTTATAACAACTGCTGGGGTGTAGCAGACACACAGGCCTGTCCTCTTTGTGCTGTACACAAGGGAGACCAAGGGTTAAATGCATAACACAGACTATTTGATCATACCTGATTTCATCAGTTCTCTTACTTAATTAATTCCAAAGGGAAATTACACATGAAGTCACAGTCTATGCAGCTCTCCGAGAATAGTTTTGAAGAAATACTCTGAATGTTCATGCTTCAGTCTGTGACTCCTGTCTGATATGAGAATTGATCTTTTTTCGGCAGCTCTCTTTTTTCCTGTTCTTACTCTTCGCTTAAAATGAATAACTTTTCTTTCCTCTGTGTGCTTTATCAGCAGTTAAACCATTTTTGTGAATTCTGTACCGCAGGTGTAAATGCATACTATTGATTCCCATTTTCCCAGTTCCCTGAAATAAAAGCACCCAGATATGATGAGAATGAAAAAAAAGATATGACTCATGGTAATACCTCTGCAAGGCTTTCACTGTTAAACAGCTGAGGGAGATATGGATTCTCTTTTTCCACAGAGTCAGGCACCAAGAACTAAAGATGTTCAATAAAGGTTGAGCTAAATCTTCATTTCCTTTGTGAAAACCTAAAAGGCATCAAACATTTGTATTACTCTTGATGGACACTTTATAAAGTGTGCCCTTTGACACTTGAAGCACAGAGTTCTTAAATGGCCAGCGAAAGCATATTTTGCACGTAATTAGGATTTTTGATTTATTCTGATAATATGCAGTCGATACATTTTAACACACAAAGTCTGCACATCATTTGGTGACCACATTTAATGTCAGAATTATTATAACAGCAAGGTCATTATCAAAGTTAATGCACTCAAACTTAATCTTTCAGTGCTCCATTAACATGTGTAGAATACAGTGCATAAATGAGTATGTAAATGCTGAATATAATTATATTTAGATGGCATAAATAAATTAAATACTACATTTTAAAATGCTGGGACTGGGTTTTTATCAGAGATACAGGGTGTGTGCATAAAGGCACACATTTTTCAACATTTACATTATTTGTATGAGGAAAGAAAGGAAACAGAAACAGCTGTGTATTAATGATATCAACTTGTCCATAAGGCACATTATCTTCTCCTCATTGTAAGACTTATAATGCCTGGCTAACCGTAGTAAAGTCAACAACTGGCAATTAAAATAAATACATACACCATGATTGTGCCCATTTGAAACTTTAATTGCTGTAAACCATCCACACAAACGTCATAGAGCCACTAGGTCCTTATTAGTAGGTTTTCAGATGGGTTTTCAGAAGTGACTGTGTGCATTTGTCCTATGCTTTAAGATGTAAGATCATTAAATAGCCACTGGTAAACAAACTATGAGCCATGCAGGGATCAAGAGAAACACATAAATGTCAGTGTAGTCTGGCAGCCAGGCCATGTTGCTTATGTTGGACGTGTTGGATTCTGTTGAGCAAAAAGGGAGCAAATTAGCTAAAACAGTTTCTGTGCAAACTTTGCTCCACTCTACTTTCCACCAGGTTTCATGAATTTCAGCTTCATTTTGCATAATCTTGCTGAAAAACAGACATGTCAGGACTAATTATGTACCTCCAGCTGCTAAGCACCTGAATTACTACCTAAAGTTACCAAATAGGAGTATTGCAACACAAAAAAAGAAGAACTTGCAGATCGATCACAAATGGAAATATGACCATATATACTACTGATAAAAGTGCTGTTGCCCAAGAAAATCTGTGTACTTACTGTGAAAAGAAAGTCTTGCATGCATGCCTTTATGTTTCTGGATGGCAGTGCAACAGATTTATTGAATTTGTGTTTTTTTGTGTTTTTTTTTTTTTTTATCATTTCTAGTTAAGTAAATTAGTTTAAAAATTAAAATTGGCTTAAATATATGGTGCTTTTTGCAGAAGTAGCCACAAATGTTCAGCCGGTGCAGGTGTCTTCTTGTTCTGTTGCAGATGATCCTTAATTCCAACCACCAGCCTGTTGCCGGAAGCTCGTAGTCAGAAGGGGTGGCAAGGGTTAGGCGTTAGATTACTATCAAATCTCTGACAAACACAGCTAGATGGGCTTACATGCTTTTTCTAATCTCTGTGTAGAGCTTCTCATCTGTACTGAACTCGCTGGGGGGAAAAGGCGACAGAGAATCTGTTTTATGAGGCAGAGGTACTAAATAGCAACAGCAAATACTGGATGCCTGCAGAGCCCTCTGGTTTCCACAGTAACTGAGACCAAAAATAGTAACCCACACCAGCGGCTATTCAACACTGAATCCCCTGTGATAACACATGATTCTATTTATACCTTCTAATGCTGAAATACTGGCGTCTCATATAAATAACTCTGTCCAATTACTGTCAAAAAATGATATAATGGTCCAATTATATGTTATCACCTCTTAATCCTTGTTTATGCTGCAGGTTCTTATTGTATGAAACCTAAATCCAAGTTCTTAGACCGTTATGCTGAAGATATTGCACGAAAGAAAATACACAATCATATAACTTGTCAGTGTGCATTTTCTGGCATCAATTAAATAACTAGTTAGTAGACAAAAAATGTCATGATCTAATTGATAATGTCATTTTTACAAGCTGAAATAATAAAACAAAGTTGCACTGTTTAATAACTAGTAAAAGATTAACTTGGGATTTTAGGCTGTTGGTCAGACAAATAGTAATAGTAGTAAGTGATATCATCTCACCATAAGAAGGTTCCCAGTTTTCAAACTTCCTGGTTTGCTGAGGGATTTTTGTGTGGGTTCTCATGCCTGCAAGGGTTTCCTCCTACGGTCCAAAGACATGCTTGTTGTTATGTTAATTGGTGGTTCTAAATTGGCTGGACTGTTGTGTGAGTGTGTGTGTGGTTGTCTGGCTTGTTGTATGATATACTGCCCCCCTGCCCCAATGACAACAGGAAAAGTGTGCATCCTTATAGACAGAATAACTCCCTCCTGACCCAGAAGTAGATGGCTTTGTGAGTGAGTAGGAAATTGAAAGATTGACTTTTTTGTTGCTATTGCTCAAAAATATATATAATAATCAAGATTGCAAATAACTGCTCATTTTAAGCAAACCTTCACATTTATAAAAGTTGCCAGATCACTACGTGCATTGTTGGATTTTTGACCTTCCTTTAATATCTGAGACATTCAGCTACCAGACAGGAGGGGCATTCGATTCATATGTCATCTACAAATTAAATGAGACAATTAGTAAGACACATTTTAGGTTTATTGGTCTGGTTAGTTTTCCTATTTTTATATCGTTTTTCTTTATGTAGAGCTGTTTTTTTCTTTTTCATCAATGCGTTAATCAGTCCTCATCTCTCATTCCTGCCCTGTTGCTTCGTTATTATATAACAGTAAAGTGAAAGTTTTTACTGCATTTAAGATATGCTGTCTGACTCAGCTGGTTTGCGGGTTTTAACACCGCCAACCAGCTCAGTAAGCTGATGTCTTCGGGGTGTATCGGAAAAGCGCGTTGCTAATGAGTATATTTAAAAACCCAAACGATTGCAAATAACACCAAAATGGAGTTAGATTTATATGATAACAATTACTAAGAGAGGGTTTTAGCAATACATAGCTTCCAGAATTAATAAATATAAAATATAGGTGGATTAAAGTGCTAGTAAACGTAGTTAAGTCACATGGTTGATTTTTAAGTGAAGCTCCTGAAGGCAGCACTAGGACTGCAGCCGCCAGCGAAGCCGCTATCTGATGATGGTAGACCTGAAAGACGGATGGTCAGGGCCGTCCTCGTCTAACCTGAACATGCAAGTGTAGCTTCATTCAGCAACGGTTGCAGCGCTAAACCAGGCTACTCGACAATTTAGCCTTAGCTAGTCGCATATCTTTTTTTTTAATTAAAGCATGGAGGACGATTGTGTTTGTGAGTACGACTCCACCTGGGACACAGAGAGTGATGGAGACGACCCGGCCGGAGAGAGCCAAACCCGTCGGTCAAATCAAGACAAAAACAAATCGAGCTGGGCTTTAGTACGTGCTTTTATTATTACTCAGCCAGAGGACAAAGGACAAAAAAACCCTACTGTACCTTAGTGTAGCTCGTTTCTTTTACATTCAATGCTACGTTTTCTGTTGCCTGGTGTGGAAAGCTAACGTTAGCTTTACGCATCACTGCTGCGACTTTGCTAACTAGCCTAGCTCGCTGCTAGTTTACTTTTTAGTTGAAAATCGTCGTAAATGTTTACTCTGGCCTGCTCACAGTTAGCAGTAGTCTGTGAGTCATAGTTAGAATGGAGGAGGAATTAATTAACATCTAGACTTAATTCATTGCAACAGTGGGAATTTGATTAACCCGACCTTATATGGCAACTCCTATGACGTTATCAGGAACAGCATAGGTCGTGACACAATTATTAATGACCCCTTGATTTGTAGTATATCAGTTCAGGTTGTTTATACTTTTAATGCAATACAATGCAAGACCTGCATTTCATTTATGTGAGACGCCTGATGCATATCAATGTATTTTATTATGTATGCTTAATATTTGCAGTGGCACCACACGCCCAGAAACATGAGAGCAGCAAAGGACATGCAAAACTACAGGAGAGGATACCCCGTAAGTTACACCTCAGCTCATCTCTTAAACAAAAAAACAAAAAAAATCGTGCTCATAGCTGAAAGATGTTAAAGTCTCCTTTATTCTGTTTGGACAGAATCTTGCAGACGAGGAGTGCTCAGAGGACAAAATGAACAATCTGCAGTTTTATCTCAATAAGTTTCCCTCTGCTCCTGATGGTAAAATACTCATATGTTTGCATATAATATAATATTTGCTGTATGTGTGAAAGTCGTGCTTGTGGTGATGATACCAATATTTTGTCTCATTTGTCGCAGATATCTACATTGAATCATTTCTTAAGGAATGGAAAAACGACTACAAACGGCTGGAGAGAGTTCACTCGTACATCCAGTGGTATGTACTGTTTGACACTTTGAACTTTGTACTTTAGCCATATCCAGCCTAACGGCAACAGAACTGACCACAGCTTACTTTTGCCATCTTGATGAACTTGTAGTCTGAAGCCTGTTACGCATACACACAAACACATTCACTCGTTTCTCATTTTGTACTTCCTTCATTCCTTGCTTCCCCTCCAAGCAAACAGGAAGAGACATTATTAATTCTCAGTAGGGTTGATTAAATAGGACATGAGCCACAGTTGCATTATTTTCTGTTATTGCACAACTTCTGCTTTATTTTATGATGTCAGATGTAACTCTTTTTTTTTTTTTTAATTTTCACTAAAGCTGGTTACACAGTCTACTGTATTTAAGTAACTAACACTACTCATGAATACTGATTGGACTAGTTGTTTGTAGCGTCCTTCCATCTGTGCTGTGCAAAAGTCCTAAGTCACCTGTCATTTCTTTATATTTTGCTTTTAAGGAGACATAGTTAGAGCAGGACATCTACTAATGAGAAGGCTGGTAGTTTGATCCCTGGGTGTTCCAGTCTGCATGACGAATATCCTTGGGCTGGATACTAATCTCCTAGCATCTATCAGAGTTTGAATGTTAGATAAAAAGCACTTAAGCATAGAAAAAGTGTTTGTGCAAATGAGACATTTTGTATAAAGCGCTCTGAGTGCTCCGGTAGAGTAGAAATAATATAAGAATCAGTCTATTTGTTAAGCCTAAAAAAGCATCTACTTCAAGGGATGATCTATTGCTGTCTACACATAGCAGACAACTTAGCAAAGAACCAATTTTGAATTGTATCTGTAAGCACTTTAGTCCTCACAGCCTGTCACAAAAACAGATTTTTTTTCCTATTTCTTTTGTTGAATCTAGGGGAAAAGCCAAAAATAACAATTCGAAAGGCATAAAACTGTATTTTTGCAACGAACAAAAAGGGCTATTAGCCAGAAGCCTGGCATATCTTCACATAGTGTGTGTGTGTGTGTGTGTGTGTGTGTGTGTGTGTGTGTGTGTGTGTGTATATTTTTTAAAAACAAATTGGAAGAAACTGGACAAGTGAAGGATACAGTAGGAGGTGAACTATATCATAAAAGTATGCCTTTACAAAATATGAAACA